>NC_137105.1:6676893-6944393 GCF_949357685.1 Gobio gobio
CTCTCTTTGAGTGTGCATTTCACAGAATCTCACATGGTCTCTATATGACTATATCTCAGACATGTCATGGTTTTGATATCTGTTCATATTGTCCATACAATTCTCATAATCAGTGCCCCGATAGCATTTACATTTAGCTGATACTTACAAAAGGATATTCTGATGAAGAAAACACATGCACAACATGAACTGAATTAACTCGCTTACATTATTCTTATGTGTTTTGTTTGATTTCTGTTGCAAAACATACAAAACAATCCATTTTACGTATACATTACCCTATAATTCAATCAATCATCAAACAAACAACTTTGTATGGAAACCCATCTCCACCACATAAGAAAAAAAATGCTTTTGTAAATCTTAATTATGACATAAACACTCAAAATTATGACATACTAAGTCATAATTCGATGAAAAGTCGAAATTATGCCTTAAAAAGTCAAAAATATGACATAGCCCTTGTCAAAAAATCCTAAAGGATTCCAATAAGAAACCTGTACAGGATTCCATTAAATATTTCTATCATATTTTGGAACCGTTCCTATAGGATTCCGTTAGGAATCGTCTTATAGGATATTTGTCTTGTCCTATAAGATTCTTATCTGACTCCTATAGGATTCTGTGGGAATTTTCTTATAAGACAATACATAATATCCTGTGATAGTGGATAATTTCTACAGGATTTTAATAGGATCCAATTGGGTCCCTATTCTGGTCTAAAAGGGAATTTGTATTTATTTATTTTTTCATTTTAAATCTTAGCGAATCAAGCATTTTTAATAATCCTAAAGACGCACTTTTCCACTGTATCTTTTACTAACCGATAGTAGTCTTTGAAAAAACAGCACAACTTGTGCAAATATTTTATTGTCAGCACAGTATATGCCAGCTTTAAAAAAAACAACAACCTTTGTGTTAAATTATTTTACAATAGAGATTGAGATGTTTACAGCATGATTTCTCTCTCTCTCTCTCACACACACACACACACACACACACACACACACACACACACACACACACACACACACACACACACACACACACACACACACACACACACACACACACACACACACACACACACACACACACACTAAAAAAGTTAAGTTACTCTAAAAAGTGATTCATTAATTAATCATTTATTATAATAAAAAGTAATAATAGAAAATATCACAGGACAAAGTGAAATTCCATTAAATAAAAACACTATGTCCAATAGGATTCCAATAAGATCCTACAGGATAAACTGAAATTCCAATAAAAAAATTGACAAGGGAGAAAGTCAAAATTCCAACTGATCTCCTTTCTAATGGATTTATTTATAATGTTGACTTAGTATGTCTCATTTTAACTCATAACTGTGATATAGTATGTCATGTATGAATTAGTATGTCATAATTCCGAATCTCATAATTATGATTTAGCGTCATATCTCATAATTATGACTTTTTTTTGGTCATACTTAAGAGTTACCAAAACATGATTCTTATTTTTTTTGGCTTCTACAAATGGGCTTCAATAGCTTTGCAAACGCATTATGAAATAAATTGTTACCAAAATAATAATAAAATGTTCTTTAATTTAACGTTACTCACCCTCATTAGATCGAAGGATGTGAGGATGGTCAACTGTCAAGCTCCAAAAAAAAGTACATAAAGGTACCATAAAAGGAGCAGATATGGTTCCTGTGCGTTATTTAAAGTCTTCCGCATAATTTTGACTGCTTTGTGTGATAAACAGAACGTAATTTATGTCATATTCACTCAAAATCTTTTCCTGACATATGAAGCGCACGCGAGTTTTGTTTGTTTACGTACACGCAGTGCGGCGAGCGCCATACCATACAGTACATAGAAGAAAAGAAATGACACAAAACAACAGACACAGCAAATATGCTGAATATAACAAACGTGGCAAATGTAAGCAGCACTTAGTTATTGTTTATCATGCGTCATTACGGCCCCGGACTCCGGAGTATTTGCGCATCCACCAGCAGATGGCGCTGTGGCGAGTTCAGCGTTCTTTCCCCCTCGGCGCGTTTGTCTTTGTACGAATTCTTTTCCTGTTGATTCCGGACATTGTGCGGCGGCTCTCAAACACACTAAACTCCCCAACACTCGTCTCCTTTAATTTCATCATATCATTATTTCATCTGTTCACCAGCTCTGAAGATCACTGAATAATGGCTTTCCAGTATCCAAACGTCTATAGAGATGAATCAGTGGTGAGTGATTGAATAATAGAGAGAAAGAGTACATGAATGAATAGATGAGAGGATGAATGAATGAGCACAGACGGATAAAAGAAAGAATGAATGGATAAATCATTGATAACTACATGAATGAATGACTGAAAGAATAAACCAATGCATGTTTAAATGTATGGAACAATAAAGTTTAATGTTAATAACAGCTTTAATGAATAATAGATGGATGAAGGTAAGATTAGATAGATAGTTATATAAAATATAAGTGTCATAGATAGTAATATACTGTATATAAAGAATGGATAATACACATCAATGCATAAACGAATGATAAAACATTTATATTAGAATAACTGAATTAATACAAGAATGAATGGCTGAAGGATGAATGAGTAAATGAACTTGTGAACTTCCACCTGTGCTGTGATCATGTTGCCATGGTGACCTCAGTGGTCATGTGATGCATGTGTGTTGTCAGGTGGACGACTATCATGGCCGTAAAGTTTCTGACCCGTACAGCTGGCTGGAGGATCCCGACAGTGAAAAAACACAGGTGATCTCCACACAACACCTCTCCACTGTCCTCATGAACATCTGACTCTGTGTATCAGAGATATGACGCTTTCTGTATCTGCCAGGCCTTTGTGAACGCTCAGAATCAGCTGACCCTGCCGTTCCTGGAGCAGTGTGAGGTCAGGGACGTGTTCAAGGATCGCATGACTGAGCTCTATGACTACCCCAAATACAGCTGCCCCTTCAAACGCGGGGACAGGTGAGGCGAACGGACATAAGCAATGCTTTCCAGCAGAATTCACTTTAAAATACACAGTTTAGAAAGTGTCAGGTGTTCCTTTAACCAAACTCTGATGGTTTATTTTGTATTTTCAAGCATGTGGACTACCGGTCAAAAGTTTGGAATAATTCAGAATTGTTTATGCTCTTGAAATAAGTCTCTTATTCTCATCAAGGCCGCATTTATTTGATCAAAAATACCGTAAAAACAGTGATAGTGTGCTATTATTACTTTTTAAAATAACGGTTTTCTATATTTTTCTATGTAATTTATTCCTGTGATTAAAGCTGAATTTTCAGCATTACTCCAGTCTTCAGTGTCACATGATCCTTCAGAAATCATTATGATATGAGCATTTGCCGATGCAATTATTAATAATGGTTCTTCTTCTTATTATTATTATTAGTAGATTTTTTTTGCTGCTTAATATTTTTGTGGAAACCATGATTTTCAGGATTCTTTAAAGGGCTAGTTAACCCAAAAATGAAGATTAGCCCATGATTTACTCACCCTCAAGTCATCCTAGGTGTATATGACATTCTTCTTTCAGACGAATAAAATCGGAGTTATATTAAAAAAGTCCAGGCTAATCCAAGCTTTATAATGGCAGTAATAGTTGCTCTGTTTTTGAGCAGTCTAAGTCTAAAAAAATGCTTCTGTCCGTCAAATAACTGCTCCACGCGGCTCTGGAGGGGTTAATAAACGCCGTCTGAAGCGAATAGATGCAGTTGTGTAAGAAAAATATCCATATTTAAAACTTTATAAAGTAAAGTCTCGGCCGACCGCCTTCTGTGGAAAAGTGTTGAAACTGCCTCTCGCTGTTCAAGATGCGTACGCTATGTCTGATGAGTGTAACTGTAGCCTTTTGAAGCCTTTTGAACTGCAGAGGCACTTTCAATACTTTTTCCATAAATTGAATACGGAAGGCCCATCCGGAGCCGTGTGGAGCAGTTATTTGACGGACAGATGCACTTTTATGGACTTCAAAAACAGAGCTACAATTACTGCCATTATAAAGCTTGGATTAGCCAGGACTTTTTTAATATAACTCTGATTGTATTCGTCTGAAAGAAGAATGTCACACACCTAGGATGACTTGATGTTGAGTAAATCATAGGCTAATTTTCATTTTCGGGTGAATAGAAAATTTCAAATGAACAGCATTTATTTTAAATAGAAATATTTTCTTTTTCTTAACATCATAAATGTCTTTACTATGGAAGCTTGATTTTGCCACAGAATAAAAAAATAAAAAAGGTAACTGCGACTTTTTATATCATAATTCTGACTTTTTTTCTCACAATCGCGAGTTTATATCTCGCAATTCTGACTTTGACACGCAATTGCTAGATATAAATTCAGAATTGTGTGATATAGTCAGAATTGCGAGAAATAAAGTCTGAATTGTGAGTTTATATCTCACAATTCTGACTTTATAACACACAATTCTGAGAAAAAAGGTGGTTTCCACAAAAATATTAGTCAGAAGAACAACTGTTTTCAACATTGATAATCATAAATGCTTCTTGAGCAGCAAATCGTCATATTAGAATGATTTCTGAAGGATCATGTGACTCTGAAGACTAGAGTAATGATGCTGAAAACTCAGCTTTGATCACAGGAATAAATTACATTTTAAAATGTATTCAGACAGAAATCAGTTATTTGAAATTGTGACAATATTTCACAGTTTTTACTGTATTTTTGATCATCTTTCAAAAACATGAACAAATTTTACCGACCCCAAACTTTTGAGTATCAGTGAATGTGTTTTTGAAAGCACTAAGAAACATTTCTTTTCCTCGCCTGTAGGTATTTTCACTTTTACAACACGGGTCTGCAGAACCAGAGCGTTTTGTACATGCAGGAGAACCTTGAGGCGGAACCCAGCGTGTTCCTGGACCCAAACACCTTCTCCGAGGACGGGACGGTCGCTTTACGAGGTGCTGGATGTGTCTGTGTTTGTTTCATGAAGCATGTGAGGTCTGTTTCTGCAGTGTATGGATGTCAGCTAAAGCCTGCAGCTTATTGGCAGGTTATGCGTTCTCTGAGGATGGCGAGTACCTGGCGTACGGTACCAGTGCGAGCGGCTCGGACTGGGTCGAGATGCGTTTTTTGCGCGTGGATGGCGCCGTACTTCTGGAGGATCAACTGGACAGGGTCAAATTCACCTGCATGTCCTGGACTCATGATGGAAAGGGACTCTTCTACAACTCTTACCCCGAGCAGGAGGGCAAGAGTGACGGTAAAGACACACAAACACGCCTGATACACAAATTCACACATGCAGGTGTGAGAGACATGTTATTTTAGTGTTATTACATACTATATTAGTATTTATTAATATTTTGCATTAGAATTTATTTTTATATTTTCATAATTTTTTTTTCCATTTTTTATGTTTTTTTATGTTTTGTTTTATTAACAACTCACTGCATGATGGAGTCTATAATGCGCAGTTTTAGGCCCCTAAAATTCAAGATATTAGGGCAAAAATGCCACTCTATGAGTTTTTGTTTCATTTATATCATATGATCAGGGCGTGACATTGACTTTTTGCTCACCAGCCACTGTGGCTAGTGGTTTTCCAAAGTTACTAGTAGCCACTCAGCATTTTCACTGGCCAAAATTTTGTTGTTGGGAAATGTATTGTTGGCTATATGTAAATGACCACTGTACACACCCAAATCAAATCTACATGAAATGCATTACATGACATGTCATCAAATAGGCCTTTTTATCTCCGATATGGTTGTGTGTAAAGCTCCTTAAATCTAGATGTAGAAAACAGTTGCTTGTTTGCAGGGGTCGGTCTAGACACATTTTCGTGGGGGGGGCCAGGCTGGGGCACAGACTCAGGGAGGGGTGGCACATTTAAATACATGTATAAAGCAGTATAAATAGCCCTACATTGGAGGGAATAATAGGCTACTATATATTATTGATAAAACATATTCTGCGTATAAAGGATTTCAAAATAAGTCACTTGAAATGTGTTATAAAATAACTGGCCTGTGGTAAATGCAATGCAAGCAAGAATTTTTTCCATCATAGTTGTATATAGTTGTAAACAATATAGAGCAAATTAATTGACAACAGTAGAAAGTGGCTTTTTGACTCTGATGGAGTGGGGGTGGTTTGGGCACTTGGGATGGCCAATTACATTTTTGGGGTGGCCCGTGCCATCCCCGGCCCTGATCACATGAGTGCTGTTTTTTTCCTGAATAGTATGAGTGCAAATGTGATATTGATTTTATACAACAGTTCAATAAATAAGAAGTTAAAGGCACAATATGTAATTTTTCACAGCTAGAGGTCGCTTATTCAAAACAAAGGCGTAGCTTGATGATGCTTTGATTTCGTGGCTGTGGGGTACTGCAGAATTGTATCATATTATATACATTATTTGGGTGTGTTAAAAGTTATGCTATAATGCTACTCTGTGTTCGCTCGGTTGCTACTAGGGATCAAACGATTACCGGTTTCACGATAAACCATGATAAAATTTAGTGACGGTTAGTAATATCGTATAAAATTTAATTATCATTAAAACCGCGTGTGATTATCACGATTGTGAAAACTTGCGGTAAATTGCGCTGTAATAGGGGGAAACACTTCAAAACTACGAACGCAAGGCAAGTGGACTTTGACCTGAATACCAAAACTACGTCTGGGAAATAATAACGTGAAGCGAACGAACAAATTCAGACAAGACTAGGGTGACATTTAAGGGATAATAATCAGGGCTTGACATTAACAACCACCATTTGCGGGTGTAACTTAACGTTATTTCGGCTGCACACTAGCCAATCTGGCTGTTGAACTTATTATACTCTTCTCAAAAGCCATCTGTTATAATTGCGTTGCGCATTATAACCACTCACACGTGATTATATTGAGTTTATGAATGCTATGCCTCATAATCAGAGGCGTTCAGATTAGCCTGAGTTTTGTTCGGAGCGCGCGCCGCTCTCACTCACTGAAATCTACACTAAAAGCAGAGAGAAACATGTGATGTACGCAGGAGATTCACTCATCATACAGAGGTTGACTGTTTCTGTTCTATTTCAGCAGCGAAAATAGTTTCAAACAAACACTACAGAACCACAGCGCATCTGATATGACTGGCATAACGCTGGCGAATTTAGGGACCGTCTCTAAAGTTACATACAACATTAGTAACGTTACACGTTTCAAACTTCAATAGCATTTGAAGAGAATGACAATCATAAAACTGACTGTTAAGTGATCATCTAGGTGTCAGGTATCATGCACACATTTTGATATTTAATAAAATAAACTGTCAAATCATATGGAAATATGGATATGCATTATTTCACTAGGATACTGTTTGGGCTCTTACACAAAATATGCTAGATTTAAATGCATCATTGCTGAACACTGATGAGAATATTGCTTGAGAATATATTTACAGAGATAATATTAGAGATTATATTTACGACAAATTATTATTATTTATGCGTAATGCATTGCTATTGACGACGGCCATTATAAGGAAGGAAATCCCACAGAATAGAATCTGGCTTAAAAAAGTGCTTAGAGCTGCTTTAGTTATTTGTTGTTTGTTGATTTTCAAATATAAAACTTGTTGAAATGTTTTAAGTGTGTGCATCTGTTCTTTTTGAACACTTTCATCTCGTTTGAACAAAACCGTGATAATATTGATAACCGTGATAATTTGGGTCACTATAATCGTGATGTGAAATTTCCATACCGTTTCATCCCTAGTCGCTACTATGAGACACATGTTCACACTGCAGTGAGCTAGATCAATATTAGACATGGTAAAACATGGTACTCGCGGTAAATCAAGAAAACCAGATTTAACAATAAGACCGTGTTGAGCTGTAGAACAATAATTAGTTTTCTGTTGATGAATCTATCTAAACAGTTGCTCACCTGTCTAATAAAACATATAATTTAATGTCTTTGGTGTTTCCATGGTTTCTACAAAATAAAACTGGAAATCGAAAGTAATGCAGGTATGATGTCATTGATAGGCAACGCATGGACACGGTTCAAAATTGCTTATTTCTCTGGATTTAAACATTCTTGGAAACATTTGGGATAATGTAAGTACACAAGTCAACAAAATATATAACATTGTTCTAGTGGTTTTTGGTTATTTTAATCCAAAAATCTTACATATTGTGCCTTTAATATTGTGTTATATTTTAGACACATTTTTGTCTGATTTTGCTCAATTTTGCCACAACTTTACCTATAAAGCCAGAGCAGATCACAGCCAGAGCTGTGTTTCTGAAATAATTTGCTTTTTGAACGAATTGGGTGAACCAATGATTCAATGGCCCATTCATAAAGAACTTAATTCCTGAATGAATCGAATGAATGAATAAATGTCTCTGACTTACTCATTCAGACATTTACTGCCATCTACTGGCAGTTTTAGTTAGAGTATTATTTCATTAAAACAATTCATATTCTGTATTTAATAAAAAAACCCATTAAAGGGATAGTTAACCCCAAACTGAAAATGCTGTCATCATTTACTCACCCACCCTCATGTCGTTGTAGCCTAAAAGTAAATAAAATATGTTATTCTAAAGCTATTTTTTGTAATGTCTATTTGATGCTTTTCTCATTTAACACAGTAATGACTTTAAATGATCTTTTGGGGGTCATTTCTCAGCCAGATTTGATGTGATTCTTTCATTAATCAACATTGTGTAATTGATTATATTGAAAATGTTAATCACTTGACTGCCCTAATTTTTATTTCAGTTTTAGTCATGTTAGTACTTTAAACTTATTTAAGTTAGTTTTCAAGGAAACTTTTCTCTTTTTTTTTTTTTTAAAGTATTTCATATAATATTTTTATTTATTTTAGTAGTTTTAGTTTAGTTAACAATAAAAACACTGTTAAGAGATCTTAATCAAACTCTCTCTGTCTGTCTCTCAGGCACTGAGACGTCCACTAACCTTCACCAGAAGTTGTACTATCACGTGTTGGGAACCCCTCAGTCTCAGGACGTCCTCTGTGCCGAATTTCCCGATCAGCCGAAATGGATGAGCGGTGTTGAGGTAACAAACACACACAGACGGTACCTCATTTCTGATCATGTTTACGGGGAATAATGTATGCGTGTGTGTCTTCAGGTGTCTGATGACGGCCGTTACGTGCTGTTGTCCATCCGAGAGGGCTGTGACCCCGTCAACAGACTGTGGTACTGCGACCTGAACGACGTGCCGCAGGGAATCACTGGTACAGATGCACAGAAACAATATTATTCAGACAAGAATGCTTCTGCTGCCACTGTCTCATTTCTCTCTTATTGATGGTAGGTTTGTTGCCATGGGTGAAGCTGATCGATAACTTTGATGCGGAGTATGAATACGTCACAAATGAAGGAACCGTTTTCACATTTAAAACCAACCTGGACGCTCCTCAATATCGACTCATCAATATCGACTTCGCCCAACCGTCCGTCAGCCAATGGAAAGAGCTCATTCCCCAACATGACAAAGACGTCATCGGTGAGTAGAGATGCTGTTTTTAGAGATACAATTAAATCAAAATTCACTGGATTTACTTTCTTAATAAATGTCACAGGACTTATTATGCATAATTAATCTGCTTGTATTATAACAAAGTTTTTTGCATAATTTATTAATTCAAATGTATGTACTTTCTCACACTTTAATAGTCCAGTCAAATATGGATAAAATGTGTGTTTGTGTATATTACATTTTTCTGTAATTAATTGCACCTAACATTCAAGTTTTTAATATATAATATGTAATAATTTCACAGTTAATCTCCAAATTAATGTAGAAACACCATAAAGACAGAATATTTTAATATTCAGTTTATTATTGATTAATATATATAAATAAAATAAGTAATAAATTCAACTATATTTTATATATATATATAATGTGTGTGTGTGTTTTGTTCATTTTTATTATTTTAATTTTAAATATAATTTTGTTCATGGTTAATTTCATAATTTCTCTTCATCTCTCTTTCAGTGTTTGCTACCTGTACGTACTCCAGCTTCCTGTTTGTGTGTTTCCTCCATGACGTGAAGAACGTGTTGAAGATGTTCCATCTGTCCTCTGGGGAGGAGATTCGCACGTTCCCGCTGGACGTTGGCTCGATCGTGGGCTTCACTGGGAGGAAGAAAGACTCTGAGATCTTTTACAGCTTCACCTCGTTTTTGTCTCCAGGTTCGTCAAGATTCAGCAGCTTCTGACCTCAATAACTCATTAATAACAATCAGGCAACAGGCGTGTCTCGAATGACGTGTGCTGTGCTTTCCTGCAGCGATCATCTATCACTGTGATCTGACTAAAGATCCGCTGCAGCCGCACGTCTTCAGAGAGGTCACAGTGAAGGGCTTCAGTCCTGCTGACTACCAGACCACTCAGGTACCTGCTGGCAGTTCATCTGTCTGTAAATTACATTGTAACATATATTCAGATAGAAAACAGTTCTTTGAAATTGCAATCATATTTCACACTATTGCTGCTTTACTGTAATTTTGATCAAATAAAGGCAGCCTTGGTGTGCAGAAGAGACTTGTCGAGCCCAAACTTTGTCTGTCTGTGGTATGATCTTGATCACTTTATGTCTGTGTGTTTCATCCAGGTGTTTTATCCCAGTAAAGACGGCACCCAAATCCCAATGTTTATTGTCCATAAGAAGGGACTCAAGCTGGATGGTTCCCATCCTGCCTTCCTATACGGATATGGAGGTTTTAATATTTCCATCACACCCAGTTACAGGTACAATACACAAGCACAAAAACATACAGCCGATCACACACTCCACACATGGATCACCTTTCTGTTCCTATAAACGTCTGTCCTGTTCCCGTTTGTTTTTCAGCGTTTCTCGGCTGATATTTGTCAGGAATCTGGGAGGAGTTTTAGCTGTGGCCAACATCAGAGGAGGTGGAGAATATGGAGAGACATGGCATAAAGGCATGTGAATAATTCTGGAGATAATCAGGGATTGATCTGTGCATATGTTCTGAATTGAATGCTAGAAAATTGCATACTATGTATTATACACGTCCTACTATTTAAAAAAAAAAATAGGACCATTGAAAAGTTTGCGGTCAGTACGATTTTTTTTATTCTGCAAAAATGCATTAAATTCATCAAACATGACATTTATAATGCAACAAAATATTTCTAATTCAAATAATTCTATTCAAAATGAATCCTGTTTCCACAAAAATATTAACTTTGTTCAACATTGATGATAATAAGTGTTTCTTGAACACTACGTCAGCATATTCGAATGATTTCTAAAGGATCATGTGAAAATTAATGACGCTAGTGAACGTGCTGCAGAAGGAGTATGTGTAGTATGTATTTGGAACGTAACCTTAATATCTTTTAAATTCTGTTGTATTTAAATTAAAAAATGTCTCTTACTTTTCTCTCTTGCTGTGCAGCGGGGATGTTGGCCAATAAGCAGAACTGTTTCACTGACTTTCAGTGTGCAGCCGAGTATCTAATAAAGGAGGGTTACACTTCCTCCAGCAAAATCACCATCAATGGAGGATCCAACGGGGGGCTGCTCGTTGGTACGACACACACACACACACACACACACACACACACACACACACACACACGTCTGGTTCACTTTCTTTGTGGGGACTCTATAGACATAATGGTTTTTATACTGTACAAACTGTATATTCTTTTTCCTTACACTTACCCTACCTAGGGTTCATACAAGGTGCTTAAAGTGCTTGAAATTTAAGTCCTGGAAAACCGCCATATTTATTAAAAGGTACTTGAAAAGTGCTTGCATTATTGAAAGACAATATATGAGAAATTAGTGTTTAATTTTATTGATAAAATGATCTTTTCACGCAAAATTAACACTGCAGCACGTCTGATATAGATATGGAGCCATTTTGCATGGCAATTAGCGTAATATTGCTCATATAAATATCCAAGTATATGATACAGGTCAATTATATATTCATGAGAAAACAAATCTGTTTGACTTTGTCATAGTATCCTTTCAATGGTCAATGTGCTGCACTTTATTTTTAATTACCTTATTCAGAATTTAAAAGATAATAAAGATATTATTTGATAAGTGAGATCTCTGATTGTAGTCCTTGGAAAATCAAAAAAGTAGTGCTTGCTAAGTCATTAGCAAGAATTTTATTTTACAGGATCTGTACGAACCCTGCCTACCCCTAAACCTACCCATCAAACCAAACCTTCTGCATATTTACATTTTCAACAACAAAAAACCTCATGGTTTGTTTCCACGGTGATATGAGTCCCCATGAGTGTGCATTCAGGTTGAACACAAACACACACACACACGTTTGTATTCACCTGGTACTGATTCCTGACTCCTGTCTCCTGCAGCGGCGTGTGTGAATCAGAGGCCCGATCTGTTCGGCTGTGCTGTGGCTCAGGTCGGCGTCATGGACATGTTAAAGTTTCATAAGTTCACCATCGGGCACGCGTGGACCACTGATTTCGGCTGCTCTGAAATCAAAGAGCAGTTCGATTGGTTAATCAAGTGAGTTTACGTTCTCTGAGTCCAGTGATGCACAGACACCATTCATTTCTCTACAATTTTTAGAAGCAGCAGAGGCAGTGACACATACATGTATGTCAATTAAAGCAGCACGGCAGCATGATTTTACCCCATTAACTGAGGTCAAATCTTACTGTCGTTATGCACAACGTCAAAAGGATAATTGATTTTATAGTATGGTTGCAACAGCTATGATTAAAATATGTAACGTATTCATTAATATGCCTAATTAAATTTAATTTACCTTTATATATTAGTATACCTTTATTAAATAATTGTATTATAATATACCTAAAACTATTCTTTTTTTTTTTACGCAATTGAAATGGCTAAAATAAAATATGAATAGATGAAAAAGGTAAATTAGACATTTTTTTTTGCAACTAATTGAAATAATTTGAAGTACTAAAATGACTAAAACTCAAATAAACCAAAGCTACTGTGAATAGTGGAGCTGCGCGATTAAAACACCCATCAATCTTATTCGGCTGTGAATTAAACCTTCATATTTATTACGGGTAGACTACTTTCTTTGACCCCCTCAACATCTTATTTTGATGTCCTTTAGAGGGGATCAAGTCTTCTTTAGGGGGGTCAGACCACCCCCCCAAACCCCCCCCGTGATTCGCACCCTGACTAAAACCAAAATAACACTGATTAGATGCCTATAATTTTACCATTGATTTGCTCATCCAGTTCGATTATAAACCACTATTTGTTTAATATGTAATTTAGGTAATGTTGCACACCAACTGAATATGTTGCATTATAATGTTTCATATTTTAAAATAGTGATTATTATTATTTTTTATTAGATTTTGGCTTTTATTGTGTATCACTGACGTAAACGCTAAACAGTGTTTCCCACAGATTAGAAACCAATTTGTGGTGGCGGGCAGGTGGGCGGGGGTTGAGGGGGGTGGTGGTGGTGGTGGTGGTGGTGGTTGGTCTATTTGGGGTTGATGATTGTCACAAATATCGATTTCGATCTTGATTCAGTATCAATTCATATGTATATAGCCTACTGTACATATAAGGGAAAATAAGTTTGCCTTTTTAGCACTATTTTAAACTTTTCTTGGGTTAAATTATGTTTGCTTGCATTCATTAGTATTCACTTGTGTGTGCTTATATAAGTATCATTCAAAATATCAGGATGTAAGTTAAGGTTTTAAAATTTCACATTTAAATAAATCTAGTTTTTGATCATGTCTAAATATGTATTCAAATGCAAAACCTAAAAATAAGTAAGCAGTTATGATCTGCAATACTTTTATGAGCAACTAGACTAGATACATGTAATTATTAAAGAGCCATACAAGCACCTAGTAGGTAAACCATGGCATTACAAATTAAAATTATTATTTTTCCAGCCACAAAATGACTCTAATTTGCCACTTTGCATTGGAATTCTCTATTTTAACCTTAATTACTACACTAATTGTAATATAAATAGGAAAAATATTTTAATTCATTAAATGGTCATTAATGGACCATAATTATTGCACACACAGTAGGCCCATTTATTACCAAAAGATCTCCTCAAAATATTCAATAAATATTATTAAACTAAAATATACATTTATTTAATTGAAAAATAGTTAAGGTGTACGGTCACATTTGACCACCAATGAGTATGAGTGTGACCAATTAATAAGGAATACCTGAGGGCAAGAATACAAGAAAAACATTAATGTTAACAATGTTGCATCTCCATCACTCTCCATATTAAAATGATCCTGTAAACGTGGTTGACGTAATAATCAATACACACTATGCTGTACTGTTTACCAAAAATCTTAGACTTTGTTTCATATCAAAAGCAGGTTTGCCAATTTGAGAGCGAGAGACGCGCGTGAGTGACGGAGGGAGAGCAGGGATTTTATAAAAAAATAAATACATTAATAATGACACACGCAATCGCAGGCCGGTGTTGATTCTGTGGCCACAAATTAGTCTATGTGTGGGAAACAATGCGCTAAAGCACTTTTCTGTTATGATTTTTAAGCGCTGTAAATGTTCTGATCCTGCAGGTATTCTCCTCTTCACAATATCCGTGTTCCAGAAGGAGACGGGGTTCAGTATCCCGCCGTACTGTTGCTGACGGGCGACCACGACGACCGCGTGGTGCCGCTGCACTCGTTAAAATACATCGCCACCCTGCAGAACGAGATCGGTCACTGGCCCGGCCAGTCAAACCCTCTCTTTATCTATGTGGACACTAAGTCAGGCCACGGCGCAGGAAAACCCACCAGTAAAGTCATTCAGGAGGTGGCGGACACGTACGCCTTCATCGCTCGCTGCCTGAACCTCAGCTGGCTCGAATGAAACGCTACAAACCTCCTCTAAACCTGCAGGTTTTTTCCTCTAACAGTTTGATTTCATGCCTGTTTGCGCTCCTGTTCACTTTTCTTAGTCTCTGTTTTTCCCAATCCTCCTCGGTTTCATTATTCGATGTTCCTTTCTAGTCGAAAACGCTAAACTCATTTCTAAAAACTGAAAGCTATAACCTGAACTGCATTCATGACTGATTTCATATCAATTCACCATGTGTCACGGCTGTGTACGGGATACACTGGGCTCTTGTTCTTAGGAAATATTACAATTACTGAGGTCACGGGGTGAAGTGTCATAACCTCTCAAGCACTTTACTAAAAACTCTATTTATTTGATAACGGACAGGCATGAGCAGTTTATGGATCACAGCATTAATGTATAGCACCCATCAGGAAACCATTTTGCAAGTGAATCTCATGAGAACATGTTCAGATCACATTTTGCCCCCAAAACTAAAAGAAATACACGCACATGGACATAAAGAAAAGGAAGCCTGTTTTTTAGGATTTGCATTCTTTGTTACACTATTTTTAATGGCGGTTAAGCACATTTAAACTAGGGGTCGAGTGTTATGGATGCTTTTATTTTTCATTACTGTAATCGGTCTGGACATGATTCCCATTCACAGCATATAAATGTAGAAATACTTTGTAGTGTAATGTTTTTTTTGCATTACTGTAATGACGATGAGTTTTTGCATACAGTATTGAGAATTGGAGAGGTTGTCATGACAATGTTACATTATTTCTTTTTATTGGAGTTGAAATATAACCCGAGAATGATTCTGAACATGAGATTCACCCTTACAGTGTTTGTTGTTCATTTGTGTGAATGAGCTAAATCCGTTTCTACCTCCACATTTATGCAGATGGTTTTAACTTTAAAGGGAAAAGCAAACGAGTACAATAAAACACATTTGAACATGAACAGTGTGTGTGTGTTCAGTAAGATCAGACCATAGCTGTTTTTTGTTTACATGTTCTTTTAGATTATTACACTGGGCCAGGCAGAATGAGCATTTCAAATGCATTTTTTAAAGGCTACAGAGAAATTATTTATCTTGTCTATGTGGATTCTAATATACACACTCCAAAACAAGTTTTACTCCGTATCAGTGTGAATTGAGTTCGTCTCCCTCTGCTGGCAGGTGGCAGGATTACATGCCCACATCCCATGAAACAAAACTACAACAGGTTCCGCATCATCTCATATCACATATGGCTATTTTAGGATCCTAATAATGTGTAATGATTTTGTTATATTTTTCTTTTCATGAGCTTGTCTATTACACACACACGCGCAAGCACACACACACACACACACACACACACACACACACACACACACATATATATATATATATATATATATATAACACATATACACAGGTGCTGGTCATATAATTAGAATATCATCAAAGAGTTGATTTATTTAATTAATTCCATTCAAAAAGTGAAACGTGTATATTATATTCATTCATTACACACAGACTGACATATTTCAAATGGTTATTTCTTTTCATTTTGATGATTATAACTGACACCTAAGGAAAATCCCAAATTCAGTATCTCAGAAAATTTGAATATTACTTAAGACCAATACAAAGAAAGGATTTTTAGAAATCTTGACCAACTGAAAAGTATGAACATGAAAAGTATGAGCATGTACAGCACTCAATACTTAGTTAGGGCTCCTTTTGCCTGAATTACTGCAGCAATGCGGCGTGGCATGGAGGTGATCAGTCTGTGGCTCTGCTCAGGTGTTATGAGAGCACAGGTTGCTCTGATACATTTACATTTATGCATTTAGCAGACGCTTTTATCCAAAGCGACTTACAACTTGGGGGTACAATAAGCGATTGGTCGTGAAGAGTCGAGTGAGCGCAACAAGTGCCTGAAATACTTAGTCTGTGTACATTTCTCAGTGTAGCACAGGTTAGAGTAGGGAGGGAAAGAGGAAAGGAAATAATTTTTTTTTTTTTTTTTTAAGTGGTTAAGTGCTCATGGAAGAGATGAGTTTTTAGTTGACCTTTGAATGTTGTCAACGAATCAGCATTTCGGATGGCGGTGGGAAGATCGTTCCACCAGCTGGGAACATTGAATGAAAATGTTCTGGAAAGGGATTTTTTGCCTCTCTGTGATGGTACTACAAGCCTTCGCTCCTTGGCTGAACGAAGGCTTCTGGTGGGGGTGTGGAGTCGTAGAATCGAGTCAAAGTATGCAGGAGCTGAGCGCGTGGTGGCTCTGTAGGCAAGCGTCAGCGCCTTAAACTTGATGCGAGCAGCGAGTGGTAGCCAGTGCAGAGAGATGAAGAGTGGTGTGATGTGGGTCCTTTTGGGCTCGTTGAAGACCAGACGTGCCGCTGCATTCTGGATCATTCGAAGTGTTTGGATTGCACAAGAGGGGAGTCCAGCCAGAAGCGCATTGCAGTAGTCAAGTCTAGAAATAACCAGGGCCTGGACAAGAAGCTGTGTTGCGTGTTCTGTTAGGAACGGTCTGATCTTCCTGATGTTGTAGAGCGCAAACCTGCACGAGCGAGCCGTCTTAGCAATGTGTTCTCTGAAGGACAACTAGTCATCAAATGTAACTCCAAGATTTCTGACTGATTTAGAAGGGGAAATCAGGGATGTACCTAACTGGATGGTGAAGTCATGTTGCATTGTGGGACTGGTGGGGAAGATGAGGAACTCAGTCTTTGCCAGGTTGAGCTGTAGGTGATTTTTACTCATCCATGCAGAGATGTCAGCCAGACAGCTGGAGATTCTTGCAGCTACTGTGGGGTCTTCTGGTTGGAATGAAAGGTAGAGCTGAGTGTCATCAGCATAGCAGTGATATGAGAAGCCATGTGCCTGTATGATGGGACCTAATGAAGTAGTGTAAATGGAGAAAAGGAGAAGTCCGAGCACTGAGCCCTGAGGAACCCCCGTGGTCAGTTGATGCGCTTGGGATTCCTCTCCTCTCCAGGCAACCTTGAAGGACCTACCTGAGAGATAAGATTCAAACCAATGGAGCGGAGCCCCTGTGATGCCCATTGATGAGAGGGTGGACAGAAGAATTTGATGATTGACCGTGTCAAAGGCAGCAGATAGATCAAGGAGTGGCCTTCAGCTCTTCTTACATTGTTGGGTCTGGCATATCGCATCTTCCCCTTCACAATACCCCATAGATTTTCTGTGTGCAGGTGCCAAGTCCTGTTGGAAAATGAAATTTGCATCTCCATAAAGTTGGTCAGCAGCAGGAAGTATGAAGTGCTCTAAAACTTCCTGGTATATGGCTGTGTTGACCTTGGACCTCAGAAAACACAGTGGACCAACGCCAGCAGATGACATGGCACCCCAAACCATCACTGACTGTGGAAACTTTACACTGGACCTCAAGCAACGTGGATTGTGTGCCTCTCCCCTCTTCCTCCAGACTCTGGGACCCTGATTTCCAAAGGAAATGCAAAATTTACTTTCATCAGAGAACATAACTTTGGACCACTCAGGAGCAGTCCAGTCCTTTTTGTCTTTAGCACAGGCGAGACGCTTCTGACGCTGTCTGTTGTTCAAGAGTGGCTTGACACAAGGAATGCGACAATATGTCTTGCGTACGTCTGTGCGTAGTGGTTCTTGAAGCACTGACTCCAGCTACAATCCACTCTTTGTGAATTTCCCCTCATTTTTGAATGGGTTTTGTTTCACAATCCTCTCCAGGGTGCAGTTATCCCTATTGCTTGTACACTTTTTTCTACCACATATTTTCGTTCCCTTCGCCTCTCTATTAATGTGCTTGGACACAGAGCTCTATGAACAGCCAGCTTCTTTTCCAATGACCTTTTGTGTCTTGCCCTTCTTGTGCAAGGTGTCAATGTGTCTTTTGGACAACTGTCATTTACATTTACATTTATGCATTTGGCAGACGCTTTAAACCAAAGTGACTTACAGTGCCCTTATTACAGGGACAATCCCCCCATGGAGTAGAGTGCCTTGCTCAAGTTCACACTGGTGGTGACCGCTGGGATCGCTGACACCTGTCCACTGCCCGAAAAGAGCCAACAGTGGCTCATGAGCATCAGAACTGGACGACGGAGCAATGGAAGAAGGTGGCCTGGTCTGATGAATCACGTTTTCTTTTTCATCATGTGGATGGCCGGGTGTGTGTGCGTCGCTTACCCTGGGGAACACATGGCACCAGGTGCACTATGGAGAAGGCAAGCCGGCAGAGGCAGTGATGCTTTGGGCAATGTTCTGCTGGGAAACCTTGGGTCCTGCCATCCATGTGGATGTTACTTTGACACGTACCACCTACCTAAGCATTGTTGCAGACCATGTACACCATTTCAACGGTATTCCCTGGTGGCTGTGGCTCTTTCAGCAGATAATGCGCCGCCACAAAGCAAAAAATGCTTCAGGAATGGTTTGAGGAGCACAACGAGTTTGAGGTGTTTACTTGGCCTCCAAATTCCCCAGATCTCAATCCAATTGAGCATCTGTGGGATGTGCTGAACAAACAAGTCCGATCCATGGAGGCCACACCTCGCAAATTACAGGACATAAAGGATCTGCTGCTAACATCTTGGTGCCAAAAACCACAGCACACCTTCAGGGGTCTAGTGGAGTCCATGCCTCGACGGGTCAGCAAAAGGGGAACCAACACAATATCATGCCTGATGGGTGTTTATAGTCATGTGGAAGAATACACCCTTCTTAATTCATGGTTTTAAGTATCAAGACATCATAAAAAATCATCTGGTGTTTAGCAGGTATTAAAATTAGGTAAATACAACCTTATATGAACAACAACACATGATGTATTACACCACGTCATTACTTATTTAAAGGTCCCATGGCATGAAATTTTCATTTTATGAGGTTTTTCAACATTAATATGAGTTCCCCTAGCCTGAATATTGTACCCAAGTGGATAGAAATGTTGATCGGTGTAAAACCGAGTTCTGGCTGTCTCTCTCTGCCTTTGAGAAAATGACAGGCCAGACGAGCCAATCCTGAAGTCTCCTGGTTTGACGTCCAAGCAGGAACGGTTTCCTCCCTTTCCTCCGCCCAGAGAATCTGGCACGCCCATGCAAACGCTCGAGAGATCATGGGTTGTGAACGAGTGAACGCTGGCAGTTTCTCAGTGATTGGATGTACAAATGAAAACAGAAGTCTTTTTTCAGTTCCTTCTGATCTGTGATCAGTGATTTCTGATGTGTAGCTTATTATTTATTATTCGTGCACACGCAGCTCTCTCTCTCCCGACAGAACGGTGTTTTATATCTTGTGAGTCAGTGTTTTTGTACGTCCTCGTTGCGTCTATCGGTTCTAAAATGTGCATACAGTCATGAGTTTCTGCTCAACATCGGCAGATCTTTAGAGATAAAACTCACACACGCCGAAGCTCGGGCTGCACTGGCCGGTGGCCTTCAACATCCCCGACCCCCAGTACTGCATCTGGCCCACAGCTGAGGCACCAAACGCGGCGTGAGATTAAGCAGAAGGGGGGTAGGCCAGCCTAGCCCCACAATAAACTGGATTACATTCGATTACTGCTGTTGTGTCTTTGTTTGCGCTGTGTACTCAACGCGCGTCACTGACGCTTTTATTTTATTTTAAAAATAATGCTATTATCAACACTTACTTTTAACTCGTTCATCTCGACAGCTGTAATGGTACTTTGCATGTGTTACAAAGTTGGTAATAATGATGAAGACGGACTCGGCGTGACTGGGACTCGTGTTTATTCAGAACTCTCAGATACAAACACAATAAACTCGCGCTGACTGACAGCGCTCTCATAACTCAGTAGTTACTATAAATAACTTTGTTAGCAATCGCTCCGTCTCTGGTACATTAGTGATGTCCGGATCGCGAACGATCTTTCTTTTGAACCAGTTCTTTTTAGTGAACCGAATCAGTTCACCAAATCGGACTGAATCGTTCTAAACGGTTCGCGTCTCCAGTCAGCGCTGATCCATAATTTACTAAAGTTACTAACTTTCTGACATGAGTGACAGTCCCTCCGACTAGAAATAGACTAATAACCTGAAGTATATGCTGTAACTACAACAGTTCAGACATGCTGAGAACTGATGTGAAGTGAACTCAGGTCCATCCGTCTCTCTGGCAGCAGCTCGTGCCTGCTCGTGCCTCATAGACCTTGTTAAACCACGCCCCCTCCGCTCATTTAAAATGCAAAGATGTCAGCCAATCACAACAGTGGGCGTTTTTACTGAAGTCTCACAGCAGACACGCCTCTTGAAGCAGGGCTTTCAGCCACAGGGCAAACAGCAGTATAGAAAAAATGCCTTTTATTTCTAAATTATGACATTTTATGATGTAAAAGTCATACTAACAATATAAGTACACCTCAGGAAACATTATAAAATAATAGAAAAATGCCATGCCATGGGACCTTTAACAAAAATACAGCCATGTGTGACAAACTAAGTACACTCTACGATTTAATTGCTTGTAGCAGCAATGACTTAAAGTCATCATTTTCTATATGACTTTATCATTGTGGAAGAATTTTGGCCCACTCTTCTTTATAACGTTGCTTCAGTTCATTGAGGTTTGTGGGCATTTGTTTATGCACAGCTCTCTTAAGGTCCCACCGCAACATTTCAGTCGAGTTGAGGTTTGACTGGGCCAGTGCAACACCTTGATCCTTTTCTTTTTCAGCCGTTCTGTTGTAGATTTGCTGGTGTTCTTGGGATCATTGTCCTGTTGCCTGACCCAATTTCAGATTTAGCTGTCGGACAGATGACCTCACATCTGACTCTAGAATACTTTGGTAAACAGGTCAACTCAATGACTCCAAGATGCCTGCAAAACAAGCCCAAATCCTCACCTGTCCGTGATGGACCGTTGGTATGAGGTGTTTGTGCTGATATGCTGTGTTTAGTTTTCGCCTAACTTGGCGCTGTGCATTATGGCCAAACATCTCAACTTTGGTCTTGTCTGTCCAAAGGACATTGTTCTAGAAGTCTTGAGGGTTGTTCAAATGCAACTGTGCAAACCTAAGCTGTGCTGCTGTGTTCTTTTTAGAGAGAAGAGGCTTTCATCTGGCAACCCTTCCAAACAAGCCATACTTGTTCAGTGTTTTACTAATTGTGAATTCGCCGCATTGACCGAAAATTGCTTGCTTTGAAAGTGACTTCCGTGTGTAGCTTCTGCACTTCATACAGAACGTGACCTAAATTGATGATTTCACCAAGTACAACATGTTCCTGGATCAACATCCAATTAACCAATCAGATTTGAGAGACAAGTTTACAGTGTGTCAAATTTAGATTTAAAGGTTTAGTTCACCCAAAAATGAAAATTCTGTCATTAATTCCTCACCCTCATGTCGTTCGACACCCGTAAGACCTCCGTTCATCTTCGGAACACAAATGAAGATATTTTTGTTGAAAGCTGATGGCTGAGAAAGGCTTCAGACAGGCCTCCATTGGCATTCAGTACATTGACACTCACAAGACCCATAAAAGGCACTTATAACGTCGTTACAAAGTCCATCTCACCACAGTGGCTCTACAATAATTTTACGAAGCGACGACAATGGTTTTTGTGCGCAAAAAAAATCTAAATAACGCCTTTATTCAACCTCTTCTTGTCTTCCGTGTGTGCCTCCACGACGCATGCGCGAGAATATGACGCAGATCCGGCGTTCGGGAATCCATGAAATGCACACTTTAGTCCCATTTGAGCACTACACCGAGACCTAAAGCACGATCAATGTAGAATTCAACAGCTTAGACACGCGCGTCTTCCTCTGCTTGTAAACAAATCGCTTCTGGGTCATGTGTCCGAACGCCGGATCTGCGTCATATTCTCGCGCATGCGTCCTGGAGGCACACACGGAAGACAAGAACAAGTTGGATAAAGGCGTTATTTTATTTTTTTTTGCGCACAAAAATTATTGTCGTCGCATCGTAGAATTATTGTAGAGTCACTGTGGTGAGATGGACTTTGTAACGACGTTTTAAGTGCCTTTTATGGGTCTTGTGAGTGTCAATGTACTGAATGCCAATGGAGGCCTGTCTGAAGCCTTTCTCAGCCATCAGCTTTCAACAAAAATATCTTCATTTGTGTTCCGAATATGAACAGAGGTCTTACGGGTGTCGAACGACATGAGGGTGAGGAATTAATGACAGAATTTTCATTTTTGGGTGAACTAACCCTTTAAAACCAGGGTTAGGTGCTTCTGCATCAGTGTTATTCACCTATCCTTTCTCTTTGAGGATAAGTTTACATGACAATGATGTACTAAAAACGGAACAGTTTTTCCTTTTACGTTTTTCGTGTACAGGCGACAACATTGTCAAAAGGATCCGTGAAAACAATGAAAATTTCTGTATTATTCATGCCAGGGCAGTAGATCGCGATGTCAGTTTGTAAAGGAAAAACTTTGCGCATATAGACTGAACATGTAATACGCATGCACTTGACATCAGCGTATTCACAGAGATGATAACGGTGTTGTTTTCAAAAACTTGCACTTTGAAACCTGTTTTTAAAAGTTTGCGTTTTTATGCTCCCAGTTGTCGTTAAATGAATGGCCAAAACTAGTTTTTAAAAAAAAGAGTGCAAAATTGTACCTTTTATGGTACAAGTGTCCGTCACTGGGGTGGGACCCTTAAGGGTACATTTTTGTACCTCCAAGTCAGGGGTAGGCAAGTTCGGTCCTAGAGAGCTGATGTCCTGGAGAGTTTAGCTCCAACCCTACTAAGCCACCACAGTATAAAACTCATGGCTCCCAGCATGCATTGCAGCATTAAGTATGTCACCATTGTTGAGATTCATATGCTGATTCTTGATATCTGTGTGCGTCTACACTTTTTTTCTCCCTAGAATTATTTAAAAATCAAAATTCAGAATGCCTGATCTGTGAGAAAGTATTGTTGGTTAATATTATTTACTGATATTTTTAATCGGTGATGAGTTAAGTCAAACATTTTTCTTCTTGACAATTTTTGTTTATGGCTTCTTTTGATTTGAACAAATTATGTGTTTTGTTAACACTGTAACAAAAACCACAAACTCGCATAAAAAACTAAGAGTCAAACTGCCCAACTAAAGAAAACACTCCCAACATCTAAACCTCTGTTAATTCTCAATAAGAGCTTCTATAAATGTCTTTCAGGGTTGGAGCCAAACTCTGCAGGACAGCCTGCCAATGGTTTAATTGTACCCTAAGGACCAATTGTGTACCTTTTTTAAAGGTACAGTTATATGTTCTGTTCTTCAAGGAACAAAATTGTACTGCCACTGTACCTTTTTTTTCTGAGAGTGTAGTTGCAAACGGTGTTGCGTAATTGGCCCCTGATTTTAGGGATAAGTCATGTGTAGGGTTAGGTTTAGGACATTTTCAGACAGGAATGTTGATCCAGGAACATGTCTTTCTTGGCAAAATCACAGTGACCATTGCTAAACTGACACTGGACCTTGTTTGAAAATGTCTTTAATGTGACCGCAACTTTTCCTGTCCGGATCATCGTAAGTTGCTACAAAGAATCATAATTCTATTGTTGCTATAATTAAACATACAATTATAGTTTACATACACTCTAAAAAATGCTGGGTTAAAAATAACCCAAGTTGGGATGAAAATGGACTAACCCAGCGATTGGATTGTTTTAAGCAAACATTTAACCCAACCGCTGGGTTAAAACAACCCAATTGCTGGGTTAGTCCATTTTCAACCCAACTTGGGTTTTTTTTTAACCCAGCATTTTTTTAGAGTGTATTGAGATGTAATATCACAGAAAACCTTAATATCCCACAGAAGTGCCTTGACATGCACAGCGTTATTAAATATGTTGACGTAATTTCCACTGAAACAGGAAGACAGGGCGGGGCATATCAAACAGCTCCTCCCCTTTTTAAAAAATAGCCAATAGCGTTTAGTTTTTATCACATCCCGGCCAGAGCCGTTGAGCTCGGTAAAGCAGCAGTTTCCTCCTAATCTCTAACCGTTTCTCCTCCATATCGCTTTAAAAAAATAGCATAAATATGAAAAGCATATTTACACTGTCTGAATCGTTCCCTATACCCTAGTGCACTGTGCCATTCACTATGTAGAAAATAGAAATGATGTGAACAAGTGATGATTTCAGCCACAGGTTCAAAGCGTCTATTTATAATGTAGGGGGCGGGGCATCAGATTCTAGAGAGCATTTGATTGGACAGATTTTTATTTTATTTATTAATGCCATAACCAGAACAACACAGTGAGACAATTTCATTCAAATAAAAAATATAGAGTAACTAAAGTAAAATAAAACCGTGCCAGAGGACAAGAACAAAATTGTAACAAACAAAAGGACAAGGGGTGCTATTTTATACAACATCATACCTGCTTACAATTTTATAAGCTCTAATTGCCTTTTTACTCGTGCAATTACACAAAATTGAACAATAAAGCTTGAAATCATTTTTAAAGCAAGACAAGTTAGGTTTGGAGTCTGACCATTTCATTTTATGAATGTGAAATTTTCCCATTAATATTAATAATTGTATGAAGTATGCCTTATCTTTCTTAATCCCATAATCATTTATGTCAAATCCACTCAGCTGCAAATCAATGTTACATTTTTTTTTCTTAATTAAACGCTCCACATCAATCCAAAATATTTGTGTATATATGCAATGGAAAAATAATGGACAGAAAATCTGAGAAGCTGAAGTGATGTCATCATCAAAATTATTGATCCATATTGGCGGAAGTGAGAGACCAAGTTTTGAATGCTTATATCTTCTAAATGCGAATTTTGTCATTGTTTTGGAGCACACTAGCTTATAGATATCAGTAAGGCTGACATATTCATACTAAAAAAATCCACTTTGATTTCATGGGGACTTTAAAAGTTTTAAGTAAAAATGACTTTTTAGGTTTTACTAATCATGAAAGTATAGGCCTGAGTACCAGATGTACACTAATTATTGTAAATAATTAGTCACTGACGCAAATGCTAAGACACCCTAAGGTTCCCACGGTCTTTAACTCGGAAATATCAGGGAATTTTTATTAATAGCTAATCACGCAAGTGTTGTAGACCTTACAAAATCTAAAAAGTTGTTCGTCTTTCATTAAATGATGGGTACAGGACGACCCGTTGGCATTTTGAGGTTGGTATGAATCTCCAGTGTCGAAGTGAGCGCACTGTCAGTCCGGTTCCGGTGCGCGCGGGTGCGGGAGGAGGAGGAGGAGGGCGGGTGTCGCGCGCCTCGCTCGGTGAGTCCGGTTTAGATCACTTCACTTCGGAGAGTTTCTCTCACGCGTTTCTCTTCATCATGGCGCGATGCGCTCCTGACACCGGTTCCGTTCCGTCCCCGTGATGCGCGTGATGATGATGATGGTGACGGATGAAAGATGGAGAAACTATCCGCGAGCATTACCGGACTCTCGTGGAGCTCCGTGTCGCTGCCGTTGGACGTGATCGTGAGCAAATTCCGCTTACCGACACTCGTGCGGCTGAGCCACGGTAAGAGTTATTGAACGCAGTTATAAACGGACTGGAGCACAAGCTCCGCTCCGAGCGCGAGAGTTTGTTTGACGTTGTTGCGCCGCGTCGCGTCGCAGATTCTTCAGCTTGTTGCCGAATCAAAGTTAGAGGAATTAGAAACATGACATTTCGCTTGTATATGAATGAACGATCGGCTCTGATTATGCAAAGTATTAACAAACCCAGATACAATCGCCGTTTTTATCGCATGAAACTTTAGCGAAACGTTGTGTAAATGTTTGCAACACAGAATCCTCAGTGAAGTGTGTAGTTGATTTGTCTGTTGGCTAAAGGTGACAGAGTGTGTGTTGTGTGTTAAAGAGCTGCAGCTCTTTTCATATGTTAATGTTGTAATGCGCTGTAGTGTGTGTTGAATACTAAACAACCTCCTGCAGGAGAAACTCCAACATTTACTCAACAATCACAAGTGAAGAACACAGAATTAAATCCCATCAATGTCGACTGTGTGTGTGTGTGTGTGTGTGTGTGTACGTTTGACTCTATGATGGGAAAAAGCTTCTGAATTGGATCTTAAACAGGCTAATCAATGATCAATTACTGCATATGTGGCTGATATTAGTCATATATGTGTGACAGCATGTTCTTTACACTTTCACAGACTTTTTCAGGGAGTTTTTGTGTTTGCATTATAGACTCATATTCTCTGGTGAGAGTATTTAAAAGAAATATTTTGCACCCAGAATATGTGTATTTTAGGTGGGGGAATTAACCCTTTAAACATAAAATGGTCTCACTTGACACATCTGTAAAGATGACTGGATCAGATGAAAATGAACCAAACAATGAGTAATTTTCAATAGATTTGGGCATAGAAATGCTGGAAATTGTTCTTTTTAACACAAGCAAACAGTCCATAACTTAATTTTCCATTTCGCGAACCAGCTGAAGACTGAACTTCAGACTTTCAGTGGCAAAACTTTTACATTTGTGTTAAAGTAAATTTGGTATCAATCTACCGATTAAGGACTATTGCCACGACCATAATGGATTATTACTTTTTGTTTATTTTATGCTCATGTATTGCATAAATACTTATGCCTGATTGTTCACCCCAAGTATGACTATATTATTGTCCACACCAACAAACGAAAACAACATGGATTCTGAATGGCTGACAATGTTTGTGTTGGTCATCATTTGGAAAAAAAAGATTCCAATGATATTGTTACTCTTTGTTGTTATCGTTATGGCCCTGTTTACACCTGGAAGATGCGTTTTGGTCGATCGGATCACAAGTGGACGGTGCTAAATACACATGGTCTAAAACGTTTAGAGCTGGTCCACTTTCAAGCACTTCCAGAGGTCGTCGAAAACTCATTCGACTGGTTTGCTATTGCAGTGTAAACGCTCATGTGGTCGAATGCGTTCAAACAGCCACAAAAGTGTCTACTCTCCACCTTCTGGCCTAACATTATGGGAAGCGCGCTAGCTAGACGGGATTTAACAATGGACCTTTATTGGCCACAGAAAAATCAAGGTGTTTTGCATAGAATTAGAATGATTATTAAAACGTTCAACCTTGGTGTGATTGGGCCTTTAACGGGTAATAAATATGTTATATACAGTATAAATATGTTAGATTGAAAACAGATTTGATAATAAAAGTTTTTTTTTTTTTTTTAAAACCTCTCTCGTTCCTGTTGACTGTAATGCTAATTTTAAACCTTCAGATCATCTGCTTGATTAGATGCTGCTGATGTGTTTGTGTGGGAGGATCTCAGTGTATCAGCACAGACAGCAGTAATTAAACACAACAGACAGTCTGTGTGTGTTGGACTCGTTCCCTGTGTAAAGCATCTGTTTGAGACTCCTCTCAATGAGGAATGCGCTTAATACCGGATCAATACAGTTCTCCTCTCTCACCGTCCATTCATCCGTTCTTCAGCCTGATGTTTGTGAGGTGATGATGTTGTTTGTGTCTGATCACTGACCTCAGTTCTCCTCCATAAACCCCATGTGAGGAAGTTCAAAGAACTCATTTGATGTTTGTGGTTGAGCTCTTGTGTGTATGTGTGTGTGTGTGTGTGTGTGTGTTTTAAAGCGACAAATTAAGGTCAGATACATCCGGGTTTATAGTTTTGTAGCTTTTGTGCATTATGTGTTTCGTGATTTACAATTCCTGGTCAACATTTATGGGTGTGTGAAAGGAATAATGTCAAATCAAATGTATTTATATAGCACTTATCACAATACACATTGTTTCAAAGCAGCATTACAGAAAATCAGTTATTGTTTATATTTGATATAAACAATAAAATAGATTAGAATTTTATTGGTATAAATAAATGCATGTTGCAGTTGATTCAGCAATGTTAAATAATATTTTGACTTGAATACATTTTTTCAGTGAAATTTATATTTTGTGACGATACAAGCAATCAAGCTGTTGACCGCATGTATGATCGCCATACATGAGTATACTGTATATATGCGGATACATTTGGACATATATATCCAACATTATATAAACATCTGGGTAAAAATATAGTTAAAATTTTGAAAAAAAAAAAAAAAAATTTTTTTTATATATATATATATATATATATATATATATATATATATATATATATATATATATATATATATATATATATATATATATATATATATATATATATATATATATATATATATATATATACACACACACACACACACATATATCGCTTTATGTGAGTGTATGTACGCGAATAGTTGAATATATAAACTCACCTAAAGGATTATTAGGAACACCTGTTCAATTTCTCATTAATGCAATTATCTAATCAACCAATCACATGGCAGTTGCTTCAATGCATTTGACTGAATGTCAGAATGGGAAAAAAGGTGATTTAAGCAATTTTGAGCATGGCATGGTTGTTGGTGCCAGACGGGCCGGTCTGAGTATTTCACAATCTGCTCAGTTACTGGAATTTTCACGCACAACCATTTCTAGGGTTTACAGCGAATGTTGTGAAAAGGGAAAAGCATCCAGTATGCGGCAGTCCTGTGGGCGAAAATGCCTTGTTGATGCTCGAGGTCAGAGGAGAATGGGCCGACTGATTCAAGCTGATAGAAGAGCAACTTTGACTGAAATAACGACTCGTTACAACCGAGGTATGCAGCAAAGCATTTGTGAAGCCACAACACGCACAACCTTGAGGCGGATGGGCTACAACAGCAGAAGACCCCACCGGGTACCACTCATCTCCACTACAAATAGGAAAAAGAGGCTACAATTTGCACGAGCTCACCAAAATTGGACAGTTGAAGACTGAAAAATGTTGCCTGGTCTGATGAGTCTCGATTTCTGTTGAGACATTCAGATGGTAGAGTCAGAGTTTTGCTTAAACAGAATGAGAACATGGACCCATCATGCCTTGTTACCACTGTGCAGGCTGGTGGTGGTGGTGTAAAGGTGTGGGGGATGTTTTCTTGGCACACTTTAGGCCCCTTAGTGCCAATTGGGCATCGTTTAAATGCCACGGCCTAACTGAGCATTGTTTCTGACCATGTCCATCCCTTAATGACCACCATGTACCCATCCTCTGATGGCTACTTCCAGCAGGATAATGCACCATGTCACACAGCTCGAATCATTTCAAATTAGTTTCTTGAACATGACAATGAGTTCACTGTACTAAAATGGCCCCCACAGTCACCAGGGGCCTCATTTATAAGCGCTGCGTACGCACAAAATAAGGCGAACGCCGCTCTCTACGCAATAATTGGTATTTATAAAAAGCAAACTTGACGGGAAAATGTGCGGTCCTTCACACAAGCTCTGACCCAGGCGTACGCACAAAAACGGGTGAAATGAGAAATGGCGACACCGTCGGCAGATGGAAGAAACACGTGAAAGTGTGTGAAACTGTAGACCGTTGTGTAAAAGAAATGGCAATACTGCCTCTCATAAATAACTTGAAGACTTCACAAAGCAAGTCTTACAATTAACAGCCTACACGGACACCCGTTTGATCGATCTGCAGTGTAAAACAAACAAAATCAAACGAAAATTACAACAGAAATGCAAAGTAACACATATTTGCAAAAAGAACAGTGAAATATGTTCTTCAATAATATTGGCATGTTATGCAATTCATCCTCATAATTCATATGGTAAACAGAACGAAATAATGTACAAAACTGATATTCTCGTCAATGTGTCCATCTGGCGGAGCAGATATAGATGCAATTAGATAGACAGACAGGGATGGATGGATGGATGGATAGATTGTCCACTGGGGAAAGTTGTTTTCATAGTACAATTTCTTCATCAGCTACGGAATCATGGTTTTCATGCATATGCCTTTAGTTTTATTTTTGATAAAATAACGTATGACGTATGTCTCAACCATTCAGAAAGCTGCAAGACATTACATTTGCACTGAACTATTTCCCATTTCCACGTAGATTATAACTGACATCTGTAGCTTGTCAGATGCAATTAAATGTATGGAAATAAAATGCCCCATCACAATGCGTAATGACGCACAAATCCTACGCAAAGTTTTATAAACGAGGCCCCAGATCTCAACCCAATAGAGCATCTTTGGGATGTGGTGGAACGGGAGCTTCGTGCCCTGGATGTGCATCCCACAAATCTCCATCAACTGCAAGATGCTATCCTATCAATATGGGCCAACATTTCTAAAGAATGCTTTCAGCACCTTGTTGAATCAATGCCACGTAGAATTAAGGCAGTTCTGAAGGCGAAAGGGGGTCAAACACAGTATTAGTATGGTGTTCCTAATAAACCTTTAGGTGAGTGTATATACAGTGGAAAGAAAAAGTATGTGAACCCCTTGCAGAATCTGTGAAAATGGGAATAATTTTAACTAAATAAGAGGGATCATACAAAACGCATGTTTTTTTTTATTTAGTACTGTCCTGAATAAGATATTTTACATAAAATATGTTTACATATAGTCCACAAGACAAAAAAATTGTTGAATTTATTAAAATGACCTGATCAAAAGTTTATGAACCATTAATTCTCTATACTGTGTGTCATTCCCTGGATGATCCACGGCTGTTTTTGTGTTTTGTGATGGTTGTTCTCGAGTCTCTTGTTTGTCCTGAGCAGTTTAACTGCCCACCGTTCTTCAGAAAAATCCTCCAGGTCCTGCACATTCTTCAGTTTTCCAGCATCTTTTTCATATTGGAACCCTTCTATTCCTTCTGGAGCATCAGTGAATGTTTGAACCTTTTTTAGTAGTTGTGTTTGAGTCCCTCAATTGTCCTCAGTGTGAAAAGATTGATCTTAAAATCATACAGTCCCTGCTGGAGAGGGTTCAATTATGAAAAAGATGCTGGAAAACTGAAGAATGTGCAGGACCTGGAGGATTTTTCTGAAGAACATTGGGCAGTTTAACTGCTAAGGACAAACTAGAGACTCAAGAACAACCATCACAAAACACAAAAACAGCAGTGGATCATCCAGGGAACGACACACAGTATTGAGAAACAATGGTTCATAAACTTTTGATCAGGTCATTTGAATAAATTCAGCAATTTTTTTGTCTTGTGGACTATATGTAAACATCTTTTATGTAAAATATCTTATTAAGGACAGTACTAAATAAAAAATAACATTGTTTTGTATGATCCCTCTTATTTAGTTAAAATGATTCCCATTTTCACAGATTCTGCAAGCGGTTCACACACTTTTTCTTGCCACTGTATATATATATATATATCGCTGGATGATAATAGAGTTTTCTGTACATTTTTCAACAATATAACAATCAAGTAGTTGAGATTTGCTATATAATATATAGCTTAATGTGAGTGTACTGTATGCATCCGGGTAAGGTTTGATATACTAGAAATTGTTTGATTTGTTATTACTTATTAATTTGAGTCAGCACCGATGTAGATCATCTAAAAAAAGCCAAGTATCGGCCAATTAATCAGCCAGGCCAATATAAATGTATTTTTTGCATCAGTGCTGAACCTGTAAACGATGAATAATCATATCAGTTTGCATTTTTTTGTGTGTGTGCAGGTGAGAATGTGGAGGGTCTGTCGGAGGAGGATGTGATTTTGCTTCACTCCTGCAGACAGTGGACCACCGTCACTGCCCACAGCCTGGAGGAAGGTCATTATGTGATCGGACCTAAAATAGACATCCCACTACAGTATCAAGGTACCATATAACACACACACTGGACTGTGCCAACAGGTGTACTGACACCAAAGTAATATTAAGTAATATTGCAAATCAGTTTGTTTGCTATAACTTTTCAAAGTGACTCATAATGTGTACAGTATGTGCACCACTCACATTTTCATCCAAAATCTAGTTCGTAAAAGTCGTTTTAAGCAAATAATCATTGAAAATATCCCTACAGCAGGAATATTGCAGCACAGAAAACTGATTTCATTATTATCCACTGAGAGTGTACAGGCTATTAAACACACACTCTGGCCAGAGAGAAAGAGAGCGAGACAGAGAAAGGGAGATGATTGGTTGTTAACAGTATATTGATTGTTGTATTCAAGCACTTAACTTCACACATGGTCACTTAGATATTCTGAATCACACACACACACACACACACACACACACACACACACACACACACACACACACACACACACACACACACACACACACACACACACACACACACACACACACACACACACACACACACACACACACACACACACAGTCTCAATTCAATTCACAGTTTTATTGCAGTGAGTGTTTTCATACAATAAAAAACACTCTCATGAAGATTATGAACTATTATAAAGATGGTGATTTTTTTTTTCTGGCGAATAAAGCCAAAAATGTTTAAGTGACATAACCATCCTAAGATTGTAGCAAAGACAAGTAAATCTTTTATGAAGTCGTTTTATATAATTTTCTATAAAGTAGTAGTGAAGCTATTTTGAAATATGAAATTTATACAAGTTCTATCTATCTATCTATCTATCTATCTATCTATCTATCTATCTATCTATCTATCTATCTATCTATCTATCTATCTATCTATCTATCTATCTATCTATCTATCTATCTATCTATCTATCTATCTATCTATCTATCTATCTATCTATCTATCGTTTATAACTAGAATACACGACTGCTTATGAATGGCCGTCAATGGAGAAAGATGCTTTTTGCCCACAGAATGGTGTAGTTACGGCATCCACCAGCAGGGGCACATTTTTAAAACCCTGACCCTTTGGTTAGCGCTCTCATTCATAAAGTCAAACTCAACATTACCTCATCCTGACGTCATTCCCATGAGAGCCGCGGAGGAGCCCGTTTTTCTGAGCTTCCGGAATCGCAGACATTACTGAGCTGGACTTCCTCTCCTGGGACGGACGTTACCTAATATACCCGCCACCCGCACCATTAGGTCAGGTGACCAATGAGATCATCTGTTGGGGTTTCCGGAGGCAGTAAGATGCTGAGAGGGATGGATGAGGTCATTTGTGTCTCGGTGGCTGGGTCTAACGTCTCTCAGATAGACAGATAGTGTGCTAATAAGGAAGATGGAATTACAGAAGGAGGATTATTACACAGCTGAGAGATGCAGAAGATGAGACCATGTTGATATTTTAGATTTGCTCACGATTTCAATGATGCAGAAGAGGGCTGTTACTGATGACTCTCACAACGGAAGATCTGCAAAATATAGACACGTTATATTTGTGTGCTTTTCTGACTGTACCGTAGGGACTGAGATTAACAAACTCATTAATTTTCAGCATAGAGAAATTGATTTTTAATGATAACATAAACCTGGAAAATGGACGAAAAATACTTCGAGAGCCGAGGCAGCTGAAAAAGTGGGCAATCATTGCTCAGTTTTGCACTCTCTATAAAAAAAATTTCTTCGGAACACAAATGAAGATCTTTTTGATGAAATCTGAGAGATTTCTGTTCCTCCATTGACAGCTACACAACTACCACTTTGACGCTTCAAAAAGTTCATAAAGAGATCGTAAAACTAATCCATGTGAATGGAGCCACAATCGCATGATTAACAGATTTAATTTAGGATTTATTCATCAACTCACACATCAGTTGTGGTAAACAGAAGCTCAATTATGTTCACTTGACGTGTGAGAACCAATGAGGTTCATTCTCGTGTTACGCATCACGTTTGAGCTTCCTCAAGAACCAATGAGGTTAATTCTCGTGTTACGCATCACGTTTGAGCTAAAGCAAGAACCAATGAGGTTAATTCTCTTGTTACGCATCACGTTTGAGCTAAAGCAAGAACCAATGAGGTTCGTTCTCGTGTTACGCATCACGTTTGAGCTTCAGCAAGAACCAATGAGGTTAATTCTCGTGTTACGCATCACGTTTGAGCTTCAGCAAGAACTAATGAGGTTCATTCTCGTGTTACGCATCACGTTTGAGCTTCCGCAAGAACCAATGAGGTTCATTCTCGTGTTACGCATCACGTTTGAGCTTCCGCAAGAACCAATGAGGTTCATTCTCGTGTTACGCATCACGTTTGAGCTTCCTCAAGAACCAATGAGGTTCATTCTCGTGTTACGCATCACGTTTGAGCTTCCGCAAGAACCAATGAGGTTCATTCTCGTGTTACGCAGAACGTTTGAGCTAAAGCAAGAACCAATGAGGTTCATTCTCGTGTTACGCATCACGTTTGAGCTTCAGCAAGAACCAATGAGGTTCATTCTCGTGTTACGCATCACGTTTGAGCTTCCTCAAGAACCAATGAGGTTCATTCTCGTGTTACGCATCACGTTTGAGCTTCCGCAAGAACCAATGAGGTTCATTCTCGTGTTACGCAGAACGTTTGAGCTAAAGCAAGAACCAATGAGGTTCATTCTCGTGTTACGCATCACGTTTGAGCTTCAGCAAGAACCAATGAGGTTCATTCTCGTAATACGCAGCACGTTTGAGCTTCAGCAAGAACCAATGAGGTTCATTCTCGTGTTACGCATCACGTTTGAGCTTCAGCAAGAACCAATGAGATTCATTCTTGTGTTACGCATCACGTTTGAGCTTCAGCAAGAACCAATGAGGTTCATTCTTGTGTTACGCATCACGTTTGAGCTTTAGCAAGAACCAATGAGGTTCATTCTCGTGTTACGCATCACGTTTGAGCTTCCTCAAGAACCAATGAGGTTCATTCTCGTGTTACGCATCACGTTTGATCTTCCGCAAGAACCAATGAGGTTCATTCTCGTGTTACGCATCACGTTTGAGCTTCAGTAAGAACCAATGAGGTTCATTCTTGTGCTACGCATCACGTTTGAGCTTCAGCAAGAACCAATTAGGTTCATTCTTGTGCTACGCAGCACGTTTGAGCTTCCGCAAGAACCAATGAGGTTCATTCTCGTGTTACGCAGCACGTTTGAGCTTCAGCAAGAACCAATGAGGTTTATTCTCGTGTTACGCAGAACGTTTGAGCTTCAGCAAGAACCAATGAGGTTCATTCTCGTGTTACGCATCACGTTTGAGCTTCCTCAAGAACCAATGAGGTTCATTCTCGTGTTACGCATCACGTTTGAGCTTCCGCAAGAACCAATGAGGTTCATTCTCGTGTTACGCAGAACGTTTGAGCTAAAGCAAGAACCAATGAGGTTCATTCTCGTGTTACGCATCACGTTTGAGCTTCAGCAAGAACCAATGAGGTTCATTCTCGTGTTACGCATCACGTTTGAGCTTCCTCAAGAACCAATGAGGTTCATTCTCGTGTTACGTGTCACGTTTGAGCTTCAGCAAGAACCAATGAGGTTCATTCTCGTAATACGCAGCACGTTTGAGCTTCAGCAAGAACCAATGAGGTTCATTCTCGTGTTACGCATCACGTTTGAGCTTCCGCAAGAACCAATGAGGTTCATTCTCGTGTTACGCAGAACGTTTGAGCTAAAGCAAGAACCAATGAGGTTCATTCTCGTGTTACGCATCACGTTTGAGCTTCAGCAAGAACCAATGAGGTTCATTCTCGTGTTACGCATCACGTTTGAGCTTCCTCAAGAACCAATGAGGTTCATTCTCGTGTTACGTGTCACGTTTGAGCTTCAGCAAGAACCAATGAGGTTCATTCTCGTAATACGCAGCACGTTTGAGCTTCAGCAAGAACCAATGAGGTTCATTCTCGTGTTACGCATCACGTTTGAGCTTCAGCAAGAACCAATGAGATTCATTCTTGTGTTACGCATCACGTTTGAGCTTCAGCAAGAACCAATGAGGTTCATTCTTGTGTTACGCATCACGTTTGAGCTTTAGCAAGAACCAATGAGGTTCATTCTCGTGTTACGCATCACGTTTGAGCTTCCTCAAGAACCAATGAGGTTCATTCTCGTGTTACGCATCACGTTTGATCTTCCGCAAGAACCAATGAGGTTCATTCTCGTGTTACGCATCACGTTTGAGCTTCAGTAAGAACCAATGAGGTTCATTCTTGCGCTACGCATCACGTTTGAGCTTCAGCAAGAACCAATGAGGTTCATTCTTGTGCTACGCAGCATGTTTGAGCTTCAGTAAGAACCAATGAGGTTCATTCTTGTGCTACGCATCACGTTTGAGCTTCAGCAAGAACCAATTAGGTTCATTCTTGTGCTACGCAGCACGTTTGAGCTTCCGCAAGAACCAATGAGGTTCATTCTCGTGTTACGCAGCACGTTTGAGCTTCAGCAAGAACCAATGAGGTTTATTCTCGTGTTACGCAGAACGTTTGAGCTTCCGCAAGAACCAATGAGGTTCATTCTCGTGTTACGCAGAACGTTTGAGCTAAAGCAAGAACCAATGAGGTTCATTCTCGTGTTACGCATCACGTTTGAGCTTCCGCAAGAACCAATGAGGTTCATTCTCGTGTTACGCAGAACGTTTGAGCTAAAGCAAGAACCAATGAGGTTCATTCTCGTGTTACGCATCACGTTTGAGCTTCAGCAAGAACCAATGAGGTTCATTCTCGTGTTACGCATCACGTTTGAGCTTCCTCAAGAACCAATGAGGTTCATTCTCGTGTTACGTGTCACGTTTGAGCTTCCTCAAGAACCAATGAGGTTCATTCTCGTGTTACGCATCACGTTTGAGCTTCCGCAAGAACCAATGAGGTTCATTCTCGTGTTACGCAGAACGTTTGAGCTAAAGCAAGAACCAATGAGGTTCATTCTCATGTTACGCATCACGTTTGAGCTTCAGCAAGAACCAATGAGGTTCATTCTCGTGTTACGCATCACGTTTGAGCTTCAGCAAGAACCAATGAGATTCATTCTTGTGTTACGCATCACGTTTGAGCTTCAGCAAGAACCAATGAGATTCATTCTTGTGTTACGCATCACGTTTGAGCTTCAGCAAGAACCAATGAGGTTCATTCTTGTGTTACGCATCACGTTTGAGCTTTAGCAAGAACCAATGAGGTTCATTCTCGTGTTACGCATCACGTTTGAGCTTCCTCAAGAACCAATGAGGTTCATTCTCGTGTTACGCATCACGTTTGATCTTCCGCAAGAACCAATGAGGTTCATTCTCGTGTTACGCATCACGTTTGAGCTTCAGTAAGAACCAATGAGGTTCATTCTTGTGCTACGCATCACGTTTGAGCTTCAGCAAGAACCAATGAGGTTCATTCTTGTGCTACGCAGCATGTTTGAGCTTCAGTAATAACCAATGAGGTTCATTCTTGTGCTACGCATCACGTTTGAGCTTCAGCAAGAACCAATTAGGTTCATTCTTGTGCTACGCAGCACGTTTGAGCTTCCGCAAGAACCAATGAGGTTCATTCTCGTGTTACGCAGCACGTTTGAGCTTCCGCAAGAACCAATGAGGTTCATTCTCGTGTTACGCAGCACGTTTGAGCTTCAGCAAGAACCAATGAGGTTTATTCTCGTGTTACGCAGAACGTTTGAGCTAAAGCAAGAACCAATGAGGTTCATTCTTGTATATTACGCAGAACGTTTGAGCTTCCGCAAGAACCAATGAGGTTCATTCTCGTGTTACACATCACGTTTGAGCTTCAGCAAGAACCAATGAGGTTCATTCTTGTGTTACGCAGAACGTTTGAGCTTCAGCAAGAACCAATGAGGTTCATTCTCGTGTTACACATCACAGATTTCATGAAAAAGATCTTCATTTGTGTTCCTAAGATGAATGAAAGTTTTACATGTTTTCGGAATGACATGTGGGTGAGTAATTAATGACAGAACGTACATATTTGGGTGAACTATCCCTTTAAGATTAGATTAATATATAGTAGATATTAATAAAGAAGAAAATATGAGCGGTGCTTGACCAATAAGAACGCACAACCAAGAGTGATTTGAGTGGTTGCTAGGGTGTTTTGAGTATTTTTTTGGTATGTTATGTAGTTGATAAGGTGTTACTAGGTGGAACCCGCTCCCATGTCTCTATGATATTCAGGTCCATATACATCCTATAGATTTGTAAATCCGGTATTGTTTTTTTCCCATTAATTGTATTTTTGTGTTTTCATTGTCTGTCAGTTGAAAATAGGTAAATCTTAATAACAGCACATCTCTCCTCAACAAGACACATTATTCGAGGAATCATTCATGTCCGTAGCACAAACTCTGCAGTTTCATACACAAGAAGTCTCTGTTTAGATTGCTGTGTAAAAGTGTGTGCTGTGTGTGTTAGAGTGCTAATGAAATGTGATTGGTGTATTTAATTGTATGCTTGCTGTGACTGGTTGAAGGTGCTTCAACTGATGTTCACAACAGTAATTTTAGTGGAAGATTTATTTTGTACAAATGCCTCCAGAACAGAAAAGAAAAAGTGAAACTTCAGAAGAGAAAGAAACCCTTTCAGCTCTGAGTGTCGTATAGAACGACAGAAAGAAAAGCTGTTGCCAGGAGACCGAAAGACAAAGAGAGATACGCTCTTTTACGCTTTATCTGTGTGTGTGTGAAAATGACCTATAAGATCACACACACACACAGACACACACACTTAAATGAGGACATACCAATGACTTCTGTTGGTTAATAAATCAAGCTAATAATAATCTTGACAGACTAAACTCTTTACTCCAAATTTTTTTTAAATAAAAAACTGTATGAACTTATTTTTTATCTTCCAGGATGTCATCAAAGGGCAGTGTAGTTTTATTTGGCTCACTTCTGGGGAGAATTTTGTAAAACTATTTCTTTGTTTCTGTCTCAGGAAAGTTTAAGTTATTGGATCAGGATCGGGATGTCCGTGAGCCGGTTCAGTATTTTGGAAGCGTGGAGGAAATCGCAGGAATCTTTCCTGATCGCGTGTTCGTCATGGAGCCCATCACGTTTAGCGTTAAGGTAATGACACCATCTCAGCAATACCTTACATCAATATGTCAGTAATGTTGTTATGTTTAGCTAAAACTATTAAAAAAGTGCTAAAACTAAAACTGTAATAAAAATTAATAAAATCTAAACAAATAAAAAACGATATCTATTTACAAACTAAAATGAAAACAAAACTAATTCAAAATATTAATAAACACTGCAAAACATATTCAGTAGCTCAACGTTTTTTTTGTAGCACATAGTCCAACAAATAGTGATTTAAATTGCTTTACTGCTTTATAATTGACTTTCCATTATAAAGTCTAATTGAATGTCAAAAGAAATGACTCACTGATTCATTTAATGCTTTTGAGCCATGATTTGAGTCTGATTAAATTATAAATTATTTACTATCACAGTTACATATCTCCATATTTCATCATTTTTATTTATTTTCATAAATCGTTATTATTGGTGATTCTTCACATCTTTCTGTGGGTTTTGCAAAAACTTAACCAACGAAAATTATTAAAAAGAGCTTGTGTCTAAGACTCGTAACTCCATTGGCTCCTCAAACTGTCAGTCAAACCTCATAACTCCACCCGCCTCAGTCTTGAATGAAATGCCACAGACAGTTTGGACCATCTCTGCTTGTTTGCGCCAGTACTGTCTTAAATAGCCTGTGCGAAGCACATCGTCTTTAATGACATGAGATTTTGGCCAAATGACAAAAAAAAAACCTGATTGACCGCATGGCTACAGTAAACTTTATTACCTATAAGTTGATGAAAACGTAATGTGATGCACTTCCTGCCTCAGATACAACCATTCTAATGACGGACAAAACCTGTATGTCCAAAATTCTTATAAAATCGCTGGCAAAAACCTTGTAACTCCATTTGAAGCTTGATTTTGGTGACATGTTAACAATATGACACATGCAAGTGTCTCTGACTCTGACAAAGCCACGATATAAACTATGACAATGTGTTTTTTCCATTTCAAGTAGCGTTTCTACCCGACAGCGACGATATTTTAAAAGATATTGTCCCCTTAAATGTAGTCATTTTAGGCTTGACTGTAGTTTAACTGCTGTAAATTATGAGCAGGGCTTAAAAACGGAAAAAAATATCAATCGGTTCAATCCGAGCAGAATCGATATTATAGCGTTTCCGTTTTTTGCGTTCCTCAATAAACATTACTGTTCCGAAAACGGTTTGATTTGAAAAAATACCGGTTAATAACGTTATTTTAATTTAGCCTATACTTTAAACAAATATGTATAAATAAAGACTTATTTTCACTCAATAATAATATAACGCATGATAATTAAACTTGAATATTTATTTCATAACATTTTTAAAACCACAACAGAAATACATGCATTAATTACAAAGCATAAACAGCGGGACAAATATTGACCTGTTTTAATGGAGCGCTAGACAATCGAAAGTGGCCCTCTTATGCCTAATTCTTTTCAGAAGAGTGATAACATTCTTTGTACATAACTTTTTTCCAACACGACTTGTTTTAAAAATTGCATGAATAAATAAACTGGATAACCATTGCTCTTTTAATGCACCATCAACTGCTAATTTCAAAGCAAACACTGCGCAACACGTCCTTGCATCACATAATCAAATTCAGTCAGCTAATAAAGCTTGATCATTTAATGCTATATAACATACCATATAATACGAAGCATCAACCGTCTATATAGAAAACATTGACCTGTCCTGTATAGGCAATCTGAAAGACTATAGGAAAAATGTTTGATAGATGCTAGTAGCCTGCTTGGACAGGCTTAAACGGAATCCATAAACTAGCCTAAATCAGTCTATTTGAGCTTAAAGTCCGAACTGCTTATTTAAACGTACGAAAAGAATGTCCTCCAATACCTGCACATTCATTGTAGACCTCAGCGGGGAAAGAAATGTACTTGAGGCATGAAAATGCGCGCTCTATACTGGCGTACCGGTAGATTCATAGATGTCACTCACGCTTGATCCGTCAATGTCACATGCTGTACTACTCTATTCATTATTGGTCACTGAAATATTAAAGAGAACGATAAAATAACGTTATTAACCGGTTAATGGTCATTTCAAATGAACGTTTCTGTTCAGAAAGATTCAAATTGATTTTGATTTCGTTTTTGTTCCTCTTAAAATTTCGTTCGTTTCCGGTTTTCGTTTTCGTTCCTTGAACCGGTTCAGAGCCCTGATTATGAGTAGTTTGACAAATGAGGTTCATACTTTACCTCGTCAGTCATCTGTTTTTTTATGTTAAATGCTTATATGTTTGTCTCTCTCTGTAGGTGGTTTCTGGGGAGTTTACAGAGGATAGCGAGTTATACAATTTCTCTCTGCAGGCGGGAGATGAATTGACTCTCATGGGCCAAGCAGAGCTGCTCTGCGTCCAATCAACTCGCGAAAAATCCCGCCTGACGACGCTTCTACGTCGACTGGGCAAAGCGAGTGGAGCTTTGGGACGCCCCGCCCGGACGAAGATGCCTTGTTTGATATGCATGAACCATCGGACCAATGAGAGCGTCAGTTTGCCGTTCCAGTGTCGCGGGCGGTTCTGCACCCGCTCGCCGCAGGAGCTGCAGATGCAGGGAGGAGAACACACTGTGCGCAGCATCATTGAGCGCGTGCGGTTGCCTGTGAACGTATCCGTGCCCTTGCGACCTCCTCGCAACCCGTACGACCTTCATGCGATCCGCGAGGGCCATCGATATAAACTCCTCAGCATCATCAGCAAAACTGTCGTTCTGTGCTGCATACTTCGCAAAGAGGAAGTGACACCATCTCACTTCCTTTTATTAACGGACATGCCTCGCTTCACTCTGCCGGAGGGGCTTTTGCGCGCGGAGGCTTCCTACCAGCAGGTGGTGCTACAGTGTGCGCTGCGTTGCCAAGAGAGCTTCGACCCAGACGATTACTCGCGCGCCGTGCGTGAAGTCAAGACGGATTTCTCGGAGGAGTGTCTCAGTCCGCGCCGGATTCGGGTGTGCGTTCAGGGCTACGGGCGTGACGAGTTGGGGACGTCCCTGCAGAGACTGTCTCTGTGTGTGTACGGAGGCGGAGCGGTCACACACACAATCTCACACGGCTGCAGGGACTCGCTGGTCGACTCGCACACGCTGCCCTCTAGTGACGGCGACGGAGAGGAACGAGAATATGTCACGCCTGACTGGTCGACTGAGACGCAGGAGATTCCATACGAGGAGCTCTGGACCAATCAGAGTTCTGGAAGCTTTGGCTTGACGTCTGAGAGCACAGTGAAGGCGGAGCATAACCTCATATCGTTTCACTCCACTAGCACATCATTGGATGGAACGGTGGGCTCCGCCCATGTCGCCATGGTGCAGATGGAAGCAGGAAGAGTATCCAGAGTATCGACTCCACCCCCAGTCCCACCCAAATCAGAAGCTGTAAGCACAGATTTCCAATTAAGTTTTTGTCTCGTATTGTTTTTTCATAAAAACATATCTGGGGCCTAAAATTAAAGGAAAAAAACTGTACTTATATTTTACATAAAGAAAGTGAAGCCTATTTTTAGGAGCATTACTTTTATATGACATTATTTTCATTACAATTAAGCATATTTTCCACCCAAATTCTCTTTTTCTGTGGTGATTCTCACTAGATTCTCATTACAAAAAAAAAAAAATCAATGTTGCTGTGTTGGGCTGGTCGAGATACTCAAACAAACAGATCAATGTTTTGATAGTGTCATGGTATTTAAACTTTTGTGGGAAGGTCAAACGTCAAATGTCTTTCTTAAACACATTATACTGCATATATATATATATACACTGATGAGCCAAAACATTATGAGCTGTCACAGGAAAAGTGAATATCGTTGATCATCTCCTAACAAGGCTACATATTGAGGTCTGGGGAGATTAGATGGAAAGCAAACAATCAGTTCTCATAATCAATGTGCTGGAAGCAGGAGAAATGGGCAGGAATGAAGATCTGAGTGACTTTGACAAGGGCCAAACCATTATGGCAAGGCGACTGGGTCAAAGCATCTCTGAAACAGCAAGGCTTGTGTGTTGCTCCCGGTCAGCAGTGGTGAGAATTTACCAACAGTGTCAGAGGAGGGACAAACCACAAACCGACGGATCATTAATGTACAAGGTTAATGAAGGATATCCCGTCTGGTCCGAACCAACAGAAGGTCTACGCTGGCACAAGTCACAGAAAATAAATGATGGTTACAGGAGGAAAGTATCACAACACACAGTGCATCTGCTGCGTTTGGGGCTGCGTAGTTATAGACCAATCAGAGTGCCCATGATGACCCCTGTCCACCGCTGAAAGCTACAATGGGCATGCAAGTGTCAAAACTGGACCTTGGAGCAGTGGAAGAAGGTTGTCTGGTCTGTTGAGTCCAGTTTTCTTTTACATCACGTGGATGTGATGGCACCAGGATGAACTGTGGGACGGCGACAAGCCGTTGGAGGGTGTGTGACGCCCTGGACCATGTTCTGCTGGGAAAACTTGGGTCTCGTCATTCATGTGGACATAAATTTGACATGTGCCAACAACCTAAACATTGACAATGTTGTTCCCTGATGGCAGTGGCCTCTTTCAGCAGGATAATGCACCTGACACACATTATTCAGGAATGGTTTGAGAACATGATGAAGAGTTCAAGGTGTTGCCCTGGCCTCCAAATTCCCCAGATCTCAATCCAGTTGATCATCTATGGGATGTGCAGGACCAACAAGTTCAATCCATGGGGGCTCCACCTCAACCTATAGGACCTGAAGGATCTGCTGCTAATGTCTTTGTGCCAGAGACCACAGGACTCCTTCAGGACTAGAATCCATGACTTGGTGGGACGGTGCTGTTTTGGCAACATGCAGAGCATATTAGGTCATAATGTTTTGGCTCATCGGTGGATATGGATTATGTTAATGAGATTTTGTAATGATCATTTTGGGGGAAATATATGTATTCTGGAAAATAATGCCACTTCAATAAAATCTTAATGGTTCTTAGAGGCTTAATTTTCTGTGAGTATAATGTAAATATTAAATCTAAATATTAATTTTTTTTTAATATAATTTAAAAATATATATTCTTTAAAAAAGTATAATAATAACGTATAACAACATTTATACATACAAGTCCTTGTTTCTGTTGGTTTTGAGGTGAAATATTCTGGACATGTTTTGTGAGAATCTCCTTTCAGATATTTTCCTAGTGTTATTGGGACCCTGAGCCTGAGTACTGCAGTTCAGTAACCCTCTTTATTCTCATGAGAATACTGGTCTTTCTCAGTCTGCCATGGTCCCACACACACACAATCATATTTGCATTATATACAGTATCACACAGCACTGCTGCCCCAGACTAAATTATTGATACTATTGCTTTTAAAGACTGAATAATGAGCATGCGTTTACTGGAACACAGCATACATACAACACACACACACACACACACACACACACACACACACACACACACACACACACACACACACACACACACACACACACACACACACACACACACACACACACACACACACACACACACACACACACACACACACACACACACACACACACACACACACACACACACACACAATCACACATCATCTGCCAATGTCTTTTATTTATGTGGGGCTACTTGAACACTTAATTATCATTCTAACAATGCAGGTGGTAAAAGTATTTTTTAATGTTGTGACTTTTTCTGATAAAATGACTGACATTTTACACAGTGAAACAAACATCTCTGTCTCATCAGGATGCAGAGCCAGAATTAAAGTGTTTTTGATGCTGTTGACTGAAATTACAGCCTTTTGCTTTTCCTCTTTCTCTTACACATGGAGGGCTCAGTTCTGGCCTGTAATTTAGCTTCCCACACACACACACACACACACACACACACACACACGCACACACGCACACACGCTCACACGCTCACACACTCACACACTCACACACTCACACACTCACACACTCACACACTCACACACTCACACACTCACACACTCTGGTGTATTTGTGGAGGAAGTGAACTGTATCCAAGAATCCCACAGGGGATTCCTCACAGAAGAGGCAATTTAGACAATAATGATGATCATTAAGATAATATTTCCATATTAACTGTAATTAAAAAATAAACAGATGCAGATTTTTTTAAATAATTTGTTTGATCATATTGTACTGTACGTTGTTTAGAGTTTAATAAGATGCACATAATTAAAATTAAGTCTCTGAACAAAGTTTTGTGGATTTAAATGGATTGAGGAGCGCCTATTTGATTATTGAAACATAGTTAAAATAATATTAAAATTATTAGCAGTACAATGATTTACACATCTGCCACAATTATGCATTTGAATTATCTTAATATCTTGTGTAATTATTTGTGATTGATTTGATTAATGAATCCGCAGCATATCATGTAATTTATTTGATTGACAGCCTGAGATGAACTGATAATTGTGTATCATAGTTTGAATTTACAGTATTATATTCTTTTAATGTAAGATTTTTTGCCTCCGTTTAAACTTTTTATCATGAGACTCAGTGTTTGTAAACAAACTAATAGTGTTCTATATTTAGTTTTCAATACTCATTGTTTAGTATTTATTATTCAGTATTCAGTGTTGCATTTATTCCATATTCTGTGTTTATTATTCATTGTTCAGTTTTTTGGTATTTATTTGACTATCTTCTGGACAGAATGTGACATTTACTTGTGAGGAAGACAATATCAAGTCTGTGTTATATAGGACATGTCACTGGCCCTCTAGTGTGACCTAGTTATAGTTTTTTTGCATTTTTTCTGTCTCTCTAGGTGAAAGAGGAGTGTCGTTTTTTAAATGCCCCTCCTGTTCCACCCCGCTGTGCTAAAGGCCCCGCCCCCAGCCCTCCAGTCCCCACCCGCTTCCCCAAAACTCCAGCCACACAGACACTCAACCCAAACCTCTCATTTTATTCCTCTGGACTGCAAGAGAGGTAAAAATCACACACACAGAAAAATTTACTTATTCAAAGACTTAAAGGGTTAGTTCAACCCAAAATTAAAAGTATGTCATTAATTTCTCACCCTCATGTCATTCTAAACCTGTAAGACTTTCGTTCATCTTCGGAACACAAATGTTTTTGATGAAATCTGAGCTTTCTGTCCCTCCATTGACAGCTACACAACTACCACTTTGACACTCCAAAAAGTTAATAAAGAGACCTAATCCATGTGAATTGAGCGGTTTAGTCCAAATTTTCTGAAGAGACTTGATCGCTTGGTCGACATGATGAACAGATTTAATTTAGGCTTTTATTCACATATAAACATTGATCAACGAACATGAACTGAAGCTCACCCGAACCTGCTTGACCCACCAGAACAAACCTCTTGCTGAAGCTCAAACGTGCTGCGTAACATGGGAATGAACCTCATTGGTTCTTGCTGAAGCTCAAACGTGCTGCGTAACATGGGAATGAACCTCATTGGTTCTTGCTGAAGCTCAAACGTGCTGCGTAACATGGGAATGAACCTCATTGGTTCTTGCTGAAGCTCAAACGTGCTGCGTAACATGGGAATGAACCTCATTGGTTCTTGCTGAAGCTCAAACGTGATGCGTAACATGGGAATGAACCTCATTGGTTCTTGCTGAAGCTCAAACGTGATGCGTAACATGGGAATGAACCTCATTGGTTCTTGCTGAAGCTCAAACGTGATGCGTAACATGGGAATGAACCTCATTGGTTCTTGCTGAAGCTCAAACGTGATGCGTAACATGGGAATGAACCTCATTGGTTCTTGCTGAAGCTCAAACGTGATGCGTAACATGGGAATGAACCTCATTGGTTCTTGCTGAAGCTCAAACGTGATGCGTAACATGGGAATGAACCTCATTGGTTCTTGCTGAAGCTCAAACGTGATGCGTAACATGGGAATGAACCTCATTGGTTCTTGCTGAAGCTCAAACGTGATGCGTAACATGGGAATGAACCTCATTGGTTCTTGCTGAAGCTCAAACGTGATGCGTAACATGGGAATGAACCTCATTGGTTCTTGCTGAAGCTCAAACGTGATGCGTAACATGGGAATGAACCTCATTGGTTCTTGCTGAAGCTCAAACGTGATGCGTAACATGGGAATGAACCTCATTGGTTCTTGCTGAAGCTCAAACGTGATGCGTAACATGGGAATGAACCTCATTGGTTCTTGCTGAAGCTCAAACGTGATGCGTAACATGGGAATGAACCTCATTGGTTCTTGCTGAAGCTCAAACGTGATGCGTAACATGGGAATGAACCTCATTGGTTCTTGCTGAAGCTCAAACGTGATGCGTAACATGGGAATGAACCTCATTGGTTCTTGCTGAAGCTCAAACGTGATGCGTAACATGGGAATGAACCTCATTGGTTCTTGCTGAAGCTCAAACGTGATGCGTAACATGGGAATGAACCTCATTGGTTCTTGCTGAAGCTCAAACGTGATGCGTAACATGGGAATGAACCTCATTGGTTCTTGCTGAAGCTCAAACGTGATGCGTAACATGGGAATGAACCTCATTGGTTCTTGCTGAAGCTCAAACGTGATGCGTAACATGGGAATGAACCTCATTGGTTCTTGCTGAAGCTCAAACGTGATGCGTAACATGGGAATGAACCTCATTGGTTCTTGCTGAAGCTCAAACGTGATGCGTAACATGGGAATGAACCTCATTGGTTCTTGCTGAAGCTCAAACGTGATGCGTAACATGGGAATGAACCTCATTGGTTCTTGCTGAAGCTCAAACGTGATGCGTAACACGAGAACGAACCTCATTGGTTCTTGCTGAAGCTCAAACGTGATGCGTAACACGAGAACGAACCTGGTGTGGATAGACAAATTGCTTGACGCTGGAATCTTATCCATCTAGTTAAGACAAGGTGTAAAGAAGAGTCTCTTCAGAAAATGTTGACTAATTCGCTCAATTCACATGGATTAGTTTTACAATCTCTTTATGAACTTTTTTAAGTGTCACAGTAGTAGTTGCGTAGCTGTCAATGGAGGAAGAGAAATCTCTCAGATTTCATCAAAAAGATCTTCATTTGTGTTCTGAAGATGAATGAAAGTCTTATGGGTTTGGAACGACATGAGGGTTGAGTAATGCCAGAATTTTAACCCTTTAAGACATACCAAGACAGTGGAGTCATATTGTTCTGAATGATAGAAAGAAGTGCAAGTGCAAAAAGAAAGAATGTGAAATTTGTCAGGATAAGTCCTCACCTTCTAAATAGAAGAGCCAGTCATGTCATGTCTATTGGCTAGTCCACCCTAAAATAAAAATTTAAAAAACATGTCAACTTTGTTGCTGATTTGAAATATGTTATTGAAATGTGAGTGTGGCAAGTATTTTTTTAAATTTCAGGATTGCCTCATTCAAGTAGATATGACTGTCTTGGGTGCCCAAAATAGCTTCCACAAAGGCACTGCAAATTGCTTTTCTTGAAAGGAATATTGCAAATGGAAGTATTGTGGTGTGGTGTCTCTTGGAGGGTTTAAATAGAGCCATTTTAAGTACTTATTGGTTGGAAATAAGTAGGAATGGGAATCAAGAGGAAGTTAATTATTCCATTAATAATTCTTTTAGTACTTTCGAGCAAATATTTCAATTTGGAAGAAATGATAATTGATCCTAATTATATCTAATACTACTACTAAACAAATCCCAAGGAACAAAAGCAATATTATTTTTGCATTTATTTATTATGAAAAGGTGCAAAAAAGACCCGCATACTAACTTAAGATGGTGAAAAGAGACAACAAATAATCAAATGCAAGATAAAAACTACAGCTGAGGATCTGCAAATGTTTCGGTCACAACATGATCTTGCATTTGCTTTTTTTCTCCTATCTTAAGCCCTATTAGAACGGGACTAGTTTTCTAGGGGGACTTTGCAAAAGTATACTTTACGATTTGAATCACGTCCGAATCTGCCAAGTCTGTGTTTTTCCTCACACAACCTCAGTAAAAAATTCCAGCGCAAATTACTTCTGCTCTTCAGCAAACTCAACGGTCCTCGGAGAAATCTAATCCTGTCCGAATGCGAATGTTGTATTATCCTTAATCCTTAATAGTTCACAGTCTTTGTAATGTGTTTCAGCAATACATTTCTAACATTTATAATGTGTTTAGAAACAAATCTCAGAATTGCCTTTACAGGGACTTTAAAAGTAGTGCTGTTAATCGATAATTTATTTTTGCATTTTTCTGTAATTAATCATGATTAATCGCAATTAAAAAACATTGGAATTTTTAATATTTTGATATTGTAATAATTTCAGTTACTCTCCAAATTAATGAAGAAACAATTTAAAGACAGCATATTTTAAATATGTGTTGTAATGGCATCTTTTTATGAATGAAGGCCAGTATCACGGATACTAAAGTCTCTATGAAACATTAATGACGTCACATTACAGTATAACTGAAAGCTCCCAATTTCAACATTTATTAGGCTTTAAAAAATAGCAACATTTAATTTAATTGAACTTAAACCCATTATAATAAATGTTATTTACCTACCCATGGCCTTCCGTGTTAGACATAGTCTACACAAAATTAAATTGATCAATTTATCAAGAATAAAGTTATCAACACCTTTCTTAACTGAATAAATAATAAATGAAATATAGATTAATCATCATTAAAGCTACAATTTTCTCTGTTCCTGTTGTTCTTTGATGAACATTAGTCAACAGTGCTGCTGTCACTTTAAGAACGGCCGCTGCCGAACTTAAGCCGGATCTGACGCGCTGTCCCGCGCATCTAATTTTCTCACAAGTTCATTTAAGACATTATTTAACTCATTTAAGACTCCTAATATGAGAATACTCGATTTTGGCAAAATTCTCTGTGTTGTTGATATTTTTTGTTCAAGAGCGAAAGAGACCTCGATGTGTGCACAAGACTGGCGTGCACTGCATTAATTGGGTTAAATATTTTTAATGCATTAAACTGAAAATATTTATCGCCCGCGCTAACGTGTTAATTCGCCCAGCACTACTTAAAAGACATACTGTACATGCATTGTTACGCCCACATCTAGAAAACACACACACACTTCCACTTCTGTAAAAAAACAGAGATGTTAATCCCGTCCGAATCGGTACATGAAATCACAGACATCGTTTGATACACTCTAAAAAAAAAAGGTTCTATATGGCACCAAAAATGGTTTTTGGCTCGTAATCATAGGGGAACCCTTTTTAGTGCTATATAGCACCAATTTAGGTGCTTCAGTGGTCTCTTTAGCGGTTCTTCACCGGTTCTTTGACTAAGGTGCTATATAGCACCACTGAAGAACCACTGAAGAACCACTGAAGCACCAAAATTGGTGCTATATAGCACTAAAAAGGGTTACCCTATGATTACGAGCCAAAAACCATTTTTGGTGCCATATAGAACCTTTTTTTTTTTTAGAGTGTAAGAATTCGAACATTGTTTAGAAAACTAGTCACGTCCGAATAGGGCTTTAGTGCGTGGGCCTATTTTGCAACTTTTCGCCTATTTGGATTAGACTTTTGTACTTTTTTGGTGATTTCTTCATTCATTTATTTATTTATTTATTACAACACAACTCTCTCTCTCTCTCTGTCTCAGTTCCGCTCCTCGTAGCGGAAGCAGCTCTCCATCGCCGGACTCTTACTCTCTGTACTGTTACCCATGCACCTGGGCCGACTGTGTGACCTCTGACCCCTGCGTAAGCCCTGATCCTGCCCAGCCCGCGCAGGCCTGTTGGTCTCACCCTCGAGGAGGCGGGACCTATACCTCCAACATCCTCAACACACCTCTACTCAGCACTGACTCCGCCCAAAAGAACTACTCCACCTGCCCTAGACCACGGCCGGTGGCGCAGAACCGCTTCGCACCATTCGGTGCCCTGAACCCCTTTGCCAATCCGGGACACGCCCACGCCTCGTCCGACTGGCTCACCACTGGTAGGAACTCTCCCACTCTGATACCCGACCTCATTTGCTCCAGCCCCAAGGAGCCTCAAACCAATCAGGGAGCTTCAGAAGGTGGTCCCGAGCCTCCGCCCAGACCGGTCAAGAATTCAGAAGAGGACGCCGTGGTCACCGTGGACACAGCCTCCGGGTCAGTTACCATGACGAGGGGGGCAGAGGGCGGGGCTGGGTCCACATGGCGCCCCCCCGCAGAGCTCTGCTGGCTCTCAGTGGAGGAGGTTTCGTCCAGTCTGAGGTTTATCGGCCTTTCGGACGACGTGATTGGTCTGTTCAGTCGAGAGAGGATCGATGGCTCTATTTTCACTCAGCTGACAGAGGAAATCCTGTCGGAGGACTTTAACCTCACCAAACTACAGGTCAAAAAAATCATGCAGTTCATCAAGGGATGGAGACCCAAGATATGAGGGCAGCATTCTCGTGAACTTATAGACACAAAATTACTCCAGCCACAATGAGTGCTTCTGCTCGGACAATTTCAGATGTTTTATAAGTGTGTATGTGTGTGTGTGTGTGTGCGTGTGTGTCTGAAATACACCTCTCTAATCGAAGGACTGACAGATTGTGACTAATATATTATGGAGCACTATTTGATGTTTTTATTTTTGGGGTGGGGTGATTTTGTGTACCTTCAGTGGACAGTCAGAGCTCATCTTGTGGCCGTTCTGCTGTCTTTCAAGGGTTTACTGACTGTGTTTTGACCTCTTTTTTCTGTTTTCTAATAATCTGACATGATTGTCAGTTGGATTTGGTTCAATCTGGGTGAATCTCATGAAACCTGTCAGGATCATGTCCAGGTCATATTTCACCTCAAAAGCAAAAATAAATAAATAAATTGTCATTGCCCCGTCCACACGGAGACGCTTTTAGCTGTATTCGTAAAAATGTTGTACCATATCAGCGTTTCGTCCACACGGATCTGGTGTTTTGGGAGCATGAAACCGATATTTTTTTATCCCAGAGTGGATTAATCTGAAAACGACACCTTTGCGTTGTCGTGTGTGTACAGCAAATCCGTATATTTTGTGAAACAGTGATGTCATCAAACTACGTCCCGCACAGGAAAGACTAGAAGGGAAACAACTACGGGCACTGGGCATGCGCACATCAATATTGCGTTATTTAATAACTGTATTTGCATTATTGTAAGGGTTGGGGTAGCAAATGTATTTATTATTTTATTGTGAGATTTGACCATAGAGACGGAGCGTATTTAGGCCACGCCCACACCGGGGGGGGGGGGGGGGCAATCCAACGCTCTCCATTGACTTTGCAATGCGTGAGGCTGCCTCCTTGTCATTTCGGACTTATAACAAAAAACAGAACAATGTCTAAAAGCTGATATGTGACGATGTGTACAGCAAACAAGCTAAAAAACACAGAATTAAGTTTTTATAAGCTGTCGACCCAAAAAAACGAGCGTTTAAGGAGACAAAAGTGGATACAGGCAATAAAAAGTGAAGCTTCAGCAGAAAGAATGGGTACATTTTGGGATCCTGACACTCAGTATGCCTATGTGTGCAGTAAACATTTAGTCACTGTTAAGTCAAATATCCAAATGTCAGTTTTATATATGATATTTCCTGTCGCTGATTACGTTCCCCTCTAGTGGGTGTAGTTCTCAGTGTAATATAACGTGTCGCGCTCTGTCTCAATGGCCTGTATCCACTTTTCTGTCCTTAAATGCTCGTTTTTTGGGTCAACAGCTTATAAAACGTCTGGGTTTTTGGTTCTGTGTTTTTTTAGCTTGTTTGCTGTACACCTTGTCACATATCAGCTTTTATACATTGTTCTGTTTTTTGTTATAAGTCAAAAATGACAAGGAGGCGCTTCACGCAATACAAAGTCAATGGAGACGGTTTGATTGCCCACAACTCTTCTTCTCCGTTTTTAGTGTATTTCTGTAGCAGAATTACAGCGCCACATACTGGTCTGGCATGTATACTACATCATTTTGAGTCGGTTTCAGTGGTTTCGTGTGTACGCAGATATTTATTGAAACGAGGGGAAAAAAAGATTGGATAGGGAAAGCTCTGGCTTCGTGTGGACAGGGCCTTAGAATGCATGAAAATCTCTTTCTCATTACAGTAACAAGTAGGGCTGTGCGATATTGAAGAAAAATGCGATATCCTTGTTAAATAATGCGATATTCGATACGACATTGCTTTAAGTGTGTAAAATCTATTTCTTTCCCCGACTGATATCTTTCACTTAAAGCATAACAGACTATGTTTACATGAATACTCATCAAGAGACAGCCATTTTGACACAACTATGTGTGTATTTGACAGTTCGAGTGTGTAACAAGACACGAAAAAAAGAACGGCTTGTGCGCACGTTTCGGTGTGTGTGTGTGTGTGTGTGTCAGACAGCGCGAGACTGGAAGGAGTTGTTTTTCGCAAGTTATTGCGTTTAATAACTCTTTTTAACGTCAAGTAAGTCACATAAGTAACAGTCGTGTGCTCAGTTTATTCTCTGCGATATGCATCAACCTAAAATGTACACTTTTCACAATGTTGAAGTAGCCTATTAAAATCATTCAGATATTGCGTACCCTTGCGATATGCATATTGCGATATGTACATTTGCGATATTTCGATATATTGCGCAGCCCTAGTAACAAGGAAAAAAAGTTGAAATAATTTAAAGTTGTCACCTTAATTTATAGTGCTTTATACAATACAGATTGTTTCAAAGCAGCTTCACATTAATAATCAGGAAAATAACAGAATCAATTATGCAAACTTCATCAGATATGAGCGATAGCTCAAGTCAGTTCAGTGTTGATTCAGTTCAGTTCAATAACTGTAAAGTGCATTAATCATAAAATTAGTTATAAGAAACTCTGTTATAAGCAGCTCTACAAAAAGCAAATAGTGTTGTCATTCAGCTCAAGCTAGTTCAGTGTTGACGCAAAACTCAAAAGTAGAACGTCTGAACATTATTTTAATGAGAATTTTGGAGGGGAATGTTCATAAAAAAATTCTGGTAAAAAAAAATATATATTTTTGAGGGTGGTTTTTGACCTGTTTGACAAGATTCGCCCACTTTTTTTTTCTGTCATGCACACAGGAAGTGAGACTTTTTAGAGACTTAAAGAGTTCAGTTCGTGATGTACACACTAATAAGAGCAGCGAGTTTACAGTCTAAAGAACACACTGTAATTAGGTGACTGTAATTAAGAGTTTACTAAACACAGCCCACACTGATGGAGGATGTGTGTGTGTGTGAGGTGAGTCAGAGCTGCTGAAATGAGAAGGTTTTAGCCTTTTCTCATTGTTTTTTAAAAATGTTTTATCAGCATTTCAAGAATGTTTCTGGAATGTTTATTTAACAGATTTCCCCCTTTGTAGATGCATGTGTACTTTGAATAATATTTAACAGCGGTAGTGTTTCATTTGTACTGTAATTTCATCATGTATGATTTAATCCTGCTGGATCAACTACAGAAAAGAATAAATCAATAGTGCTCACTTGAACCAAGTGTTACTGTCAGGTAAATCCTCGATGAACTTGTTTCATATGTTCTAAATGAAATACTAAAGCAATAAGCCCCGTGATTTACAGTGAATTTATAACAGCTAAGGGATGTTATAAAACCCCTTTAGCTGTTATAAATTCACTGTAAACCACGGCTTCACAGGGTTTATTGCTTTTATAAAATGGTTACTACATAATACAAATATTAAAGGGTTAGTTCACCCAAAAATGAAAACTAGACCATGATTTACTCACACTCATCCTATGTGTACGTGATATTCTTCAGACAAAATTCAGACGAATAAAATAGGAGTTATATTAAAAAACGTCCTGGCTCTTCCAAGCTTTATAATGGCAGTGACTTGTTGGGTAATTTTTGAAGTACTTCAAAGTGCATCTATCCATCATATAACTGCTCCACACAGTTCTGGGGGGTTAATAAACGCCTTCTGAAGCGAAGTGGTGCGTTTGTGTACGAAAAATATCTATATTTAAAACTTTATAGACTAAAATAACTAGCGTCCGGCGGTACGCAAGTCGACTTGCGCTAAAAGAATGACCCCTGATGTGATGTACAGGAGCATCGTAAGCTTTGATGCCTTTCGCGGATAGTGCTGGGCAACAAACTCAAGCCCCTCTTCTCTTATATCGAAATCCTCCGCCTTCTCTATTTAAAAATTCTAATTCATGTTTTGTTTTGCTCTATCCTCTGCGCTTCTGCGTTAATCAATACGCAAGCGTCAAGGGTTCAATAGTCAAGGGTTACTCTTTCACGCAAGTCGTACCGCTGACCGCTGGAAGCTAGTTATTTTAGTCTATAAAGTTTTAAAAATGGGAGAAAAAAAATTTGTTGCAAAAGTATGTCTCAATAGCCAAATTTTCATCACTTTTTTGTTATCAACAAATATGCGTAAAAAAAAAAAGATTGCACAATTTGCTGTCTCCAGCCTGTTTCCATTGAATTGGCCTTTTACCGATAAAATGGTGTGCGTAATGACGTCATCCCTAAAAAAAGCAATGTCGCATAAGTTTTGTTGTATCGCTAAAAAAAGTAGTTTCCATACAGAAATTTTGCGTATATTGCAAATTATATCTTATCTTTCGCGTCGCAAATATTTGTAACATGCAGAGAGTAATGAGACAATTGAAATTCGCCTGTTGTAATTAATTGCTAAATTAGGAATTATTAATCAGAAGAATTGTGGGACAATTTGTCTGACAGGACTGCCTTTATGACACCCATGGGTTTGAACACGGGGCTGGGCATTTGTCCTGTATGCAAAATTTTAGTAGGCATATCCATAAAAAAGATTGGTACTGTAAAATGTTCGGTCATATAGCAACAATCTTTAAGGGAAGCCTTGAACATGCAATTTAGCCATTTGAGGTTTAACGTAGCCGAGAACGCATGTATTCAGATCATTCAAACCAAAAAAAGTATTCAAAAAGAGTTCAATAACATCAAATCACTGCTAATTTTTTGCAGCTGTAACCTAAACTTTTTATTTGTATAGGTCTATTCAAAAAAATGTTTGAAATGGTGTGGCTTAACGGATGCCGTCTTAACAATTCTAAAATTTGTTAGAGTTTTTTGGATTCAACTTATTTTTGGATTCAACTAATTTATTTGAGATCGTACAAAAAATTAACAAAATTACAAAAATAAGGATAAATGATGTTTGAAAGTCAGCACATCTTATTCTTAGCAATAGTAATAAAATAAATATAAAGTTTAATAATATGAATTATAATAGATTTAATGCGCATTTGAACTACAGAGCAACGACCTGAACGGGGGTGCTGTATAGGCTAATTCTGTCATGTGACACCACATTTATTTGCGTTAACACCCTTTTCCTCGACAAAAAGTTTCTACAAACTAGTTTTTCGCAACATTTAAAGTATCGACATTGACATTAGTAAAAAAATTATTCATAATTGTAATTTTCATCAGCTACATTTGTAAGCACTAAACCTTTTTTCGCAGAAAAAAATCCTTGGGTGGAAAGAAACCTGGCTAATGCAACTTTCATGAAGTAAAATCGCTAAAAGCCTTCCTTCCGCTGAAGTCCCTGACCCTGAACAGCAACAAAAGTTACATTATTACACCATTTGATGGCGGCAAAGATTGTCTTTCTGAGTGAGTCAGTCAGTAGCGAAGATTTTTATATTGGACTGAAACTTGTTGTGAAAACACGGAGAAAAACGCAACTGACAAATGCTTTGACTAGCACTGTCTGTGTCAGGGTTATCGCCAAGTGTCCAACCTAGTTATCGGTAAAATCCACTATCGGTCGACCTCTATGGGAAACCCCTTAAAGGGATAGTTCACACAAAAATTCTGTCATCATTTAGTCACACTCAAGTTGTTCCAAACCTGTATAAATTTCTTTGTTGTGGGGGAAAAATACTATGGTAGTCAATGGCTGTCGAGATCTGCTTGGTAACAAACATTCTCCCAAATATATTCCTTTGTGTTCAGCAGAACAAAGAAACTCATACAGGTTTGGAACAACTTGAGGGTGAGTAAATGATGACAGAATTTTCATTTTTGTGTGAACTACTACCCCTTTAAAGCTGCACTATGTAACTTTTTCGTCCACTACAGGTCGCCTGTTCAAAACAATGGCGCGGTTTGATGATGCCAAGTTTGAGCGCAGAATCTTGGGACATGTGGTCTTCACCTCACAGCCGGTGGAAAAGAATCGGGATAGGACTCGGGCAGAAATCATGTTTTTGGATGCGATTATTAACGTTACTGTAGTCTGAAGCAGAGCAGGACCCAGTGTTGTGGAGCTGAGGAACCGCTGGAGCGATTGTTAATAAGAGGAACACAACACATGCCTCGGGAACAGCGGGACTTTTATTATGACACTGTCGCCACTTCCGCTTTTCCGGTCATGAGTATGAGGTAACGCAGCTCTGTTTATCATATTAGATACATTTGAGTATGTTGAAAATTATGTTATGATGTTACTCTGTGCGTTCTCCCAGCGGCTGCTATGACACTTGTGCACACTGCAGTGAGAGTAAAGCGTTTCTGCAGAATAAAACCAGAAACCGAGGGTAACGCCAATATGACGCTATTGACAGGCGACTCCCTCACACGTCCCGGTGCCTTGGTTAAAATAGCAATTGCTCACGATTTACAAATAGTTGGAAACATTTTGGGATATTGTAAGTACTCAACTCAACAAAATATATAACACTGGCCTAGTGGTTTTTGGATATTTTACAGAATTTTTTTTACCGGTTAAAAGGACAAGATATGGTAGCGAACACTCAAACTGATTTTTTATCATGAACACTGCTCGCTCTCTCTCTCTCTCTCTCTCTCTCTCTCTCTCTCTCTCTCTCTCTCTCTCTCTCTCTCTCTCTCTCTCTCTCTCTCACACACAACTCTACTCTACATAATACAGCTTCAATGAACAACATCAATGAGAACAAACAATTAAGTATTGCACACATATTATGTTTCCGTTGCTAAGAGTGGTTGCTTGACCAATCAGAATCAAGGACAGGAACTTTTTATTAGTTTTTTTTGCTTAATGTTAACTGCATACTACAGTTGTTTTTGGAACTATTTTCGAACTGACTAAAATGTAACGTTAGTTCTTGTTAATTGAACTGTTGAATTTTGGAGCCAATTGTACTTATATGGTAGGATTTTTGCCCCAAATCTCCATTAATTTACGACGCTGAAATGGCCCGTCCCAGTCAAAACAGTCAGAGTAAAAGAGCTAACAAAGCTAAAATTTAAATATGAACTCATATGCTCACATAATTATATCCTTACCTTTGTGAACGGTGTGTATTTGTTTCCTCGCTGTGCTAAAAAGATATCGCGGTTGTGATGAATATCTTCCTCCGCTTGAAGACGTGAGCAATGAAAATGTTCTTGCTAATGCTAACGTATTTGGCGGGCTTGCCAGTGTCAAATAGCCGTCAAATAGGGACTGTGAGGACACGTTTTAACGGTCGTCAGCATCTTAAATCCTGAAAGTTTATTTTAAATGTATGTACATTTAATATACTTTTACTATACAATATAAAAAATATTACCGTTGCATCAAATTACAAAAAAAGTAGTTAGCTGCTGTGAGGTGGGCTAACGTTAGGTGAAGATAAAGTTGACATATTTCTCTCTTCTGACTGTGGTTATCAATCTCTCTCTGTTTTTCCCTCTTTTTAAAAGTTGTGAAAACATTATTGTGGAGTTTTCTTTAAGCTAATTGAGCAAATGGTAACACAAATTCACCGCTATAAAAGTTTACCCAACTATGACGACTTCCACTTCTGAGAAACCCGGAAATGTAATGGCCAATTCATACTGTCAACCAACTGGATGAATATATATATATTTTTAAAGTTTTAAATAAAATACAAAAAACTCAATATATATTTGTTAAATCAATAATATTTTTAAACGAATTAATCCCCTGACATGCTCTACTACAGTATATACTTTGTATTAGTATATACATGCTGTTTTTCAAACATCAATGTGAGTACATATGAATACATTCTTCACTCTTTCAATCAGTTTTTCTTTGCAGTGAAATACCAGGAAATATCGGGTGTGAGAAGTAGACCCTTTCAGTCAAAATTCAGAAGTTTATTGTAGCAGAATTATAATGCAAACATACAAACTACTATGCTATACAAAAAATACAACAATACAATAATAACTGTGCAAAAGTCCCTCTCCAGCTCAACCTGGAGATAATCTGAGGCACCTTGGTTAAAAATAAAAAAAAGTAGCTGCAAAATTCAGAAATGTGTTCATGTTATATACCTGAATGAATATTCTACCGTAAAATTCTTTAATCTTGATGTTGAGAACAAATCTCAATTTTACTGAGATTTTATATCGTTAACGTTTCTTTGATCACATAAACAAACTGGTAAATTATGTACAGGCCAAGTTAGGAAAGTGCTGCTTTTTAACCCACAAATGATAAAACACAAAAAGGATTTGTAAATGATGCACTACTTAAAGTAAGTAAACGTGATTTTTTTTGTGACAAGATACCAAATCAGAAAATTATAATGGTGGTGAATTTTCACTTGTGGAATCTCTTGCTGGAGTTACTGGCGTGGTCAATGAGCAGCTGACAGGGGGTGAAGTGGTTACCATAAACCTCTTCAAAGCGCTTCATTTTCTGGACAAGTTTGTCTGCTCCGAATGAATCCACAAAACGGAATGGGCCTGAAATGTGGGAAAAAAGTGGTTTGCCAAAGTTTACTTTGCAAATCCTTAATAATCCCCAGGCACAATGCGGTATGCCTCAGGGTTAAGTGCTAGGCCCGCATCAGTTACCATAAATCATTTTAATTACAAGGTGAGTAATGTGTGTTACCTCCCAAGCAAGGCGGGAAGCCAAGTCCAAACACGGCTCCGATGTCTCCCTGCACAGGGTCGGGCAGAATGCCTTCCTGTAGACACAGTACGGCCTCGTTCACAAATCGAGACACGAGTCTGTACTGAATATCCTCATCGGCGGAGCTAAAGAGGGACAGAGGGAAATATGAAAGTGGGGTTTCTGAGGTAAATCAAGGTTGGCGTTAATCATGTAAACCAACTTACACAGCAGGGGGTGCTGTTAGCTTGAAGCTCTTAAGAATCTCTTCGGCTTCTGAATTCACACTCTTTTCTTTCGACTTGGCTCCGTATATGTAACAACCCTTTCCAGACTTGCGCCCTGAAATGTACACATTCGCATGCAATACCGATCTGAATGTGACAAAAATGGTTTGACTTTTTTACTATAGTATGTAAAATTTAGTTCATCAGACAAATGCACATTCATTTTTGGGTGAACTATCCCTTTAACTTGCTATCAATGTTTTGTAAGACCGACAATTCTGACAATTCATGAAGATAAAAGCTGTATGTAGTTTAACAGATGTACCTTTGAACCCCTTTTGGACCATCATCTTCAAGACCTCAACATTTCCTCCTCCGAATCTTGTTCCAAAAGCCTTGCCAAGATCCTCTGCAACATGAGCCGCCACGTCAATACCGACCTCGTCAGCAAGTGTCGCCGCGCCGACAGGAAACCCGAATCCTGTTGTCAGGGAATCCAGTTTCTTGGGTCCAACTCCTTCCTGCAACCAAAGTGATGAGACAGGAAGATTAGAGTTGGCTCATAGAATAAAAATAGTTTTGAACAAACAGTCAAATTTAATTATTGAATAGAAAATGTAATTATATAGTCTGGTTCTTCGCAAAGACACCTTTTAACCACAAGCAAGCAATTTTTAAAACACTTTTAACACAATGTCAGCATCAAGGCTTCTTCATGGCGAGAACAAAGTGTATAATTCACACAATTAACAAGTTAATCCCTAACTAACATAACATAAAAATAATCTATTTACATTAAAAACAGTGCAGTCCAGTAAACTATGTTTAATATTCATTGGAGTTTGACAAAGAAGGCATGATGGTTGTTCTTCACCCCTCTTATCCACAAACAAGCAAACTTGAGTCTTTAATTAGAATAAATAAAGATAATGTTTCCATGCACCAGCTATTCAAACATATAGGAATTTACCTGCAGTGCACGAACGGCCTCGGCTAACATGGGCGCCAGACAGCGAGTGGTGTAAAACCCTGGACCGTCCTGTTGAATTATACACACAGTCACTCACTAATGCCTGATGAACGCTGAAAACATGGAGCAGAACATGTTCTTACCCCCACCACGATGATGACCTTCCCCTGTTTAAGCCCCACGGCCACAGCAGATGCTGTTGTGTCTTTGGAGGTTTTATCTGTGGTGATGATTTCCAGCAGTTGCATTTTGTCCACCGGAGAGAAATAATGCATCCCGATCACCTACATAACACACGTTTAGTTCAGCAGAAAGACTTTTGCAATAAATCACTCCATCAGAACTGACTAATGACAATTAAAGCGCACCTTTTCAGGTCTCCTGCTGGCTGCTGCGATGTCTTTGATAGGCAGAGCGGATGTGTTGGTGGCAAAGACACAGTGAGGAGGAATCACCTGCGCATAGGACAGGTATGGTCAGTAGTGTATACGACTTGAAATTGAACAGCACAGCTATATAATCACACTCAACAAACACACACACACACACACACACACACACACACACACACACACACACACACACACACACACACACACACACACACACACACACACACACACACACACACACACACACACACACAAAGCTGAACTTACAGCCTCAACCTCCTTCAACACTTTATGTTTGATTGACAGGTCTTCAAACACGGCCTCAATGACCATATCCACATTCTCAAAACCACGGTAGTCCAGCTGTCCTGACAGCAAGGACATAATCCCATCTCTCTCGAACGTCGTCAGACTCTTCTTTTTTGTTTTGTCGTTAAGCCTGAGAAAGAAAAAATTAAATATATTTATTAGATTTAATATATGTTATACATATAAACACTTAAAATACATAAAATACAATATATATAAATGTTTTCCCATGTTCAACTTAAATTAAATAATGGGTTTAAAATTTTAACATATTCGTCGACGCCAATAGCCCCATGGAAAGCGCAACCAGAGTTCGATTCCCAGCTCGAGGTCCTTTGCCGATCCCGTTCCCCTCTTTCTCCACCCCACACTTTCCTATCATAACCTCTACTGTACTATCCAATAAAGGCACAAAAAGACATAACTTAAAATAAAATGTTAAAATATTAACTAATATATATATATATATTAAATACATGTACCATATATAAAAAAAATTAAGTAATTTATAAAAAAAGAATAATATATTAACACAAGAAAATAAAACATTACAAAGTATTTTATCAAGTAAAAAAAAAATTACAAATCCATTTATAGAGAATGCACTTACAAAGGGACCCTTCTAGCCAATATACTGTATCTAGGGAAAAAAAATTTCACAATAGACATTTCCATGATTTTTCCAGGCTTGGAAATCACAATTTTAAAAAGAAATCACTTATATTTCCAGGCTTGCATTACTATTGGAACACTTATCTTAAGAGAACACCTTCAATAGTTTGATATTTGTATTTATTTTTATGTTTAAAGTTGAACAGAGCAATTTCATAGCCGTATATTGACAGAACGATCATAGCATTGACATCTGGTGGCTCTCGGCTCTAATTGTTTCTTTCTAATGTCGTGGAGTGCAGCTCCCTCTGCTGCCTCACACTATAACCTGCAGCTGATGTCGCTGTAGTGAAGTGGGTTTGAAAAACAAACTGCCCTGTTTTTTTATATTATATATACACATCATGATTATGTACATCTCTGTGTGCTACACCTACCCTTTGTACACCTGTTGTTGACCTCTGGCAAGTCCTTCCTGTGTCGTGTCCTTTAGGATGGTGGACACACCCTTGTCTACCGTTACCTGGGCGACACCTGCTCCCATAAGCCCCGCCCCCAGGACAGCCAGCTTTCTAAAAAAAAAAGTACAATCAGTTATTACAGCCATGTCCTTATGACATCCTATCACTAAGCCCCTCCCAACAGACGTACTTCACATCTCTCTCCGGGCGCCCAAAGTGGTTCTTTTTGCATGCCACCTGACCATGATACAGGCCAATCAGAGCTCTGGACTCTGATGTCATTGCCAGCTTGCCGAAGTTCTAGAAAACAGACAAGAGGAGCAGCATGAATCAGTTATGCTGATTATGAACTAAACCGGTAAAGCCGAACATATGAAATAATAGTCTTTTTTTTTTTTAAAGGAACAATTTATCGAACATTTGGACAAAATATAAAAAGAAAAAAAAATTGCATGTGTTTTATGTTTTGATACATCAGGATTTTATGGCTCATATAGTACTGTAGGCCTATGATAGGAGAATCTCATACTTAATCTCATACTAAGCTCATACTTAACTTTAGAGGGCCAACCTGAGCAAAAATATGAAATATGGTGCAGTTGATAATTACGTGGTCTGAAAGCAAGATACAATTCTGATGCTTGTAAAGTAAATCACTGAGATTTTTATAACAGTATAGCAGATACTTACATAAAAAAATACATATAAACATTGTTGTCACTGTATATCTCCCAATAATATGTCTTAGTAAGATATTTAAATGCTTTGTTTTGTGCTCAAATTTCTATAGCTTTTATTGTGGCCGTCAAAATATAATGCATGCGATGCAATGATGATTGAGAGATGAACAAATATACGTTCCTCAAAAGCATGATGGATCATATTTGATGCTCACATTTGAACATGGTTTTTCTAAAAATATTTCTAACAATATAAAAGTTGTTCTTACATTTATTCTATAAAAAATTCAGTAAAGATTCCAAAGCAAAAAACATACAAAAAAGTATAAACTATCAATCTGACAACAGAAGGCATGCATTAGATTGTGTGCAACAGGTTTTTCAGCAAAGTTTTGCTTGTGTTGTTCATTTAGAGGCCTCTGCATTTCAAATATATGATACAGTAGACTTTACAGAGTTAAACTTAGTGAAACCCTGAAATCTGATTGGATGTGCCACGTTCAGGAGGGGACGATACTGACCTGAGATTCAGTCTGATATCCAGCAGCGTTTCCGCTCTCAACGCCTGTCTGAACACACTAAAAACACACAAAAACTTGTGAGTTCTTGAGCGCCTGAGCGTATGTGTGTCTGTGCATGTGTGCGTTTACCTCTATAATCTTCAGTGGCGCAGGATAAAGCCCTTTACTCTGTTTCATGACTTTACTGTGGACAGTTTTGTAGATCTGTTTCCTGACTGGCGGCAGACCCATTACAAAATCCTGTACCTCTGGAAAAACAGATTATAAAACAATAAAAAAAAGCCTTTAATAATCAGACAAGTCGAGAGTCTGCCTTATCTTGACACTGATGTGTTTGTCTTACTCTGCATGAGTCCTTTCTTCTTTTCCACAGCAACTTTTTTACCAGCGAGACCTTTAGCAAAATCAACAGCCACTTCCTCCAGATACTCGATGGTCCTCTCTTCTGGACTCTTCAGTCCTGGACCTGCCACATAAAACACAAACACGTTACAGGGGTCCAATTCTGTACCTGTGCAGCTTTTAATCTTTCCTCTGAAGTCCACTTCAAAAGCTAGTCAAGGTTTCTTGCATCAGTTTTTTCATGACAGTTTTCCCTTTTTAATGAACCAGACTGTTGTTGCTACTGAACCTTTTTTAAGTCCCCCTGCAGTCAATCATTTTATCCCTTAAAACTCAAAAAAATGTAATTTCTTTATGCCTTAAAGCAGGGGTCTCCAAACTCAGTCCTGGAGGGCCGCTGTCCTGCAGAGTTTAGCTCCAACCCCAGATAAACACACTTGAACCAGGTAATCAGTGTCTTACAAGGCCCTAGCAAGACGCTGGTTTAGTTGTGTTTCATTAGGGTTGGAGCTAATCTCTGCACGACAGCGGCCCTCCAGGACTGAGTTTGGAGACCCCTGCCTTAAAGGGTTAGTTCACACAAAAATGAAAATTAGCCCATGATTTACCCACCCTCAAGTCATCCTAGGTGTATATGACATTCTTCTTTCAGACGAATAAAATCGGAAAATCTTCCAAGCTTTATAATGGCAGTGAATTGTTGTTTTGTTTATGAAGTCCATAAAAGTGCATCTATCCATCATATAACTGCTCCACATGGCTCCGGGGGTTAATAAAGGCCTTCTGAAGCGAAGTGGTGTGTTTGTGGAAGAAAAATATCCATATTTAAAACTTTATAGACTAAAATAACTAACTTCCGGCAGTTTGCCGTACGCATCGATTTATGGCGAAAGAGTAACCCTTGACCCTCGACGCATACATAATGACGAACGCAAAAGCGCAGAGGTTAAAGCAAAACAAAACACCGGTCATGAATTAGAGTCTTAAACGAGAATTTTTAAAGAGAAATGCAGGAGGATTTCGATATAAGAGAAGAGGGGCTTGAGTTTGTTGCCCAGCACTATCCGCGAGAGGCATCAAAGCTTGCGATGCTTCTATATATCGCATCAGGGGTTACTCTTTTAGCGTGAGTCGAATTGCGTACCGCTGACCGCCGGGAGTTAGTTATTTTATTTAGGCCTTTATTAACCCCCCAGAGCCGTGTGGAGCAGTTATATGATTTACTTTTATGAACTTCATAAACAAAACAACCATTCACTGCCATTATAAAGCTGGGAAGAGCCAGGACATTTTTAATATAACTCCGATTTTATTCGTCTGAAAGAAGAAAGTCATATACACCTAGGATGACTTGAGGGTGAATAAATCATGGGCTAATTTTCATTTTTGTGTGAACTAACCCTTTAAAGTAGCTAACTCTACACCCTTGCTTCATTTAGTTGAATTTAAGTTGAACTAAAACTGAAATACAAGTAAATGAAAGATCCTATGCTTTGATTTAATTTACTTGTATTGTAGTTCAACTTAACTTAGTTTTAGTAGGCAACATTTCTCATTTTCACTTCAAAAGCTACATTTTTTCGTCATATTTATATTTTCTTTTATTTCAGCTTGAAGTAACAAAAAACAATTTTTAATGGTTTTAGTCTAACTTAACAATATTAAGAGTGTTCTGGAAAGGCAGTTAAAGTATGCCTAGTTACTATTTTGAACGTTATTAATTTTTAAAATCAAAGCAGGGAAAAATGTTTTCCATGATAACAGCCCCTTCAATATAGTTACATGATTATTTGTGATAGAGGGGCTGTTTATTTATTATTATAATTCATTAACTCACCCAGAGGGTCCACCAGCTGATGTACAAGACCCATTTTTTTGGCTTTATCTGGCCTTATGTTCCTGCCGGTCAGCATCATATCGAACGCAGTGGGAAGGCCAACCTAAGTCACACAAATATCATTATGAAACCCTTCAGAGTTGGGGTTCGTCTACATCTGAGCGGTTAGGGAGCGTCAGTAAAGTCCTCACCATTTTGGGCAGCCTCTGAGTCCCTCCAGCCCCGGGCAGCAGTCCCAGCATCACCTCTGGGGTGCCCAGAACCGTCTTCTTACTCTTAGTGGCCAGACGGTACTGACATGCAATGGCAAACTGAAAGAACAAGAGAATGAGAACCATGGGTAAATTTAAAGGAAGGTTTATTGTCTCATATAATTTTATTAAAGTCTGCATGTACCATATTGCACTGTTCTGAGTTAAAGCCGCTAACGATAAATATAAATTAGGGATGCTCAATTCGATCGGCATCGGCCGATAATCATATTTTATGACTCGATCGGTACTCACTAACTTGGCCGATCTCACGAACCGATCGCAATTTGATGACGTCATCGCGTGAGGGCGTACGCGTGGGGTAGTAGCAAATATTCAAACGAGAGCTTTAAAGGCAGAAGTGGAGAAGGATTCCATGTGAACAGCAGTTGAACACGGGTCAGTTGGTCCTAAGGGATGGGCGAACGCTGTTCGGAAGTATCGATATACAGTAGATTGATACGAACGCATTTGAAAAACAGCGGAGTACGCAGAGTGAGCTGATGCAGGGAAAGTGCATGATACAATTTGTCCTAAACATGACACATGCTTTATATTAAGGGCTTTAAAATAACTGGTAAGATATTGTTAACACGTATAGTTTAAAGCAGCTTGCCCTGTCAGATGCTCTGAGAGATACTTGTGCTGACAGACAGACAGATCCCTGCGGTGTTTAATGCGTTTGAAATGAGGTGCTTTCCTCAGTGCATAACTTACATTTCACAGGGATATTCTCCATCTGTAAATGTTAGAAAGTCATGCAAATATGTCCATTTTGCAGTCAGGAGACGACGAGCCTTCTGCATGTGAATCTCCGCTAAAATTCAGACTTCCGCGAGCGCCGCCGCGGGCATCCGCGCCAAACAGACAGAGCGCAATAGAACGCAATAATTCGGACTAAAGTATACATATTTCCAAAATATTTGTTGTTGGACAATAAATGTGCCATATGTAGATTTTTAAACCTACAAGTATGTATATTTTTATGAAAGTGACCATTATAATTGGGTAATCAAATATAGGCTAATATGCTTTTGTCAGGGTGATGGAGGTGGAGGTGAACTGGCCTACCCAGGCCTACCCAGGCGGTGAGAGTAGGCCAGTTCACCTCCACCTCCATCACCCTGAGTGTTGGAGCTCCACAGGGCTGTGTGCTGAGTCCCCTGCTCTACTCTCTCTACACCCATGACTGTTTGTCCACACACAGCTCCACCTCGATCATCAAGTTTGCTGATGATACTGTTGTCCTGGGTCTCATCTCCAACAACAATGAGACGGCATACTTGGACGAAGTGGAGCAACTGACATCATGGTGCCAGGACAACTGTCTCTCTCTGAATGTTAACAAGACCAAAGAACTGATTGTGGACTTCAGGAAGAGACAGCATCGGTCATACTCCCCTCTCATGATCAGCGGGACACCGGTAGAGAGAGTGAGCAGCTTCAAATACCTGGGAGTGAACATCTCCGAGGATCTGACCTGGACTACACACATCCAGACACAGGTGAAAAAAGCCAGGCAAAGACTGTACCACCTGCGCCAGCTGAGGAAATTCAGGGTTTCACCAGCCATCCTGAAAACTTTCTATCGAGGGGCGATAGAAAGTGTCCTGACTCAGTGCATCACAGCGTGGTACGGGAACAGCACCAGTCACGACTGCAAAGCCCTGCAAAGAGTGGTGCGCTTATCCGAGCGCATCTCAGGCTCAGCTCTCCCGTCTCTGCAGGACATCTACACCAAACGCTGCAGAGGTAGAGCTACTAAAATCATCAGAGACATTAATCACCCTGCAAACTCTCACTTCACCCTGCTGCCATCTGGTAAGCGCTTCCGTAGCCTGATGGCAAAGACTGAAAGACTCAGGAGGAGTTTCTTCCCCCAGGCCATCAGACTCCTGAACTCAGTCACGTGACTCACTTCACCCCCGCACACACATAAACATACAGTCTTTTAACATTAACATCCACATACTGCAATTGCACTGCACTTTACGTCCCTATTGTTACTGCGTAACAACCTGTAATAAACCTTGCACATTATACTTCTTTATATATACATATTATATATTTTATGTTAACCACTTATTTTTAAGTCTACAGTTTATCTCACTTATCATATCCACATATTTTTTTTATATTTTTATTTTTATCTTATTTCCTATTTTTATCTTTTACTTGATTTATTTATAATTCTACTTATGTTAATACTTTTTATTCTAATTTTATTCTATTTCTATTTAATTTCTTGTAACTGTTATTTGCACTGTCCATGGAGCGGACCTGTTTACATTTCACTGCCAGTTGTATATTGTGTATATAACTGTGTATGTGACAAATAAAACTCTTGAATCTTGAATCTTGTTTTTATTTTCATTTGTAGTTCAGTGAATTAAAAAACAAAATGATTAATACATGCCTACATTACATTCACTGTATTTGTTTATAGCCTTCAATATCAACATTGTTTTTAGGACATCATTGGGCAGGATGTGAAATAAAATTATTATTAAAATAAATACAGATTTTTTTTTTTATCCAAATAGAAAAACGTAGAAAATACAGCCCTATTAAGTTATTTAAAGGGGTGGTAAACCACGATTTCACTATTCTAACTTAAGCTAGCGTGTAATGTTGCTGCTTTAGCATAAACAACATCTGCAAAGTTACAACGTTCAAAGTTTAAAGCAAAGGGAGATATTTGCTTTTAAAGAAATCAGTTTCTAAGGACTACAGCAAACGGCCAGCAGGCGACTACACACATTCCTCCAGGGTTGGTGACATCACCAGGCTCAATATTTACATAAACCCCTCCTCCGATATTAAATAAGGGAGGGTGAGGCCATTTTGTATCGCGGCGCTGTTGTGGTATAGTTAGGCTGGAGTGTTGTTGCCGCGATGCCGAGGAAACGCTGTTATATTCATCCGGATTGCAGGTCTGGGGTACTTGCTTTGTTCAGCCTTCATAGGGACAGGGGTGCGTTGCAGAGCGTTTAACATACAGCATGTTGCACGTGTGTTTGAGACAGAAGGGAACAGGCACTTGCGGGGTTCCCGCAGCACATCTCACGGAGGGAAACTTTCACAATGTTCGCGAGTTCAACACCGGATTTGCACAACGTCAGCTGCATAAGACAAACCCGGCCAGTGTGTGAATGCACGACGCGCACGGGTCTCCCTCCCGCAGCAGTTTTTCACGGAGGAAAACTTTCACAATGTTCGCGAGTTCAATGCAGGATATGCACAACGGCTTGACCTGAAAGCTGGATTTACAAACAGAAGCTGTTCACGGGCCACAACCTGTAAGTCTGATTTATTTTTCATCGATGTGTTTTCCTGTAATAGGTTGTAGCAAGGAAGTAAACAGATGACAACACTGTTCTGCAAACCAGTCTGTTAAATGCTTATTCATACTTAACGTTATCCGACGAACACCTATCGTTACAAACACTAACGTTAAAATCTCAACAGCGAACTTGGCATTAGTGTAAATGATTCTTTGATTAGAGCTTTAATGTATTATGTATCTACAGGCATGCTAAACATGGTTCTGTGTGTGATTTGGCTACTATAGTAAAGCCAGTGTTTAGTGTTTTGGGTTAATAGTTCTTGCGACAGATATTTGGCTATAATCGTTCTAAAAATACAAAAGTAACAGTGCCATTCAGTAGCGATCACTATAGATCCGCAGTCTTTACTCATTAGGACTGAACAGGTTCTGCTCGATCATCTTCACTAAAATGTTCTGGGTCTGATTCGGGCTCAGATTGGTGTGGTTTTATTGACGCCATCGTTTCTAATACTGACCACAGTCTACCGGTAAGGTAAGGGGCGTGACGTTTCCGACAAACATACACTGCGGTTAGCGAATCACAACACACTGGGCCAGCTAACCAATCTGAGCCCATTGCGTATTTTTGAGGGACTGGCTTCATACAACCCGGAAAGCATCAGACCGTTTTACAAGGAGGGACAGAGCAGTGTAGAATAAATGTCAAATATATGAAAAATAATGATTTTTTTAAAAAAACGAAGCAGTAACACATGTTACAGTGCACCCCACAAACACAATCAAGCCTTCAAAACAATGTGTTTTACCACCCCTTTAATAGAGCTGTATTTTCTAAGTTTTTCTATTTGGATAAAAAAAAATCTATTTACTTTAAGTATCCTGATATGCATAGTGTTATGCAGAAACCCCATTTAAAAGGCATATTAAAATGTTCACTGTATAATGAATAATTCTTGTGAGTATTTAGTACCCTGTTAAAACAATAGTTACATTACATTACATAATTACCATAAAAATATAATAAAGGCAACATCTATAGTTTTTTTTTATCTGAAAAAAAGGTTAACAGTGATCAGAGAGTTTACAAATCAGTGAAGCATTGGAATCGGTATCGGTATCGGCCGATCACCATGACAAGAAATCGGTACTCGGTATCGGCAGCAAAAATCCTGATCGGAGCATCCCTAATATAAATTCAACGTTAAAGGGATAGTTCACCCAAAAATGAAAATTCTGTCATAATTTACTCACCCTCAAGTTGTTCCAAACCTGTTTCTTTGTTCTGCTGAACACAAAAGAAGATATTTGGAAGAATGTTTGTAACAAAGCAGATAGAGCAACCATTGACTACCATAGTAGGGAAAAAAGACTATGGTAGTCAATGGTTGCTCTATCTGCTTTGTTACAAACCTTCTTCAAAATATCTTCTTTTGTGTTCAGCAGAACAAAGAAACTCATACAGGTTTGGAACATCATGAGGGTGAGTAAATGATGACAGAATTTGCATCTTTGGGTGAAATATCCCTTTATGTATATAACCATCCACCAGCAGACGATATCATTCTGTTTATTACAAGTGTGTGCTGCAGTTTTGGTACCGCTTTAAATGCTCAAGTTCTTTAAAGCATTGTAGATTCTGATTGGCTATTATAAAAACCTCTGATTTTATGTTTTTAATCGTTCATCGGCTGGAAAAAAATAATGACAATGAAAGTAATTCCAATGATATCGTTCCTCTCTGCCGTTATCGTTATAGCTGTGGTGTGAACTCTGCTATTCTTTTATATTTAGAACTATATCTTTATCATTATAGTTATCGTCCTTGGTGTGAATGGGCCTTTATTCAGTATACAAATAAATGATAATACCTTTTTTTTTTATTTTATTGTATCTTTAATCATTTATACATGTCTTAACTGTTCATCAGTGTTATTCTAGTATACTATTCCAGTATTTATTAATATTTTGAATTGGCTTTTATTTTTCAGTTAAATTTTTTTAATTTTGTTATGCTATTTTGTCGTTATGAGTTTTTTTTTTATATAGCTTCAATTTATTTTCACCTCAGTTTAAGTTTGAGTAATTTTAGTACCTCAACTTAAACTTATTTATTTCAGATAGTTCCCAAGGCAACATTTGTTTTTTTATGTTTAAAGTTTTTCATCTAATATTTAGATTTTATAGAATGAAATTTAGAATTTTTATAGAATGAAATTTAGATTTTATAATATAATATTTAATTTTATTTACCGATAAATGTTATCAGATTTAGTTAACAATAACATGACTGCTGTTCACACATTTAAAGGCACCTCAAAGGTGATTTAATAAAAAACAAATAAGTGTGAAATAATACAGGTGAATAAATAAACTCATGATCATGTGCTGACCTCCAACCCGCCGCCCAGACAGGAGCCGTTAATAGCAGCCACAATAGGGATGGGAGATTTCTCAATCTGGTCAAACATCTTCTGTCCTTCCTGTGACAGTGATGCCACTTCCTCTGCTGTGCTGCAGGCCTGAATCATACTGAAAGATGAAGATAATGATGAATACGAGTCTCTATAAATGGTCTAAGCAATCTGCGTGTGTGAGTGTGTGTGTGGTACTTTATGTCGGCTCCTGCGATGAAGCATCCTGGTTTTCTGGATATGAGAACAGCGCTCTTCACTGCTGAATTCCCCCAAATCTCATTCATCACCTCCGCCATCTCTGCCTGCATCTGCTTGGACAGAGTGTTCACCTACAAAACACACATTAATTATATACTATCCCAGTTCAAACGTTTGGAGTCAATAATCATTTCTGCATTTATTTGATGAAAAATACAGTAAGACCGTAATAATTTGAAATATTACTACAATTTTGTTTGCTATCTGAATATATTTTAAAATGTAATTTATTCCTGTGATCTTCAGTGTCACATGATCCTTCAGAAGTCACTCTAATATGCTAATTTATTATTATTATCAATGTTGTGCTGTTTCATTTTTTTGCAGAAACAGTTTTTTCAGGACTCTTTGACGAATAGAAAGCTCAACAGCATATATTTTAAAATTATACATATTTCTTTACTGTCACTTTTAGTCAATTTAATGCATCCTTGCTGAATAGAAGTATTCATTTATTTATTTTTAAATCGTACTTACCTTAAAAACTTTGATAAAACTTTTAAATAATAATCAAAAATGACTATTACATTAGGAAATCATGTGAAAACAGCAGAACACACCTTTGAGTTTGGATCATTGATCCGTACCACAGCAACATTATCCTTGACTTCATAACTGACATGAGTGCGAGCTGCAGACAGAAACAGAGACAAAGGAGTGATTAAAAAGAAAACATTAAACATATTTCTATTCATCCGTTCTGTTTTTAATAGTTACCCAGCACAGCTGATGATGTGGATAGACTTCTCTGTCCATGACCTATGACCCAAAACATAAATAAACATGATCACACATGTCTACAGTTCCATGGGGAAGTCCTTCAAACGACATAGAAGTCATTTCCTTTTAACAAAGTCATAATTATGAATATTGTAACTGTAAAAGGATACTTTGTGTTTATGATTAAACAAGTGATTTATTAACTCTTATTCTGTATCTTATCTAATAAAATGCAGCTGTAAATAAAAATAAAATATTACATGTTAATAAGAAACATAACCTGTGTTATGTTAATACCTCTGAATAAGCTCTGCTTAATGTTTTTCGGCCCAAACTGATTATAATCAATATTTGATGGATTATATTACAGTATAAATTGTAAGATCAATATGTTGTACACCACACGCAGTCTTAAAGATAATATGTGACCCTGGACCACAAAACCAGTCATATTTTCATATTTCATATTCAAGGTCATTTTTTGTTAGGATAGGACAATATTTGGCAGAGATACAACTATTTGAAAATCTGGAATCTGAGGGTGCAAAAAAATCTTGGAAAATCGCCTTTAAAGTTGTCCAAATGAAGTCCTTAGCAATGCATATTATTACTACTACTACTACTAATAATAATACATTTTTGATATATATATACAGTAGGAAATTTACCAAATATCTTCATGGAACATGATCTTTACTTAATATCCTAATGATTTCTGGCATAAAAGAAACATTTCTAATTTTGACCCATTCAATGTATTGTTGGCTATTGCCACAAATATACCCGTGCAACTTATGACTGGTTTTGTGGTCCAGAATTCAGTCTCTGTAGGAATGCAGAGGTGACACATTGGAGACACGCATTACCTCTGCCCCAGTTCCCCCGTACAGCCCCACCTGTCGCATTCACATGACCAAACACACACCGCGTGCCAGTACACGTGTCTGCGTGTGTCCAATCAGAGGTCAGCAGGTCATAGGAAGTTTGTATGAGTTAAAATAATACTAAAGAAATCCTAAACTTATCACAAACATTGAAAATACACATCAATATACATTAAATATTATAATTGTAATAAATATTACATATTATTATTGTTATATAGCTATTAATTACACTGGTTTAAATTATTTTAGCTTTTTATTAATGCTTTTATTAATAAGATTATTGACTATAGATGCTACATGTACCATATAATTAATAAAATGAGCAGCATAATATTATTTCCCATTTCCTTTATGCATGCATATATATATATATATATATATATATATATATATATATATATATATATACACACACACACACACACACACACACACACACACACACACACACACACACACACACACACACACACACACACACACACACACACGTAAGTGTAATTCATAACAGTTATTTACCATATTGACCATTGTTTCCTGCTAAATACCATAGTCACTGTTATTACTACACTTATATATTTACAAAATAACCAGATTTACACAGAATAATTCCTGATATTACTTTTACTACTTTTTGTAGCATGTTTTGTCCCAGGAATCAAAAATCTTTGTGCAGTAAAACTGTGGTAACTTCGCATTATCCATCAATGCAATAAAATAATAATAATGCAAATAACAGAATCTTTGAAATAGTTTAAAGGTGCATCTGTATTATTTTTTTATGATTTCAAAGTCACAACTATAAACACAATTGAATGGTAACCGGTCACGCCCATGTATTACAACAAATTTTATATTACTAATCATGTGAATATAATTATGATTTAAAATGTTATACATTACACCATTGTTACTATAATTTATATTTGCTCAACTGTGACCCACTGACCGGTACTGTATAAACTAGGTGAAAGTTCATTCATGCAGGTCACCTCATTCAACCTCTCCTAACCACACTTAAAAAGCGCTAATACTGGATATATAAGTACAATATAAAACATTATAATATACATGCACAATATATGTTTATGAACATAAGTTTGTCACCTGTGACAGTTTTCGCTGCTGTACAGCAGCCCCGCGACAACAGCAGTCTCGCGCTCGCCATCCTTCTCAATCTCAAAACGACGTCAGCGTCAGTGCGCGTGCACGCACTGACAAGCGCGTGCCCCTGCAACCGCCATTTAGGCTGCCAATTTAGCGCCTTTAGATAAAACCATATCAGCCCCCTTTTAGTGGATATAATAACGTTTTATATTTATTTCTTTGTGTGTATTGATGTGAATAAAACGTATTTTGTTAATTATTATTTTAAATATATATTATAAAGTAAGTATCCGCTGGATTTTCCCTGCTCAGGCAGTGCTTCGGGTTGCCAGGTTTACGCGGGGTCCTGCTGCTCGTGCACTGCTGTAGTCATTAGGCAGACGCGAGACATCTAACATCGCGCTCTCTCCACATTTACAACAGTTACAGGTAACGTAAATATATAATTGATGTACTTATATTACACCAGACATTGTGTTTATATGGTAAATCCTGATGAATATCGTAAACAGTGTTATTAGGCACGCGGAAGAATGAATCCGTGCACTTGTTTATGTGTTAAAGTGTCATTACTGTTGCTTTCATGTGTGGTTATATCATGATCAGTGTTGTTTTATAATGATGCCAAGATCTTAAGTAGTTGTTTAGTGGTTAATGCGTTTGTGTGTATTTGCCCTTGTCCAGTCTACTGACAGAAGTAGGTGAAGGGTCACACACACACACACACACACACACACACACACACACACACACACACACACACACACACACACACACACACACACACACACACACACACACACACACACACACACACACACACACACACACACACACCAGATCAGTGTCAGACATATTTTATATTACTGTATTATCATTACTATCACATACAGTACTTAACCGGTTAATGTAAAGTATGAATAGCAGCTTGACACTTATACAATGTCTAAAAGTCATTGCATTGATGCAAAATGCCATTTATTTGAAAGAAAGATAGCGCAAGCAAAGGGGTTTCAAGCAAAGAGTTTCAAATTATATAACAAAATGTAATTTTGAAGATGAAGAGATAGTATTAACTATATTTGTGGTTAGTGGAGCACGTTGATAGTTAATGTTATGGTCTACATTTGTGGTTCTTCTGCTAGGCATCATTCATACATCCACTAAAAATGACCAAAACACCAGCTGATTGAAAGTTAGTGAAGAGAGCATCTGAGCACAAAACCTAGTTTTGATATTTTGTTACTTAATGCACTTTAAACATTTTTATTTTATTTTAAAGGCCACTGTGCATGATATTAAATACAATCCAGGGCTGTGTTTCACAAAAGCACCGTGAGCTAAGTTGATTGTAGAGAACATTGCAGTTGTCTTCACCATCAACATGGGCTCACGATGCTTTTGGGAAACGCAGCCCAGGTCAGTGTAAAATATAAATACATTTTATTATACAACACTTACATAACTGTGTGATAACTAAATTCAGTAGGACAATAAAACATTAATTTGTTATGCTTTACTCATTTCTGTCAAGTTTTATTTTCGTTGGCCTTTATTGTGAATGAGAAATAAAGTAAAAATTGGTATTTTTGCTATTACATGTTTTATGCAGTAGGTTTGAGAAAAAAAATTAAACGTACTATTTATATATTTTAGTTTTAAACACACACACTAGAGCTGCTTAATAAATTAAGGATTGGATAAATTAAGAAGCACACAGTCTATTCAAAATGTTTAATCAATTTTAATGAATTCTTTTAAAACAATCGGATAGAATGAATGATTCAATCATAAATACTTCACTTGATTCATGATGAATCAGCGTTTTTGAACAAATCTCTTAAATTAATTATTCAATGACATTATTAAGGGCCCTATGTTAACGATCTGAGAGCATGGCGCAGAACGTGTCCGAATCCACTTTTGCTAGTTTAACGACGGAAAAATCGGTCAGCGTGCCAGGCACATGGCCCAAAAGGGTTGTCCCTAGTGTTTTAATGAGTCATGGGTGTGTTTTGGGCGTAATGTGCAACAAACCAATCACAGTCTCCCATTCCCTTTAAAAGCCAGTTGCGCTCGCGCCATGGCAAATTCGTTATTTACATGGTGGAAAGACAGAACGCTTCTCCAGAGAGGAATCGTTTTACTTTTAATATTTAAAAATGTGTGTGTGCTTCCTCACGTCCCTGTTTGTGTAATAAGCAGAGTGTACACGCGTTGTGCACCCGCCTATAGGCGCATATTACTAACGTTCCCTTTAAATAACACATAAAATACTGCGCGTCGCATTGCGCCGGGTGTATGATAGGGCCCTAATTCACTAATTATTGAAGTCACTTGTTGCCACCTACTGGTGTAACGATGTAATTGATACAATCTTTGTTTGAAGTGCTAAGTTACTTTCCAAGTTAAAGGATTTTCTGTATTTTTATAGCTATTTACTACCATTGACATCAGTGATTATATCCTAGTTATAAACTTTTTTATCCTAGTACTTGAAAATTTGTAACACAGAAATAACAATATTGTGTTTTTGTGAAAGGTTTAATAGACAGACAAATTGTTGACATTTAGGAATGAGATGGCAATCTTTTAACGATTAATCATGTACTTCTAACACACACACAACACACACACACACACACAGTCCATATTCATCTTGCATACTTGCCTATAAACAGATTCTGATTTAGTCTGTCAGATTATGTGTGCACTTGCTTTGAAAAAAATAGTCATAATAATAATTTATACTTTTTACTCAAGTCTTCCAGATAATCAAAGATGGCATCCATGTTGTTAACTTCACTAAGGAGCAGTCCCCTGACATCTGTGCAGGCTGCCCAGTTCGGTAAGACGTCCTAGGTCTCCACAGAGCTAATAAACACTTCACGTTATGCAGATTACTGAACATTTAACATTTCATTATCACTCATTAGAACTGTTTCTCCCCAGCTGCTCGCTCTCTCAGCACATCTGTCCATCTGCAAGCTCAAGGTATCTATAGCAATCTATTTGGCTATATTCTATAAGCAAGGTCCTCATAATACTAAATCAAATAAATACGTGATAAAAGAAAAATGCAAATTTCTTCAAATATTTTTGTCATTCTTTTCTGTGTCTTTTATAACCACATAGCAAAGAGCAAGAAGACTCTGGCCAAACCAGGAGTGAAGAACATCGTTCTGGTGGATGGCGTCCGAACCCCCTTCCTGCTGTCTGGCACCACGTAAGACAACTTCAATTATACAATCATTTGTAAATTGGAGAAAGGAGATTCAAGCAGCATTGTTTATTGATAATGGATAATTGGATTCATCTGGGGTTCGTTCTTCGTACGTCACTTAATACATCTGAGATGATTTGACAGATGCCAGATCTTCTAATCGTGATAACTGATCTCTGGCTAATTTTGTTCTTCAAAACAAATGTGCGGATTTGATTAAAACGTCTGGATTAAGTTGTCTGAGATTATTCTCGTGTTCCCTGAAGAAGGCAGATGCATCAATATTCAAAACCACGATCAGCAATGCAGCGATTGGCTGGCGGGAAGACAGCAATGTAAAGACATCATATAATTAAAAAAGACACCTGACTAATTTCTGGACCTATATAAGAACACAGCCAAGCAACCAAAACGACATAAAAGTTATAATAGATCAATTTTAATGTGCACTGTTTAAAAAAAAAATTATTTATATTCATGATTTCTAGTTTTTGTACAGCCTTTACATTTTTATTTCAATGTTGTAATTAGCCATTCATGTAATTTTATCTTTGAAGTAGAATTGTTACGTGAGCAGTAATTAAAGTTTCTTAAGGGTCAAGATCAAGTTGTCTGCGCTCTTGCGCTGCATCAAGCCATCCCATAATATCTGTCATCACACAAATTAATGCACGGCTCAGATTAACTGTAGAGCATGTGTGTAAAACTCCAATAAAATTATAAAGTAATGATTCCATCACAAATAAATCTCTCAATCAAGTGGCTGTGTCTATAGTATTATAGACTACACAACATTACAATATAATTTTTATATTTGTATTATTTTTAAATTATTATTGCCCATGATTCAGTAAGGAACTCTTGTAATAAAGTAGCAGGGGCTAGGACAGATTTTCAGTATCAACGCCGAAAAGATGCAATCTAAAGGCCTGTTCACACCGGGGCAGTTTTCATGCACGTTTTTTGTCGACGTTTAACGCCTTGTGACTAAACTAAGGGCGCCAATGTGCACACTGACGCGCAAAACGGCAGACGTAAAAGCATAATTTTGTAAAAAACGCCTTGGGTTCGTTTTTTTGTTTTGACGCGGCGCGTTAAAAACTGGCCGACCAATGAGATCGCTGCTTAATGCAGATGCAATCTAATCCTGTTTCCATGAAATAAGCTGCTCCCGAGCAGGTTTAAAGGGATAGTTCACCCAAAAATGAAAATTAGCCCATAGTTTACTCACCCTCAAGTGATCCTAGGTGTATATGACATTCTTCTTTCAGACTAATAAAATCTGAGTTATATTACAAAAGTCCAGGCTAATCCAAGCATTAGAATTTGATTCATTGTTGCTCTGTTTTTGAAGTCCATAAAAAGTGCATCTGTCCGTCAAATAACTGCTCCACGCGGCTCTGGGGTGTTAATAAAGGCCTTCTGAAGCGAATCAATGCGTTTGTGTAAGAAAAATATCCATATTCAAAACTTTACCAAGTAAACATTCGGCCGACTTTTTATGGACTTAAAAAACAGAGCAACTATAATGCTTGGATTAGCCTGGACTTGTGTAATATAACTCAGATTTTATTCGTCTGAAAGAAGAATGTCATATACACCTAGGATGACTTGAGGGTGAGTAAATCATGGGCTAATTTTCATTTTTGGGTGAACTATCCCTTTAAGCTTACGGACCTGTTGCTATGACAGCAAGTCCAGGATGAGCTTCGTAGAACCAAACAATCCAAGATCATGCCAAATCATCAACAATCAAATCCAGCTAACTAAGTTAGCGACGTACGAAGAACTTGGGTCTCCAGCCGACAAAGTTTGAATCCCGTCTGGCTAGCGCGCTTCCCATAATGTTTACGCATTAGGTCAGGAGGCGGAGAGTAGGCGTCTTTTGTGGCTGTTTGACCACATTCGACCACATGAGCGTTTACACTGCAAAAGCAATCCGGTCCAATGACTACCTCTGCAAGTGGTTGTAAGCGGAAAAGCTCAAAAAGTTTTAGACCCTGTTTACACCTGTATTTAGCACCGTCCACTTGTGATCCGATCGGCCAAAACACATTTTAAAACCAGGTGTGAACAGGGCCTTTGGAATATCAGTGCAGTTCTGCCTTACAAAAACTGTGAAATCATTCTTTGTGTCTCTCTTCTCTCTCTGTCTTTGTTCATAGATACGCTGATCTGATGCCCCATGATCTGGCCAGAGCAGCATTACAGTGCGTCACTACACACATGCACACATATACATACAGTATAAAGATTCACTCATCACTCTAACGTTCAGGACTAACTGTCTGTCTTTGTTTTTCTTCAGGGGTCTGCTGAACAGAACCGCTTTACCTAAAGATGCTGTTGATTATATTATCTATGGAACAGTTATTCAGGAAGTGAAGACCAGTAATGTGGCCAGAGAGGTCAGTCTGTCCTCCAGTCTGTGATGATTTCTAAAATAAGAATTTGGATGTTGAAGCTATTTTTAGTTTGTCAGGTCTGTGTTTATTGGTTGGCTGCTGAGAAACATGCTATCAGACTGACCAATGAGAGGTTGGGCATCTGTACAGCGATTTCATCTTATTACTGAGCATTACTGCAGTGTTTGTTTGTATTTTAGGTACTGGATTAACCTTTTGCCATATTCATGTTTATCAGTTCAATTCAGTACAAGTGCTTTATTTTTCCGTTAGGATGTGTGGAGGTTGTCAGCACACACTGCGCATTCATACATTAGACGAACGCATTCACAACATATATTACACATTTAATTGAAAGGTTTAAATGTGTAAATAGTTAAAAAGTGTCTTGTGAATGTTTTTCTGTCCTAATTATCTTCTAGTGGGCATGAAAAATTATTTTGCATCATCACTTGAAAATATCTCTATACCTGTCAAAAGTTGGAAACATGAAATTTGTAAATGTTTGTCTCTTCTGCTCACCAAGGCTGCAATTATTTGATCAAAAATACAGTAAAAGCAGTAATATTGCTAAATGTTATTACAAACAAAAATAAATGTTAAAATGTAATTTATTCCTGTGATCAAAGCTGAATTTTCAGCATCATTACTCGTCTTCAGTGTCACATGATCCTTCAGAAATCATTCTAATATGAGGATTTGCTGCTCAAGAAACATTTATGATTATTATTATTATCATCAGTTTTGAAAACAGTTGAAGAATCCTGAAAAAAAGGGATTTTCACAAAATATTAAGCAGCACAACTGTTTAGGTTTATTTGTGAAGTGTTTTGTGAAAATCCCTTTTTTTCGGGATTCTTTAATGAATAGAAAGTTCAATGAACGGCATTTATTTGCACTTAATTATTTATTAGAAATGTAATAAATAAAGCATTTATTAAATAGAAATCTTTTGTAACATTATAAATGCCTTCACTCTTACTTTTGATCAATTTAATGCATCCTTGATTAATAAAATAATTAATTTCTCTCTTTTTTCATCTTACCACAAATATTTGAATTATATCATTGTTTTCACAAAAATGTTAAGCATCAAAAACATATGATAATAATCAGAAAAGTTTATTGAGCAGCATATTAGAATGATTTCTGAAGGATCATGTGACACTGAAGACTGGAGTAATGATGCTGAAAATTCAGCTTTGATCACAGGAATAACTTATATTTTAAAATATATTCAAATAGAAATCCGTTCTTTTAAATTGTAATGATATTTCACAATATTAATGTTTTTCTATCTTTTTATTTGTATTAAATTGAGCAGATTGGTGAGCAGAAAAGACGTTTTTCAAGAACATAAAAATATTAATGTTTCCAAATTTTTGAAATAAGTTTATAAATAAGAATAACAATGAAATAAGTTTATTAAATAAGAATATTACATTTTCTATGACATTTTAAGTTGAATTTCTTTTTTGTAATTGTGGCAGCAGTTTCTCATCATCAATGAAAGACCATTTCTTAGAAACATTGCATTTGCTGCTTGGTTTCTGATTATAAAATTATTCAGGAACGATGTTAATTTGGAATTCAATTTTGATTGTTTCTTTGTAGGCGGCCCTTGGTGCTGGATTCTCAGATAAGACTCCTGCTCACACGGTGACTATGGCGTGTATTTCCTCCAACCAAGCAATGACCACAGGTACTGAACACACACATTTTGTAATGATTCACATATACAAACACATCACTCTAAACAACCATGATCACTTATTATGCATAAACAGATTGAAATTGAATTAAACTAACATTCTACAGAAGAGGCAACTTGACTGTTGATTGGTAATTTGTTTTCTAGGTGCCGGTATGATCGCTGCCGGTCAGTGTGATGCCATAGTCGCCGGTGGGGTCGAGTTTATGTCTGACGTTCCGATTCGCCACAGCCGGAGGATGCGGAAGACAATGCTGTCACTCAACAAGGCAAAGACCCTCGGGGCTCGACTCTCTCTGCTGGGCTCCATCCGCCTCGCTCACCTCGCACCTGAGGTACTACATTACCCATAATACACCTCACATATTACCCCCAGTGCACCTCAATTTGATTATCATTAACTCTGCTCACATCACAGAAAACAATTTACCCATAGTGCATTTCTCACCTGAGCGAACGGCAAAGGGATCCGTTTCATATTTAGAAACCAGAATATTATAGAGTAATAGAAAACACCCTCATAACTGCTCAGATATACAACGGAATATTAGGGCAATAAAACTAGAAATGGAAATATAAACTTGAGATGTTCTAATTAACCTAAGGTTTATATTTCCATTTCTAAAAAAAACATTTATAGTTATTTAATATTTATTTTACATAATTTTTTGCCGCTTCAGACAGAGAGCCAGTGCCACATTGAGTTCTCTTTAGCGCTTGAATTGACAAAACACAATAAATTATTAAAAAATTCCTGTTTTATTGAGTATCCTCATAAGCACAGTCTTAAATGAGTTAAAAAGTGTTACATACATGAAAATAGGATCCGTGTCAGGTCCGGGTCATGTGCGTCAGGTCTTAAAATGACAGCAGCCTTATAAACCTGCTGCTGTCTGTCATTAATGTTAATCAGAGAACAAAAGACAGAACATTACTCACTGCTCTTGACTGAATAACGTTTGTAACTTTAATAAGGATTAATCTATATTTAATTTATAATTCTTGCAGTGAAGACTGTGATGTGTTTGATAACTGTTAGACCAACCTGAAAATCTTAAAGCACTGTTTACAAGGTTCCCTTGGGTCAAAAACAATAACTTTTTTGTGCATTTCAGCAGGGCAGGTAAAAAAAACCTTAGTGTTGAACCCTGATATATTAAAAGCACAGCTAAATGTGACATTTATTACTATAGGTTTATGTGAAGATTGTTTTAAATTTTCTTAAATTAGATGTTGTTATATTTTTTAAAGCATATTAAATGTTAAAACTGAAAGCTTTCAATTATACTGTAATGTTAAATGGCTATAATTAATGGATTGTAATTTAATATTTTATCATTAAAAAATAAAATATACTATCTTTGTTGTTTCTACATTATTTTGGAGATTAAATGTGAAAGTATTACAAAATAAAAACATAGTAAAAACTTTAATGTTAGGTGCGATTTAATCACGATTAATTACAGAAAAATGTGCAATTAATTCGTTATTTTTTTTAATCGATTGACAGCACTAATATATATATAATTTATTAGTATTTACTGAGATAATTAGCAAAATAGCTGGAAATTATGCAGGAAACAGCTATAAATTCAAGACAGCTATAAACCCAACCCTTTTGCTTGAAAATGATGACACATGGCACAACATTACTGATTGTTTGCAATTCTCAACCCATTCTTACTGATTCTACATAGACTATCACAAGTCTGATAGAACTAGGTCTGTTTTATAAAATGTAATCTTAGACATCTATATTTCAGTCTTTTAGTCTGTTTAAACACAGTCCATATGATATTGTTGAGTTCCCTACCTTAAAAGCTCTTAAATGTCTGTCTGTCTGTCTGTCTGTCTGTCTGTCTGTCTGTGTGTCTGTGTTAAGCTGCCAGCAGTGGCCGAGTTCTCCACAGCCGAGTCAATGGGTCACTCCGCGGACCGTCTGGCGGCTGCATTCGGCGTGACGCGTTTAGAGCAGGATGAGTTTGCGTTACGGTCTCACATGCTCGCAAAGAAAGCTCAAGACGGCGGGCTGCTCAGTGATGTCATCAACTTCAAAGTGCCAGGTGAACAATTAACACAATTACAACAGCACCGGCCACATCATTTCAGTTTCTGTTGGTAATTATTTTTATGAATTCAGCTTGCAATAAGAGGATTTGGACAGAAATAACAGACGTTTTATTGACAAGTCCGTTGCATAAGTTTGATTTGAGCAGTTCTGACTGTTGCTCAAATGTTGTGATGATGTGTTTGCCACAGGGAAGGATATTGTGTCTAAAGATAACGGGATCCGTCCTTCCACCATGGAGCAAATGGCCAAACTGAAACCCGCCTTCATCAAGCCTCACGGCACCGTGACAGCCGCAAACTCTTCTTTCCTGGTCAGTTTATCTGAGATAATGCTGGTTTATCTAGTTTGTTTTTATCCCTTTCATTTAAGGAACATCTGTCAGATTTGTCACTCAAAGATGAACTTTCTCTCTGTGTGTGTTTTCACTCAGACTGACGGTGCGTCTGCAGTTTTGATCATGTCAGAGGAGAAAGCTCTTGCTATGGGTTACAAGCCTAAAGCATATCTCAGGTACAAAGACAAAAATAATGCCTTGCATTAAGAAACTACCACCTGCAGCGTCTGAATTTTCGGAACAATTTAGCTGATCTGTGCAAATTTACGCATGAATTATAGGTTTTTATTGAAATGCATTTATTAAATTTAAAGAATTAGTTCACCCCAAAATGAAAATAATCCCATAGTTTACTCACCCTCAAGCCGTCCAAGATGTATATGACTTTTTTTCGTTCAGCCAAACACAGTTAAAGGTCCCGTTTTTCGTGTTTTTTTGAAGCTTTGATTGTGTTTACAGTGTGCAATATAACATGTGTTCATGTTTCATGTGTAAAAAAAACAGTATTTTTCACACAATTTACTTATCTGTATACTGCTGTTTTCACTGTCCTCAAAACGGCTTGAAAGATTTCCCTGTTCTATGAAGTCCCTCCTTCAGAAATACGTAACGAGTTCTGATTGTGCCAGCGGTTCCCGTGTTGTGATTCGACAGCAGCTTAGAGCACGTTGCCCGGAAAGGTCACGCCTCTCACCATAACGGGGAGATGAACGCGCTCAAACTACAGCCCCTGAAGGCCAAACAAAGGTGATTTGACTCCGGGATGAAAATAACAGCGTCTGAACGACATAGCGACAAACGCAACCGAACCGAACCGAACGCAACACTTCCTCTTCTCCACGAGGGAGAAACAAGACCACGCCCCCTTTTTCGCGTATTCTTGTGGGCGGAGGTTAGTCAACAAACTGTTCTACTGACGTCATTAAAGCAGGATGTACATGGATGTAGTCCAAACTGGCAGTTCGCTGTAGGCTTTGAAAGGGAACTTCTGTTAAATAAAATATCTCTCTTGGCATTGAACTTTTGAGCTTTATAATTTTACAGGTATTATTTATGCTCCAACAGCAACATTACACACTAACTAAAGTTTGAAAAATGGGATCACGAAGAACAGGACCTTTTAAGGCCCTTTCACACCGTATGCGTAACGAAAAAGCGAAGCGGAAAAAGCAAATTTTTTGTGTGCGAATAGTTCGCGTCAAAACCATTCACATCAGCCACGACGTGAGTTTGCGACATTTCAGAGCTCCAACATTCCAAAACATTCGCTGCGATACACTTCATCATTCAGTGAAGACAAGCTTTTCATTTTCTTTACAAGACCAAAAAGAAGGTTTTGGGTGCACCCAGTCTTAAAGAACAGAGAGTCTGAAGGGGAGTATGCTAATCTTGAACAGGAGCTAAAACTTTAACATGGCCGGTTCCGCACTTACTTTCAAATGTCCGTGGGACAATTTGAGGAGCTCCTCCAGAGACAGTAGCACCGCATCTGACGAGACAAACACACACTTCAGGAACAAATCGATCCGGAGCAGCTCTGTTTCCAGCTATGCTTCCAGTTGAGTCACAGTGTAAACGTTTAAGTGCCACAGTCGTACTGACGGAAACACATTCACTTTCTATAGTCGCGGACACAATTAGGTTAGAAAAAAAAAATCTACGTATTGATTATAATATCTTAATCTGTAGCCTATAGTGGGCAAACACAGCTGCATATGTACAGCTGTAAACACAACTACAGCTGTAATCTCTTGAGAAATGCGATACCTGGCAAAGGTTAATGTTGATTGAATGGCTAGTGACATCAACTGGTCATTTCGTCACCTTTGTTTCCTTGTATGTGATTGGTTTAAGCCTTTTCTATCGCTGCGAGTCTTAAAAAACATTGTCATTGAAACAAAAAAATAAACGTTGTTTTTTTCGCCGCAGCACATTCGCGTTCAGTGTGGAAGCTCTCATTACACAAACAGCTGATACAAAAATAAAAACCATTGCGCGTCAAAATCACGTCCAGTGTGAAATGACCTTAATATTAGAGGGTTAATAAAGGCCTTGTGAAGCGAAGTGATGTGTTTTTGTAAAAAAAAAATCCATATTTATGAACTATTAATCACTGGCTTCCGGTAACGGCCATATGCGAGTTGAGTTCCGGTGGAAGAGCGACCTCTGACCCGACGCATGGCGAAGGATGTAGGCGTAGCGCGAGCTTAGATGAGAGTAGACACCTCGCGTTCAAACAGATAGGGCTGGACAACAAACTCAAGCTCTCATTTTAGACTAATTCATGACCAGTGTTTTATTTTGCTCTATTCTTTGCGCTTCTGCATTCGTCAATACGTCATGCTTCGGGTCAGAGGTCACTCTTCCACTGGAACTAGACTTGCATACGGATGTTAACGGAAGCCAGTGATATGATGAAGTTATAAATATGGATATTTTTCTTACAAAAATGCATGGCTTCGCTTCAGAAGGCCTTTATTAACCCCTGGAGCCGTATGGGTTACTTTTATAATGGATGGATGCTCTTTTTTTGGGCTTCAAAATCTCAGGTACTATGTATTTACTATATAGCTAGGATAAATTTAATATAAGTCAGATTGTGTTTGGCTGAAAGAAGAGTCATATACACCTAGGATGGCTTGAGGGTGAGTAAATCATGGGATCATTTTAATTTTGGGGTGAACTATCCCTTTAAGCTGCTCGTTCTGAAATCCTATCTGAAAGCCAAATGCATGTATTCAGAAATGTGTGTAAAAGTATTTCTCAATAACATCGGTGGTTATTCTTTTAGGGTAAATAAACCATAAAACTGTTGCTGCACATTAAATTGGTATAGGCATATTTTTCTACATTCATTTTACTTTTAAGTAAATGTAATTATTTCAATTTTCTGGTGGTTAATCAAGCTGTTCATGTCGTGGAGTGATCAGTGTTTAGTGTCCCATTAGAGCAGGCAGACGTCATGTGCTCATCTCTACAGCACACGGCGGCTCGTGGTGCTGATGTTGATATTACTGTGTGTCTGTGTTTTTACCTTCAGAGATTTTGTGTACGTGTCTCAAGACCCAAAAGACCAGCTGCTTCTCGGGTGAGTTCCTGCTTCTTTTCTTCTTTCCGCTCTCTTTCTCTTTCAGGCCTGTGAGGTTTTGTACTGTGGGTTTTGTGATTGTTGTGGTTGGGTTGTGTTGTGGCGTGTGAGTTTGTGACTGACATTCATTCAGTCTGCAGAGAAATGAGATTCTCTGTTATAGACTTCTATTTGAAAGGTTTTGTGTCGGTTTACATTTACACATTTGGCTTTTTTGTTTTTTTGATTTTCTTTTAATATAAAGATTGGTAACACTTTACAATAAGGTTCTTTAGTTAACATTGTTAACTACATTAGTTAACATGAACTAATAATGAACTGTATTTATAAAGCATTTATTTATCTTTGTTAATGTTAATTTCAACATTTACTAAGGCATTATTAAAATCTTGTTAACATTAGTTAATGCAGTGTGAACTAACATGAACAAACCATGAACAGTATTTATTTATATTAACTAACGTTAACAAAGATGAACAAATACAGTAACAAATGACAAGGAGTAATCTGTAAATGTGCTGTTTTTTCCCCCTGTGTGTGTGTTTTAATATCTCTGTTTCTCTCTCATGTCACACACACTCATGTTTGGGTTGTTTTCTTTCTCAGGCCGACCTACAGCACTCCAAAGGTCCTGGAGAGGAGCGGTCTGTCTTTGAACGACATCGATGTGTTCGAGTTTCATGAAGCTTTTGCTGTGAGCATCACCTTCCAGTTTTCCAATGATACTGCTTTAAATATCCTGTGCAGTGCCACAAACCCTTACTTAACTCATAAAATCCAGATTTAAATCTGTCGAAACCAATGCTGTTTGCGTGTGAATAAGTAAATGCACCTGTTTTAAATCTGGCAGAATTTTCTGCGCAAAAACTGCACTTAAACAGTTATTTGTGAGTGAGTGTGTGTGTGTGTGACTGTTCAGATTTATTGTTTTTTTAACAGGGTCAGATCATGGCAAACCTGAAGGCAATGGACTCTGACTGGTTCGCTCAGACATATATGGGCAGAAAATCTAAGGTAGGCATGTGTGTGGTGTGGAAAAAGTGCTTAAAGATTGTCCCATAGGTTGTTTATTCAAAGCCCAAGAGGGCTTGATTCATGAACTATCACTGTTGTGCCCTTGAGCAAGACACTAAACCTCAGGATACTCCAGGGGGATTCCAGCGGTAATAAATGTACTAGATGTACAAACACGCTCTGAAAACTTATACATACATGTTGTACAGAAACACATATGTGTGTATGCATATATTATTATTATTTTTTATAATATAAATGAAGGAATTTTTGTGATGTAAGTAATTATTAAAAAGCAATTAATATTATGCTTATTTGTGTAAATAATTATATTAATGCATTTTGTGATTGCCAATTTATTTTTATATTTTCAAAAACAATTAATTGTTGAATTAATTGAATTACTTTTATGTCACAAATTTTGTAGGCATGCTATTCAGTTGATGTACGCATAAGAACATTTTCATGTCAGTTTCTGTTTTTATAAATCCTGATTTGTTCCTCACTTAGTATAAAATCTGTGTTATTTATAAGGCACTGTGAAATCCATTTGTATTTTTTCTAGGGCTGTCAAAAGATTAATCGCGATTAATCGCATCCAAAATAAAAGTTTGTGTTTACATAATATGTGTGTGTGTACTCTGTTAATTATTATTTATATATAAATACACACACAAGCATGTATATATTTAAGAAAAAAATGTTATTTTTATATATAAAACATTTATATTTATATATATTATAGATTATATAAATGTATATACAGTATATACATGCAAATATTTCTTAAATATATACATGAATGTGTGTGTATTTATAAATAAATAATAATTAACAGAGTACACACACATATATTATGTAAACACAAACTTTTATTTTGGATGTGATTAATCGCAATTAATCTTTTGACAGCCCTAATTTTTTCCCAAATTCATTTTTTTCCCGTTTTAATTTATCTGGATTCCATTTTAATTTTTATCTTTTATTTTGTAATATATATATTTTTTTAATTTAAACTCCATTTTAATGGTTCAATTCGATTTAGTCATCAAAAAGCATGTCTAATTAATGGAAACTATGAAACATACAATTTAACATCAATTTATAAAAAAAATATATGATTAGGGCCCTATGAAATAATTTTTTTTCTACCTCAAATTACATTTTTATTTTTTACCAAAATCTGTGTTTTTTTGGTTTGTGTTCTGGATTCCATTTTAATGGAAATTTTAATTTGACATTCTGTAAAATTCCACGTTATAAAGTAAATTCTGTGTTTTTGACCGGATTCTGCGATTCTGCCCACTTTTTCCGCATTGCGGAAATCATAGGGCCCACTGTAAAATCCAACAGTGATTCTAACTAACACTTTTTAGTTAACTTTACTTAGTGTCTTAACTGAATTGTAAAAATCTAGTAATCTGTACTATTCACATACTATTCCTTGTTTACTCAGAAAAACCAAGTTAAGATTAATTGATTGGTTTGAGTGCCATTGTGTCAAGCAAGAAGACTCGCCATTATGGTGATTAGTGTTCACTTTGGTTGGGCACTTGGAACATTTATATTATTATAACTCTCTTTCTGATGCAGTGATACAAAAAGAAATCAGTTATTTGGTTTCAAAGGAAGAGAAGTAATAAATGGGTTGCTTTTAAAAGTTGACCTTCTGACTGAATAATTAACTATAGTTAATGATTTAGTCAGAAATTAAGATCGTCTTTTAAAATTAACCTATGTAATATTTCCATTTATGTCGTATATTGATCGTTTACAATTTTATTGCTAACACTTACTGTGGAACTTTTATTTGTGTTGATATAATCCCTCTATATTTGTAACAATATCTTGCAGTTTATCATGCTTGAGTCACACACACACTTCAACATTCAGCAACAAAACACAACAATGGAAGCTATTCTAAGTCAAGAGTAAATCTAAAGTAAAAGACTCTCTACAGTTCTTTTTTAGTTACTAGAACTCTTGTGTAAGTGAACTATACTAACTAAACATTTGTTAGCACAACATAATATTCCTATTTCACTTTAAGGCAATCGGTTTGCACACTGTAAAAAAATTACAGTAAAAAATTCACAGTTCTGTGGTTGCCAGAACTTTACCGTAAAAAATACGGCAGTAACGTTTTAGGTTTTTAGGGACAGCACCATATAATTTAAAGGTTTATAAAGTAATAATTAGGGTTTAAAAATGTTTTCTTTTACAGTTCAAAACCATATAATTTAAAGGTTTATATTGTAATGATTATTTTTACACTGTAAACAATTTACGGTAAAAAAAAACACATTTCATTAACTGAAATAATGTTAAATTCCCAACCTATTGAAATACTAATATCTGTTATGTTCTTTTGATATATACGGACAACCACCAATTACAGTGGTGATGAGAATCACGTGATGAATCAAAGTTAATCACGAGCAGCTTTTAAGAGAACAATACTAATATATAGAAGGTGCTCAGTGTCATTCACACAAACACTAAACACCAACATGGTAAAACTTAAATTAAAAAAATGCAATAAACATTAATTTAACAACATCAGATGTAACATAAAACCCTAATGTACATAACTGATTAATAAAAAAAAAAAGAAGAAACATAGTTATTGCAATGAAAATACATCAAATGCGAAGTGTCACGCTGGGAATTCTGGGAATGTCAATTTACGGGTTTTCACTGTAAATTACACAATGGCTTGTTCTTTTTCACTTCCAAAAACTGTAAATTAAACGGTATTTTACTGTAAAATGAAATTAAATGTAAGATTAGATCTATTACAGATATTCACCGTATATAGTACGGATACTTTCTGTTAACCAATTAACTGTTTTTCACCGTAGCATTTTTACAGTAAAATACCGTTAAAATCACAATCATTTTTTACAGTGCTTGCTTTTTTCAAATAAGTCTAACTAATTAGATTTTACAGTGTAAGTTTAGGATCAAATCCGGTGCTTTTTTTTTGAATGAGGCTTTTTTTTTCGTTAAATGTGAGTTGCGTTTGCAATGCAAAACTCTCTAATTTCTCATGCATTGAATTATGGTTGATAAAGATGATGTTTCACTAGTCGACTCGAAGTGGGTTGAAAATCTTGATTCCTTCTGTTGACGAGCAATAGTAATGTTGTTGATAATGATGATAGTGAAAACTCATGATCATTGCTTCTGTTTTCTCAGGTCGGTGTCCCTCCAATGGAGAAGTTTAACACATGGGGAGGTTCTCTGTCTCTTGGGCATCCATTTGCAGCTACCGGCTGTAGACTGGTGACCACTGTAGCTCACCGACTGCAGAAGGAGGGCGGTCAGTATGGCCTGGTGGCCGCGTGTGCCGCTGGAGGACAGGTGTGTGACACGGTCGCTTCCACAACATACTGTACACATGTGGAAATATCCTCATAACATGCTCTTGTATCTGTGTTGCAGGGTCATGCTATGGTGATTGAAGCGTATCCTCAATAATCTGCGTACTTCCACACACACCGTAATGCTCTGTACATGCACACAAATACTTTCTGTAAATACTAACGTGCCGTAATGCCTTGAAAGGAAATGTTCCTGAAAGTTATCTGGAGGTTCTTCATTTGAAATGATGCTTGTGACATGGATTGTAAACATTGCTTTATTTGAGAACATGTTTAAGATAAGATCAGATAAACATGATATTTTTGCATGTTAAATATTGCACTTAAGATAATGGACGTTACGCAAAAAGGCTACGATGCACATTTGATTTTGAAAGAGGTGATATGGAATCTAGAATTCTAGATTTTTTTTTTGGTCCTTATTCTAATAATTCTAATCTCCAGATAAAGATCATTTTATCCATCAAGTTTAGCAGCTGGGTCTCTTATTGCTGGATCTGATGTTGTTTCATACGGCAATATTAGCGGATCCATTGTCAGTTTATGGCGTTTAGCTCTTAAGTAATGTATTGTAAGAAGGACTGATTGTAGATCAGCCATAAAGACAAAGGTTACGCACTTAAACACACGTGTGCCTCGGACTCAAGCAGGTGAACCTCTGGAGAACTCGCTTTCTCCCTTTTCTAACAGTTTGTACAAATAAACATCATTTGAAATCGCCAGTTACGTTCATGTTTTCATTTTACATTTGATAAGATGTGTATTGTCATCTTATTTGTGTCATAACAATTTATGGGTCATTCCACATATCAAGGACTTTTACATGTCAATTTATTTAAAATTGTAAAATTTATACAAAAATATTTTAAGCATTACGACCAGTGTTGGATAAGTTGGGTAAAAAGTTGGGTACTTACTATAGTAATAACAGTAAATTATGCATAATTACATGTAACTAACCCTAAACCAAACCCTAATCCCATACATGTAGTTAATTAATATTACTTGAATATATAATTACACTGTAACAAATTAATATTACTTGAATATATAATTACACTGTAACAATGACATCTTAAAATAAAGTGCAATTTTAAATTAAATTAGTTTTGTGAATTATACCCTTGTAATTTAGCTTATAATTATATACTTTAATATATATTAAATTAGTTTTATATAATGCTAAACAGCTCTTGTTCTACTTTTGTAGCATTTTGGTATAAAAATAATTATATATAAAATAATAATTTGGCAATGTTATTCTACTTTTGTAGTATTTTTGTATGAATAAATAATTTTAGTATATAAAATAATAATATTTGGTAATGTTATTGTTCTACTTTGTAGCATTTTTGTATAAAAAAATTATATATAAAATAATAATATTTGGTAATGTTGTTCTACTTTTGTAGCTTTTTTGTATAAAAAAATTATAAAATAATATTTGGTAATGTTCTACTTTTGTAGCATTTTTGTATAGAAAGAATTATATATAAAATAATATTTGGTAATGTTGTTCTACTTTTGTAGCATTTTTTTTATTAAATAAATAATTCTTTATAAAATAATAATATTTGGTAATGTTGTTCTACTTTTGTAGCATTTTTTTATTAAATAAATAATTCTTTATAAAATAATAATATTTGGTAATGTTGTTCTACTTTTGTAGCATTTTTTTGTTTTTGTTTAAATAAATAATTCTATATAAAATAATAATATTTGGTAATGTTGTTCTACTTTTGTAGCATTTTAGTATAGAAAGAATTATATATAAAATAATATTTGGTAATGTTGTTCTACTTTTGTAGCATTTTTTTATTAAATAAATAATTCTTTATAAAATAATAATATTTGGTAATGTTGTTCTACTTTTGTAGCAATTTTTTTGTTTTTGTTTAAATAAATAATTCTATATAAAATAATAATATTTGGTAATGTTATTGTAATGAAACTTAATATAATCTAGAGCTATAACAGCCCTGGGTCATATGTAGAATAAAGGCGCGGATTGCCTGCTATTGACGCAACGTTACGTCACGTGCAGCGCAAGTTTTTGCGCACATTCATAAGCGAAGCGCTGTTTACCGAGTGTGTAATTGTATTCATATGCACCCAGAGGATCATCCTACTGCGCCGTGAATCCCTTGGTGTGGTCCCATATGAACGAAAAAGGGAAGGGGAAAAAAGAAAATCCTCACAACCGCGCGACGCGGATCCGTTTCATCCCGCCCCTTCACGACTCAAGTTGTTTTCCTTCAAATTGCTCGTTTGCCATCATTTCGCATTCCGCAAAACGTCGGGTTCATTAAATTATTTTTAAACGAATTAATTCCAATATTTTTCCAAACAAGCCTCTAGCCTACTTCTATATTTGCGTATTAATGTTGTTATTTGTGCAGAAAAGTTTTTTGGAGCGCTTCAGAGATTTTGAACAGGAGTGAGGTGGAGATAAAAAATGTTTTTATCCAGATGCAAAACGGAGTAAAATGTAAATAGCGGTTGCGTGTCGGTTTTTTGTTTTAACCTTCAAACGTCGTGAACCCGCGAGACGGGCGCCGCAGCGCGCGCTTTGATCAGCCGCGCGCCTTTTATGCCGTTTGACTGGAGAATGCGCGCGGTGCTGTCGGTACAAATCTGCCTCACACTCCTCACCCCGTCAAACGGAGAGATGGAGGTGAAAGAGAGGGAGAGAGAGAGAGAGAGGCAGGTGGAGGGAGACACTTTAATCTCGTCCTTCTGCTCGCGCTCGCACCTGCAGAACCTCTCTCGCGCGCTTTAAAGAGGAGAGCGTGCGGCCCCCGCGCGCCTCCACGAGTTTAACGCGCGCGGTTACCGGCTGCCGCTGCGAGGCCATAATGACAAACACAAGCTGTGAAGAAAATATTATAACATTTTAAAAGCCTCCTGCTCAGGCAGGCTCCTGGGAACCGAAGGTAATTGTTTATATAGGATAAATCTGTATTCTAAACTTCGTTTGGGGGGAATTTTCCTTTAGTAAACAGGCGGAGAGTATAAAGGAAACCGTTGAGCTCAGATGTTGATTTTGTAGTTTCATGACTCACTTTTTTTCAATAATATTTGATTTGCATTTTGTTTTGGGAGGGTTTCGGAAACAAATTACCATTGTATTCTGCCAGGTAACTTGGGGTAAAATAGGCTATATGAATACCATGATCAAATGATATGGTAGGCCTAATCATCAATACCATTTTTGTAAGGTTTTTTTTTGGTGGGGCCAACTTTTATTGGTGGGGCCAACATTTTAATCTGTAAAACTAATTTTACTGACCAACGATTATTCAATGACCTTTGACCCTTTAAAGTAATTTTTCGTTAAGTAATTCGTTGAGGTTTGTCTTGCGCAACCCAAAGAGCCCTAGGCCTTGTGTACACTAATACATTGTCGTTTGAAAACGCATATTTTTCTCTCTTTTGGCCTTCCGTACACACCGAGATGTTGTTTTTATTAACGAAAACTTAGCTTTTGAAAACGCTCTCCAAAGTGAATAAATTTGAAAACGCCAGTTGTTGTGTGAACTGTCAAAACGATGACGCATGTTTAGTCACGTGACGCATAATGAAGCAATAGATATTCATGTTTATACCAGTATTGTGCCTGTTATGTGCTATTCTCTTTCACACTTTTTTTTTAAATGTTACTTTTCACACTCATGTCACATTCCTGCAAAGATGACCGAATATTTACTCGCATTTGCTGCCCTGCAAACATATAATGGTGACTGAGTGCGATCTGGACGATATTTTTCCAAGTAAAATGATCCTGCCAGCAGAATTGCTTGATAACTTTAGCTATGTCTTGTTCCGTCTGTATCAAATGAGCTTTTATGAGGTTTTACCAATGCTATCTCACGACCAATTCGTACATATTTTACGAGGTGGCTAACTCGTACAAATTTGTACGTTTTGTCTAAACCCCAGTGACGGGTAGGTTTAGGGGCGGGGTTTGAGGTAGGTCATTCGTACGAATTCTTACGAATTTGTCAACCCATGGCAACTCATCAAATTCGTACGAATTAGCCACCTTGTAAAATATGTACGAATTGCCGTGAGATCGGGTTGGGTTTTACACATGCGCAGTGAGGTGAATTTTGAGTTTTCCGGCATTTCATTGTGGACGAGAAACTTTTGGAAAACACTAGTGTGAACGGAGAGCGTTTTGAAACGAAAACACAGTTTTCAAATGTATCCGGATTAGTGTAGACGTAGCCTTTACTAACCATCAACCCTCAAGACGCTTTACATCACAACTTTTTTTATATTGTGAATTTTTTTTTGTGATGTACTGAACATCTTATACTAATTCTAATGGAAATGGCTCACACAACTGTTTACTATTGTAACGTCCTCACCAATGCCTTTTCGCATGCATGTATTTAGCTAACTTTTTTGGTTACTGAAACGTTTGAAAACTGTTTAAATGTATACTATGTAAGTGTATGTATGTTCAAATTTGCTTAATTGTAACACCCCCCAACTTTTGACTTTCTTTGCAGGGATTCAAGTCTTAATTGGATGGGTCTTTTATTCAACAAAACCGGTTAGTGTGAACTCAGATCAGTTGTTATCCTTTAGTCAGTTTTTTAGTTCACATGAATGAGGGAAGGACTCCAAGATCAGTGCTTTCTCACTCACTCGCTCACTTTCGCAGAGGTGGACAAAGTACACAACTCTATTACTTGAGTAAAAGTAAAAATACTACTGGTCAAATATTACTCCGTTACAAGTGAAAGTTCAAAATTTTTTGATTTTAACTTAAGTAAAAGTACTTAAGTATCAAAATTAAATGTCCTTTTTTATGCCAATGCATTATTTTATTATTGTTGTATAAATGCACTCTATGCCACAATGGTGGTTTAAGCCAGGCAGTGATGCTCCATCCGACATGCTAGCATACGACTACCTTAAACTCATTTCAATACTTGTATAAAAGTTACAAAGCTCTTTACAAAGCTGCTGTCACTTTAAAGCAGAATGCACGGATCCAATACACTGATACACATCTGATGTTCTCCCACTGTTTTCTCTTCTCTTTCTCCCAGACGTTTACATTTTATGAGACATGCGTCAAGTGTATGCCAACTAAACTAATCTTTAATCTTTTAAGCAAACTGAAACACACTTTCTAAGCATGGCCATGGGTGCACACACTGCGCCGAGGAACCCCCTTCCTCCATTTTGCTATAAACTGATCAGTGTTCAAAAAATTTTGGGAAATTTCACATGACCCTACACAAAAAAATATGGGTGGGTCCTCAGAAATTTTTTACTGGAGTAGATGCCAATTACATTAAGTACAAATATACCGCTTTGCTTGCTAAACGTATAGTTATCATTGAGTCATTGAGAGCGGCAGTAGTGTAGGGGTAAGACGCACGGCATCTAGTTTTGACACAAATCGACCCGCGGTTCGAGTCCGCCTTTCGCCAAACTCAGTCTTCTCCCTTTTCCCATCACATATCAGATCGGAAAGGCATTTATTTTCAATAAAAATGAAGAAAATATTAGAAAAGTGGAAATAAAGCGTCTAACATTTGTTTAATCAAAAGTGTTTATCGATTAGGGGTAGGTAAACAGACATGTGCTGAATGTTAAAGACGATAAAAGTGAGTGGGTCCAATATCATTGATCGTGGGTGGGTCGTAAAAAAAAACAAGAAAACCTTTTAAAGAAGACAAAATTCATCCACTGACTTTCAAAGGTGCTACAGAAAGACTTTCGACTTTGAGGACCTTGATAGAAATGTAGTGGAGTAAAAAGTATGATATTTGTCTTTCAAATGTAGTTAAGTTAAAGCTACACTGTGTAACTTTTTTAGTTTATTCTTAGCTAAAAACACTTAGTTCTTTCAAAAATATATGTGCTCATTAATGTATATTTACTTCTTTCAAGTAATAAAGTATTCTCGTAAGTTTATAATATGCCATTGAAAATACATACAGGTAAGGGGTTCGAATGCCGGTCGCCATGTTGCCCCTCCATCTTGAAAGTACATCAGCCAAAGAGGGACATACCCGTGAATTCAAGCTTCGCCTTTCGCATTTTAACACTCGATGGCACCGTGTCGAATGTGGACGAGGTCGAACTGGAAGCCATATTAATCTTGGACTAAATCAGCCACCGTAGGAGTTAAAACAAAATCGGAATTGAGAGGAAGAGAAACTAATATTCACTGGATGGTCATATACCTTTTCACCGATAGATGGGGGAAAATATCACACAGTGTAGCTTTAAAGTAATACGTTTCCAGAAAAAATAATACTCAAGTAAAGTACAGATACTCAAAAAGTGTACTTAAGTACAGTACTCAAGTAAATGTACTTAGTTACTGTCCACCTCTGGAATTTTGGTTCTTTAATATCTTTCTTTTAAATCAGTGGCTCCTGCAGTCGTATTTTTGTCTGCGATTTGACCAAATGTGTTTGCAAAAAGACCTGAATCGATTCACATTCATCCGTTCTCTCAATGAATCATCTGAAGCCGTTTCTCAGTCAGTAAAACAAACAGACAACACCTAGATATGCTACTTAAGAACAAACCGCGTTGGATGAAGTGGATATTTTCCTATAAACAATTGAAACAAAATTGTCAATAAGTGGCGATTTACACCTGAAGTTTTGTGTGCGTCCATGCTGTTTGTTGACATGCGCTAGATGGATGTCTTTGACCATTTTTCACCCCTTTTTTGCCGTTTTCGTGTTGTAAAATGTATAAAACATGTCTATAGGCACATTCGTTCTGCTCAGGTGTACCGTTGTTCTCGATCTGAAGAATTTCAAGTCTTATTGAAATGCTAGTTACATGAATGCTAAACATACTAGAAAATCAAAACTTCTCTCAGAGAGTTGAATTTTGTACATGAGCATATATTTGAACTTTTTAGGGTTGTTTTGCGGGGGGGGGGGGGGGGGGGGGGGCTCTCTGCATACCCTCAGAGGAAATCCTGCAGGCGCCGCTGTTCTCTATTAGTACAAAATCAGTTCCTTCTTGTCTACATACATCACAATTAGGCCGTAATTCTCTGTCAGACATGAGGCCTGACTTGCAGTGCGTTTTTCCCACAGAATCGGCCACCTATCATTACATATCCTCCGCGCCTTGCTTATTTCTTTTTTTTTTCTTTTGGCTAATTGGTTTGGATGTCAGACACACAGTCTGAGCTACATTTAGATATTGATTTTCTTTCCAAATCTGCACAGAAAATGCATCAAATTTCCACAGAGTCCATCTGACTCTGTTCATATTTCACCTATAGGCAACACAGCTCAACCAGAACGCTGATGAACTTCCACGTCAAACGTCTGCGCTTATAGTTTTGCTGTCTCTAAAAGCATTTACTGGTATCATTAATGTTATTTTGAGGTTGTAAAGTCTACATGTACTGTACTGTGTCTCATGCACACATTCATTCAGAAACTTCAACAAATTTCCTCAAATGTCTTCCTCTGTTCAGATTTCACCCATAAACAACTAGACTCAATCAGAAGTCTGATGAACTTACTAGTCGTTAAACATCGGTGCCTAGTTTTGCCGTCTCTGAAAACACTTACTTTTCTCATTAGTGTTATTAATAACAATCCCACTGAGGTTGTAGAGTCTGTGACATGTACTGTGTGAATTTTATACAGAAGTAGTCCTGTATATTTGATATACCGCAGTGTTTTGCTTTTACTTTGGAACTTCCTGTCTTTGGCATGTTTGCATTATACACCCCAGAGAGGGAATAAACGATTTTTTTCCCCCAACTCTAATTTGTAAATTGCATCGATCGCGGCTGGCAGGAGATATGCCGGTGGATTCATACAGAGCGAAGGATTTATTTCATTTTTAACAGGACACTGACACAATTCTCATTACCGGACAAAAATCATTAGCAGCTCCACAGCTACATTCAGACAAATCGAGTAACTGTTAATTTTTCCGCCGAAGAGCCATGGGATCCGCGTGTGTGAGTGTGTGAGAGAGAGAAAGAGACGGGGGGGGTTGGATCTGGTGCACAAAAAAATATAATAAATTAAAATGGACGACATGAATTGAGCGCCGAATGTCAAACACTGTCAACAAGATGGCTCTCTGTCACGGGGAGAATTTGAGACATTAACAGCTTCTGTCATTCTGCTGACAAAATGGTAGCAGAGATTTCCCAGGGTGCCGAGATGACTGCTGGCGTTTGTCAACAAGCCGCTGTCAGCGCAGAGAGAGAGAAAGAGCGAGCGCGCGAGAGAGAAGGCATACACAGTGTCACTGACAGCTACCACACCAACATCCCATGAGTCCTCGCCACCCAGAAAGAGAGGGAGAACAAGTGTGAGGGGAGAAAGACAAGAACCGATGGAGGAGAAGAGGGAGAGATGGATGGATGGATAGATAGAAGGAGGGGTGCAGGTCTCTGGTGCACCTTTCATATAAAATTGCAGGAGGAAAATGAGCTGTCACTCCAATTCCCAGGATGCTTTGCTGTTTAGCATAAGTGCGCTGTGTGGGCTGCTGTCGGACAGACTGACTCAGAGAGATAATTAACTAAAGCTGCAGTTTTCCTCCTCTCCTCTCCCTCCCTCCGCCAGACGCCTTCTCCAGCGCTCATCTGCATTTTTGCCAGAGGCGAGCGGTTAGCACAGGAGCCGGGTGGAGAGAGGGTAAGAAGCCAATTAGTCAGGTGGATGGATGAATGATTGACAGCAGGCTGCTACCTGAGTCCCACTCTACATTAATGCTGCTGTGCTCGGCTCGGCCTCAAACACACTCCCGTTCTTGTGTATATGTGTGTGTATGCGCGGGCCCGGCGTCGCACACGCCATGCCGAGATCATCCTGCGCCCCGGCGGCTTTGTGCACTTCCCGTCCTGTCTGTCTTGCTCTCATCTAAACCCTTTGTAGCAAGTCCGAGTCTTCTTTTGTACCTTCCCCTCTCCCCTCCACCCTCGACGGAGAGCAAACCGACGTCTCGGCTACTTCAAGCGTTTCCCCGGATCTGTTTGTAGGCATCGTTTAGGATGCCGATGGCCGTGTAACAATCACATCAGTGAATGCTATGCTCCTGTGATCTCGCACAAACAACTGCAGAGTCTTGACCGTCTCTTAACAGTTGATGCTTATTCTTTAATAGGTCGGATTTGCTCTCTTGGTCTGATTTCACATCGAGATCGAATCCTGGTGCGAGCGTAAACTTTAACCGCAGATATCCTGCAGCGGTGTCCTGACAGCATGAAGATCGGTATAATATACGATACATCCCATTGTGTCTCATGCTCAACCCTTCCCAGAGATCATTTCAGCCACATTTGTATCAGATGACTCCAGCGTGATGCCGAGTCCTGATCCGGTTAGAAAAGGTTTTTGTCAGTAGGAATTGCCTCAAATGAAAACAATAGGTTGGTCTGTGTTAAGGGTCCTAGGCGCACATCATTTTTGTTTTTCAGCTGTATTTTCAACTAATCTGTTAGTCATGGGATTGATTGTTCATCCAAACTGAAAAGCAATCGATCCAATTGGGCTCTATCCGAATTAACATTTGATCAGATTGTAAGGGATGACGTTGACTTAAAATATCAGATCATTTGGAAAAATGTAAGCAGGTAAACAACTATTTTCTCAATCACAGTGCCGTGATGCGCATGTTTACAAACGTTTCATGTCTTACAAATGTGCGTGTGTTTATTTATGTCTTACATCTTACTAACTGGTCAGACTAAATATTTGCTGGGAAAGCTCTTCTGACATATGTGGCAGCTTTATTTTTAGGTATGTCAGTTGAGATTCATTCGGTCAGTTTGGATTCATTCGGATTGAGGAAAATTATGTAAACATGCCTAATTTTGCATCAGCTGAACGATTGACACCAAAATATAACAGTGCAGTCTTTGTTTTTTCAAAATGTTTTCTTGAAGCTTAAATTGTAACCCTATACTTTTAGGGTAACATTTAAAAAGCAATTAAAAGTAGTAGGTTTTCATTTTAGCCGTCAAATATTTCATTGTTTAATTTCATAATTTAAAGTAATATGTTAATGCAAGCACCAAGAAAATAGACCCAATTTTAATTATTAGCTGCGACAATTTGCATGGTTGGCACTTGTGTGAATTTATGCAATGCTTCTTAGGGCTGGTTCACACAGAACGCGTTTTTGTTTTGAAAAATGTGAGATGCGGGCAGTGAAATGGTGAAAATCCGCAAGGTCTCCAGACGCCTTTTAAAAGTTGAACTTATTTTAACTTGAGTGCTGCATTTTTAGAAAACTGCGTCATGCGCAAGATGCTGCAAAAGGTGCAAGACGTCAAACGGTCAAACACGTCTGTCTAGTGCTTGTTTACAAAATAATGGAAAATTAGCGTAGTGGAATAGAAAAATGCATTCTCTGTGAACGGCCCCTTACTTGTCCCACTCGCACACAAAAAATGCTGTTAAAATAACCCAAGTTGGGTTGAAAATGGACTAACCCAGCAATTGGGTTGTTTTAACCCAGCGATTGGGTTGTTTTAAGCAAACATTTAACCCAACCGCTGGGTTAAAACAACCCAAGTGCTGAGTTAAAACAACCCAATTGCTGGGTTAGTCCATTTTCAACCCAACTTGGGTTATTTTTAACCCAGCATTTTTTAGAGTGTATAGTTATATATAACTTAAGCAGCATTAAAAATGCACTGGAAATGCAAACATAGAGCTCAATGCAAAGGTGCATGATTATATTCACGATAGAAAAAGTGCAAATGACTACTTTTACTTGTTTACTTGTTAGTATCTAGATTTGATTTATAAATAAGCAACTTGTAGAAAGCGTTTTCTTTATGATTTACTGATAAACAGGTGACTTTTGTGTCTAGGTATATGGACTGTTCAGTTGCAATCAGCTTTGAATAATCGTAAACTCTGTAAAAAGAGGGCACAATGTAATGTATTAATTTGACAAAAAAAAATTATATTTTATTTTTTACAGGTGTTTTACCTGTATTTATAATTTTGAACTTCATGGTTCATGTTTTTGGGTTAACGGAGATGTCCGTAAAATTACTGGATAATGTCCAGGTAATAAGTTGCCAGTACTTTTTCCATTATTTTACAGATTTATTTTTTACAGTGTACAGTAGAATACTATGTAACATATGTAGTATGAAATTGATTAAATGCCTTAATGAAGTCAATATTTTATCATTTTTACGGGTTAATGCGTTAACTTTGACAGCACTTGTTTTGATCGATAACAGTGTTACATAATGTACACCATGTCTTCAAAACAAGAATTTTCTTTTTTAAGCACCCCTTCCAAATGTGAAGTTTCACACACAAAAAGAGGCAATTACTTCAAAAGAGCATTTTTGCTGAGCACAGTGAAGCATGTCAGCAGAACTGACAGCGCAGGTCCGTGTGAGGTCTGGTTTAAAATGGCTGTCAGAAAGGGAGACCCAGCGTTTAGTGTCTGTTTATAGACGTTAAGCTAGTGAACGGAGGGAGGAGTGCGGATACTACACCTTAAGGGCATTTTTCCCTCTGGCATTTTACTGGCTGTGGCGTCATACTGCTAGCAGCATCAAAACACGGGCAGCCTTTCTGAGCTGACAAGATGAAGGGAGCATTGAGAGGGCCGGTGTGTTTGGTGAGAGAGCATCACCAGCACAGGAGATACTCAAAGCTGCAATACTGCGCTGGGCTACTGGCAGACAGATGGGCCATCGACAGACTTCGAAGCTCAAAAAAGTCTTTTTATGTGCATTTTGCATCTTGTGTGTATTTTGACTGTCGTTTTTTAGAGGCGGGATTCAGATTTGAATATATGAAGTGCTTTGGTATATGGGGGAGAGAAATACCCTATGGAATACAAACCTAAGAGTGTACACACTCTTATAAGGTTCATTTGGGTTCTATACGCTGCTCTGTCAAATGCTTAAGAGTCTTTAATTGGATCATTATTGCAGTAATTATGATGTTTATGCATGTTATATTACATGTTATACGAAAAATGAATGCACCTCTTGATGGAAATAATGTTGTGATGTTATTTCCATCAAGAGGTGCATCAATTTTTGGTCCAGATCTTGTATTGCCAATGCAAGAGTCCAGCACTCTGTAAAGTCTCCTCCAGCACATCCCAAAGACTTTCAATCAATTTAAGCTCTGGACTCAGAGATGCCGATTCATGTGTGAAAATGATTCTTCATGCTCCCTCTCAGCCATTCTTTCACAATCTGAGCCTGAGGAATCTTGACATTGTCATCCTGGAATATGGCCATGATGTGTCTTCCTACATGGATGTTTAAGTAATGAAAAGCTACACACTCCATCAATTAGGGTTGAAGAACTGAAACTTATGGTGCGTTCAAGTCATGTCGTAAAGATCGCACATGAACACCACCACAAAGTCGTAGATACCAGTGGGGAGTTTGGGATTTTCTTTAAGCCGTGTCAGTGAGAAACATGGCGGAATCAATGGATGCAACATCTGTAGTTGAATATAACAGATATTTAGCAGTGACACTGTCAGGCTTTGTCATTTACAACAAATTAAGCTAACATTTTAATATAACAATTAGCCTAATATACAACAATACAGTTTACAGTGGCTTCATAGATTAATTAAAAACGTAAAATATTAAAACTCACCTGATGCGCATTATTTGTCCTTCATTTTCTATAAGCAGAGTTAACAAACATTGCTGTATTTTCGTGAAATTCATTAAAAGAAGGTACACCGCCATCTTGCTCCGACCAAAGAGACTTGAACGCACATGATGTCGTAAACACGACTTCTCACCTCGTAAATACGAACATCCCAGGAGGACTTGAACGCACCAATATAACATGCTAGAAACATAATAATCACTGCAAAAATTATTCAGTCATTGACTCTTAAGCATTTGCCTATTTAAATCCAAACAGCAACTTTTTTTAGCCAGGTGTGAAGAACCCCAGGGCATAATTCAGAAGCCAAAAATGTTCTATATTAAGAGAAATGTCTTAATTGATTGCATAATACTTAAATGTTTAACAAGTTATTTAATTTTTTGTTTCATAAAATTTGGTCTGACTAAAAAGCAAAGTAAAACTCTAATTAATTAAAACTAAATCCATAAAAATAATGTTTTATTAAAGTTCGGGAGGAGCACATTCAGTTAATCAACTCGAGATGAGAGATACAGCAGACTTGCCTCTTTTCAATGACAGTTTTCCAGCATCCCTCCACCACCCCATCTCCTCACTTCTAACTACTCCTATCCCAACCTGGGATGGGGGGAGTACTCTGGGTTCGGACAGCACGCCAAATACGCATAACCTTTACTCTATTTAATTATATGTGTGAACTCGAATGATCCCATGATGGGAATCTCTACAAGGTTCCATATACCGTATGAAACGCCTGACAGAACCTAGAACCTTTTCTTACAGGAGTGTCTTGCAACCAAAAAAAAAGACCGCCTGATTTATGCTGCACACAATAATGGCAAAAACTTTCTAAAAATGCTAAGGGCCAATCTGACTTCACACAGTTTCCAGGATTGCACAGGTTTTTTCATCAGTCCACTAGAAAACAAAGTCAAGTTCAGGCTTCTTCAATGAGAGCTGCTGAGGAAGATTTACTCCAGGGGTTAGTAATTGGGTAAGATTTACATAATTTTGTTTTTCTTATTAAAGTCATATATGCCAAACTATCTCTTGCAGTAATCATTCCTCATCGTTGTATGAATTGGGAGCCAAAGTGTGACGAAACCAGCCAAGCAGAAAAAGTGCTGCACATTTGAGCTTAAAGGTACGGTTTGGTCTGTTTTTCTCAATGTGTTTCGCTTTCAGAACAAAACTTTTATAGAAGAGTGAAAGTTGGGGAAATTAAGAAAACTTGCTGATAGATTTAGCTATTTTTAAAAGAAGACAAACAAATTGTTATGTTTGTTTTTTATAGCACAAATAAGGCTAAAAAAGCAACAGCTGCTTTTTCATATCACCAGTCAGTTGAATAAAATATGCTAAAAGAAGACTGTGTATACAAGCAGTTCACTGACAAGGTGATAAGAGACTGAATTTCTCTTTTTTATTATTTTACCTGTAATATAATCTGCAAAACAAGATCTGCTCCAGACGTACGCATGTTTAGATGTAGGTTTCCACAGGCTTCTCTTATCATGTTGTCACTGAATTCCTTGATTCCACTGTCTTATTAGAGCTTATATTATTCATTGTGAAAAAGGCATTACAATGTTTAGGCATGTTTCCTTTTTTAAAAACAGTCATTTTGCACATAAATGAATGGGTTACTATTGTAACAGGTATTTGTTTTGCCCCCTACTAAAGTAAGTGATGTATATATTTACGAGGTAAAAGTGGCTGATTATAATACAGCTGATTTGCAGTATTATTTCTATAAGACAGTAATAACGTGACTTAGCTGGAGACCTACAGAATATAAAACACAGAACTACATATTTTGAACACCCAATAGGAAATAAATACATCAATAATTAATCATACTTACAGGTTGTGATTCGGAGGAGCAAGCTGGTCCAAACAAACGGAGTACTGACCCATCTTTCAAGGGCAACTTTTTTTTACAAATCCTGCGTTGAACTCGCTGAGATTGGAGAAGCAGTCGTCAGTATAGTGAAGGGAACACAGCAAAAGTTATAGAAGATGCATTTTAACTAGTGTTTCTTCACAGCTTCATACTTTGGAATTGGAAATACGTGAAAATAGATTAGAATTTCAAACGAATTGTTTAAGAGGTTTAGAGTCGACTCTTTTGAGATAAATTAACTTAATTTATGATGCGCTTTCAGCTTTACAATTCGCAGACTGTTTACTTTCACATACAGCTACATTACAGTAGCCATATCTCCCTGTAGCCCAAGACTGGTTTCGAAGCTAAGCAGGGTTGAGCCTGGTCAGTACCTGGATGGGAGACCTGGGAAAACCAGGTTTCTGCTGGAAAATGTGTTAGTGAGGCCAGCAGGGGGCGCTCACCCTGTGGTCTGTGTGGGTCCTAACGCCCCAGTATAGTGATGGGGACACTGTACTGTAACAAGCACCGTCCTTCGGATGAGATGTTAAACCGAGGTCCTGACTCTGTGGTCAGTAAAAATCCCAGGATGTCCTTCTGAAAAAGAGTAGAGGTGTAACCCCGGCATCCTGGCCAAATTTACCCATTGGCCTCTGTCCATCATGTCCTCCTAATCATTAGGGATGTAGCGGTTCTCAGTGAAAAATCAAACCGTATGGTTCTCCACCCACAGTTCAGTAAGCACTTGCACCGCGGTTCATCTCAAATCTGATGATGCATCTATAATATGATTTGTTGAAAATAACAATGCGTAAAACAGAGTTAGGCTAATGTATACGTCATATACGCCGTCCTCACCTGGGCGTTGATAACGCGCAGGCGCAGGTGAGACCTGAACACCACATGCTGTTATTTGTGTTTAAACTAAACTCATTTAAGCCTTGCAAACATTCAAGAGCAAGACACGAAAGAGAACTTGCGCGCGCTGAGAGAAGATTTGTGTGTGCGCACTCATCTGAAGTGTGCACACGGCGCAAATATTGAGTTCTCTTTCACATCTTGAGCTTGAATGGACAAATTCACACAAAAATTATGTCAACATGCCCGTCTTGGCAAATATCCTAGAAAACATAGTAGGTAGTAAAACGTGAACAGTCGAGAAAGACGTGTTCACGTGTAACAGTATGCACTAGATCCGTGCATGTCTTAAATGTCTTAAAGGGAAAGAATCCTGCTGTGTTTTTAATGTTAATCAAATAACAAATGACAAAGAAATCACTCACTACGATTGACTGAATAGCTTTTGTAACTTCAATAATGATTCATCTTTATTTAATTTATACAGTGAAGATTATAATATGCAATGTTATTATTTTATTTATTCAGTTTCTGTGTCTGAAAACTGCTGTTAGATACCACAGTTTATTGTATATGCATCTTTGCCCTATTGTGCGTATTTGTTTGTTGCTACTAGTTTGATTCGAGTTTTTCTTATTTTCTTTATTTTTATTTGACAGTTGAATATAGCTAATAACTAATTTCCCTGAACATAGCGCATACCCAACCGTACCGAAACTGTGACCCTAAAAACTGAACTATGAGTAAATTGAACTGTTTCATCCCTACTAATCATCCTCATATACTGATTGCTGTCATCACTGTCTTCAATCCACCAATCAGCTGGTGTGTGGTGGGCGTTCTGGCTCAATATGACTTGCGTCGCATCATCCAGGTGGTGCTGCACATTGGTGATGGTTGAGGAGATTCCCTTGTCTGGCTATCACCAGACCAAGCTCAATTAATCTTTTAAGATTGAACATTGGTCTGGGGAGTCTGCTCTGTATTTTCTACTGCACAAGAGGTGCGATCAACAGGCATAGTTCAAATGACTCTGTACGCAATTAGATAGTCCTTCAACCAATCAGACCAACGATCCACCGCTTCTCTATCCGTCATTATGTTAAACTCGCCAATAGCACACCAGGCGGATAAGCCGGTTTTTGATTGGTCCCTGCAAATTTGTAACAGAAGCAGGATAGAAATATGTACTGGTTTCCAGCCTGAGCTGCAGGGTGAAATCAAATCGGTGACAGATCGGGCTGGGTTTACCAAGTCTACAGATTCCCCCCTACTATATGTAAAGCGCTTTGAGTACCCAGAAAAGCGCTACATAAATGTAACAACATTAATTATTATGAATATAATTGCACACTGCATGAAAGGTAATTTTCAAAAAATCCATTATAGGGGCACTTTAAAATAACAATAGGGGCAATTTAAATTGTAACAATATTTCACAATACAACTGTTTTAACTGTATTTTTGAGCAAATAAGCAGAAGGGACTTCTTTGTTTTGTTGTTTTACATGACGTCACTTTGCTGCTCAACAAATATTTCTTATTATCAATGTTTAAAACAGTTGACATCCGTACTGAGAATTCTTACAAAGAATGTTTTGTAATAATGCCATGCCAAACCAAGCTCAAGTGGAAATATAACTGGAATCTTTCGTTGCAACACGTTCTCACTCCCTAGATTCGACCTCACGTTATGTCAATTACGCTTGCACACTGCCTCCGAAACTTTCGTCCGTCAAAAAAAAAATCGGAACAGGTTCGATTTTCTGCGTTTTTCGCATCCGTTTTTCCCATCTACAGTGCTGATGCCCAACCTAAAACTGCTGGCAATGCTGGTGAATGAATCGCCAGTGCTCAGATACCTACAATTATACAAATATTATTGTATCAAAAATACTACAAATATTATAATATCACAGCTATAATTATAGCACACCAAGTACCTGTAAACCGTGTGTGTGTGTGTGTGCGCGCGCGCGTGCGGATCCATACCTTTAGACATAGGCTGTCAGTCTCTGTTCAGGATAAATTGATTCACAGAAATTTGTGGTCTTCTTTTTAATATGTGGCTCCAGTATCGCTAGCAAAGCATCAAACGGAGCCACTGACATTCTAAAGTAAACTTTGAATCGGTCTGGATAATCCCGCAATGCTCCTTGATAAGGAGGTGGAACTCTCCTTCCTCTCTACGCAATCGCAGAAGTGGATGGACCCAATATTTCCTCTTTTTCATTTTTTAAGAGAGAGGACAAAAAAATCATCCTCACTACTTGAAGACGCCATTTTGTGTTGTTTTGCGTTTTTTTTCCGTATCGCATTCATTAATACGCATCGGACTCAGTGTGCAAGGTCTCTGTGCGTGACAAATTTTTCGGATCATGAATACGAAAAAACGCATGCGAAAATTTCGGACTCAGTGTGCAAAGGCCTTTATTAATATTTAAAGTTTACTTTTATATTTTGGAGCAGCTAACCCCACTCCTACCCTAAACCTACCCACTTCTAAACAATATAAAACACGTAACAGGCAAATACAAGTAGTCACATGTACTCATTGCAAAAACTGACCAAAAACAGTATAAAAGTATTAACTCATGTTGCATTCCAAGTCTTCTGAAGTCACACAATGTCTTTATGTAAAGAACAGAGTTGATCTTAAATGTTGGGCACGAGACATACAAGAGCCAATGCAATTTCACTATGAAAATTGACGTAACGGGCGGCAATATTTGAAATTGAATGTGTTCATGATCCTTGGCGGATGGAGATGCTGATCGCTTTTGGGGATTTCCTTCACACAAATCAATCGCTTGACCTGGAAACACTTGGAATATTTGTACTCTTTGAATAAATTGTGCATGCAGTCGTGTCTGCCAGTTATATCTGTGTTTATACCACACAAATGGATAGGTTTAGGGATGGAATTATGATGCTTATTATGATGGAATTATGATGCAAATTATAAAATTATGCTGGCTGATTAAATTGAGAATCACACTCCAACATGTCATAATGGCAAAATCATAACCCAATATATGATCATCATGACGATAACGTTCCCATGCCTAACGTTACACAGTATTTGTGTATGACGCCAAAGGTTTCTCATTGAAATGAATGGAGCACCTGCGCGTCGATATAGTGACGCCTTTAGCGTCTTTATTGTGACGCGGAAAGCACTTGACCATGCTTCAGATTTTGACGCCTTGGGAGTGAGAACGGGTTGTTCCTTACCGTTTTTAGACCCGACCGGCCCTATGGTGGAAAAGCGCGTTTAGATAGCTTGTGGCATGGAAAACTAGTGTCCGTATTTTCCATATTTGATTTAGTGTCTTGGTCCTGAGCTTGATTCCACCCCCTGTCCCTATTGTACTGAGTAGCACCATGAATACTAGTACAAGATTTTTAACTAGGTAACCCCTCAGGACGAGAAGATGTCAGTGTCGCTGTTTTATTCATGTTTTGCAGCTTTGGATTCACCACCGCTGATGTATTGCAAGAGGGCAATTTATTTGACATGCAGCTTTCAGAAATGCCTTTTTATAGTATTTAAAATATATATTTAAATGGTTTTGTGTGACCTGGAACATGCAATTAAGCAAATAGCGGTGCATTTCCACAATCGAGGATGCATTGCATTCAAACCATCTGTAAACTATACCAGAGTTCAAAAGTTTCCAAACCGTGTTTGCATCAAACCAAACCTGAAGCTTGCATCTAAAGCTCTAGTGTGAAATTGCCCTCCAAGTAGCTTCCCCAGCACTGCTTGAGATGACTTTGTGTGTGAAATGCCAGTTGGTTGTGGTTTATGTTGTACATACAGTATCTGTCAGTAAATGGGAGTTTGAGCCCCGGTGAAGGAGATACAGTCACAAGAGCCGAGAGCTGTGAAAGCCTCCGTCGGGACACGCGCGCACACATACACACACTGTGCTGGGACACGGACACCTGCTCAATAACGAGGCAAAGGGAGGAGAGGATGGAGCGATGGTGGATAGACTAAATCCTTTTTTCCATCATTACCTCAGTCCCGGCCCAGCGATGGCTTCTCTTCAGAACACTCTCTGCCTTCTGCTCGTTTAATTAGTCTCAGAGCTGCTCTCTCTCTCTCTCTCACACACACACACACACACACACACACACACACTTTAACTCTCAAATACACTTCTCGATCACTCCTGTAACCTTGCCGTACTCTGTTAACTTAAAACCCTTCCTATGTTCCCCACATTTTCTCCATTTCTCTGTCTCCCTTTAGAAGTCACATAATATAGTGGGATCCAAAAGTCTGAGACCAAGTTGAAAACGGGGGATTTTTTATTCAGACTTGGAAATAAACAGAGATAGGATTTTGGAAGATTTTAAACAAAGTAAAGTTATGACATTAAATAAGAGAAAAATTCATTCTATCTATCTATCTATCTATCTATCTATCTATCTATCTATCTATCTATCTATCTATCTATCTATCTATCTATCTATCTATCTATCTATCTATCTATCTATCTATCTATCTATCTATCTATCTATCTATCTATCTATCTATCTATCTATCTATCTATCATCTATCTATCTATCTATCTATCTATCTATCTATCTATCTATCTATCTATCTATCATCTATCTATCTATCTATCTATCTATCTATCGTTTCAATCATCCATCCATCATTCCATCATCCATCCATCCTATCTGTCTATCCATCCATCTATCAATCATTAATTTGTTCCATCCATCCATCTATTGTTCATTATTTCTATCTATCTATCTATCTATCTATCTATCTATCTATCTATCTATCTATCTATCTATCTATCTATCTATCTATCTATCTATCTATCTATCTATCTATCTATCTATCTATCTATCTATCTATCTATCTATCTATCTATCTATCTATCTATCTATCTATCGTTTCAATCATCCATCCATCATTCCTTCATTCCATCATCCATCCATCCTATCTGTCTATCCATCCATCTATCAATCATTAATTTGTTCCATCCATCCATCTATTGTTCATTATTTCTATCTATCTATCTATCTATCTATCTATCTATCTATCTATCTATCTATCTATCTATCTATCTATCTATCTATCTATCTATCTATCTATCTATCTATCTATCTATCTATCTATCTATCTATCTATCTATCTATCTATCTATCTATCTATCTATCTATCATCTATCTATCTATCTATCTATCTATCTATCTATCGTTTCAATCATCCATCCATCATTCCATCATCCATCCATCCTATCTGTCTATCCATCCATCTATCAATCATTAATTTGTTCCATCCATCCATCTATTGTTCATTATTTCTATCTATCTATCTATCTATCTATCTATCTATCTATCTATCTATCTATCTATCTATCTATCTATCTATCTATCTATCTATCTATCTATCTATCTATCTATCTATCTATCTATCTATCTATCTATCTATCTATCTATCTATCTATCTATCTATCTATCTATCTATCTATCGTTTCAATCATCCATCCATCATTCCTTCATTCCATCATCCATCCATCCTATCTGTCTATCCATCCATCTATCAATCATTAATTTGTTCCATCCATCCATCTATTGTTCATTATTTCTATCTATCTATCTATCTATCTATCTATCTATCTATCTATCTATCTATCTATCTATCTATCTATCTATCTATCTATCTATCTATCTATCTATCTATCTATCTATCTATCTATCTATCTATCTATCTATCTATCTATCTATCTATCTATCTATCTATCTATCTATCTATCTATCTATCATCTATCTATCTATCTATCTATCTATCTATCTATCGTTTCAATCATCCATCCATCATTCCATCATCCATCCATCCTATCTGTCTATCCATCCATCTATCAATCATTAATTTGTTCCATCCATCCATCTATTGTTCATTATTTCTATCTATCTATCTATCTATCTATCTATCTATCTATCTATCTATCTATCTATCTATCTATCTATCTATCTATCTATCTATCTATCTATCTATCTATCTATCTATCTATCTATCTATCTATCTATCTATCTATCTATCTATCTATCTATCTATCTATCTATCTATCGTTTCAATCATCCATCCATCATTCCTTCATTCCATCATCCATCCATCCTATCTGTCTATCCATCCATCTATCAATCATTAATTTGTTCCATCCATCCATCTATTGTTCATTATTTCTATCTATCTATCTATCTATCTATCTATCTATCTATCTATCTATCTATCTATCTATCTATCTATCTATCTATCTATCTATCTATCTATCTATCTATCTATCTATCTATCTATCTATCTATCTATCTATCATCTATCATTTCTTCATTCCATCATCCATCCATCCTATCTGTCTATCCATCCATCTATCAATCATTCATTTGTTCCATCCATCCATCTATTGTTCATTATTTCTATCTATCTATCTATCTATCTATCTATCTATCTATCTATCTATCTATCTATCTATCTATCTATCTATCTATCTATCTATCTATCTATCTATCTATCTATCTATCTATCTATCTATCTATCTATCTATCTATCTATCTATCTATCTATCTATCTATCTATCTATCTATCTATCTATCTATCTATCATTTCTTCATTCCATCATCCATCCATCCTATCTGTCTATCCATCCATCTATCAATCATTCATTTGTTCCATCCATCCATTGTTCATTCTATCTATCTATCTATCTATCTATCTATCTATCTATCTATCTATCTATCTATCTATCTATCTATCTATCTATCTATCTATCTATCTATCTATCTATCTATCTATCTATCTATCTATCTATCTATCTATCTATCTATCTATCTATCTATCTATCTATCTATCTATCTATCTATCTGTCTGTCTGTCTGTCTGTCTGTCTGTCTGTCTGTCTGTCTGTCTGTCTGTCTGTCTGTCTGTCTGTCTGTCTGTCTGTCTATAGTCCATCCGTCCATCCATCATCCTCTTCTCAGAGTATTTTCTAGCATTATTGTTTTACATAAACAGACACACACACACAAACAGTGACAGAAAACAATTAGGTGTGAGTTAAAGTATTACAAATAATAAAAACATTCTCTCCCTCTCTCTGTGTATGACCCTGTGGTTCTGACCCGTCCGTACCCTCTATTGTGTCTATCTATCTATCTATCTATCTATCTATCTATCTATCTATCTATCTATCTATCTATCTATCTATCTATCTATCTGTCTGTCTGTCTGTCTGTCTGTCTGTCTGTCTGTCTATCTATCTGTCTGTCTGTCTGTCTGTCTGTCTGTCTGTCTGTCTGTCTGTCTGTCTGTCTGTCTGTCTGTCTGTCTGTCTGTCTATAGTCCATCCGTCCATCCATCATCCTCTTCTCAGAGTATTTTCTAGCATTATTGTTTTACATAAACAGACACACACACACAAACAGTGACAGAAAACAATTAGGTGTGAGTTAAAGTACAAATAATAAAAACATTCTCTCCCTCTCTCTGTGTATGACCCTGTGGTTCTGACCCGTCCGTACCCTCTATTGTGTCTTCTGCTCCGGGCCTTCTGACCGTTCATCGCCTGGCCTACACCTCACCATCTCTCGAGCTCATCCCTCCATCCTCTGTCATTGCTCTTCAGAGTCTTTGTTTTCTCGCTGTCAGAAATGAATAATTTTGAAAGTGTTTTGAGCTGTTTTGAATATCTGATGTTTTTAGCATATTATTAGTGCCTGGCACACAGAGCAAGTGCAGAATGTGAATTTAAATGAGTTTAAAATCTGATCTGAGATCCTGTTTACTGTCGAGCTAAAACATTTAGTGCCTGTGTTCGCTCCGGCACTGCGAGGAAAGTTTGGGTAAATTGTTTAATGTGCAGGGCTGGAGGGAAAAGATTGCGAGCAGAGCGAAAAGCAAACAGAGAGACAGAGCTGCACTCCTTCAGTCTGTCTGTCTCTCCTCTCTGTTCTCTGCGTCTGAAAGAGACGCGCTGGTGTGATAGAGTTCACGCTGACAGCCTGACACCACTCATCTGTCTCCTGAGAGTCAATCATTCCAGACAGGTACCATTACTCAAACACACACACACACACACACACACACACAAACACACACACACACCAGCCAGAACATGCACGAGAACACACACCAAACAGGAAAGTCACTCTTTAGCATCTCTCACAATCAAAACAACATGCATGTGTGTATGTGACACACAACTCATTTTAACACACACGCGTAGAAATAATCACATCACACACATCTCAGATGTAAATATTGTGATTCAACTTCATGAACACACCATTTTATTAAATTAATATTTTATTATTATTATTATTTTAATAAAATAATAATATATGGTTTCAGAAACTAAATGAATGTTTATATGGTGGCTGCTCTGTTAACCAAATGAATTACTGTAAATTATATTAATGAAAGTTTCTCCACAACAGAAGTGTTTGAGGGCCAGTTCCTTCCGAATCGTCTTATGAGGCAAATCAGTCTCTCAAGAAGATGAATTTGGACCTCAATCCACTTTGTACTGGGACACTGATGATGACTGTTCAGCGAAACACCAGGAACAATATCCATTTGGTATGATTTTGCATGTATTATTATTATTTTGCATCTTTGTTAAAGTGCCATTATGACATTTCAGGCAGTTTCTTTATATAAAACTTTATACAATACAAATAGCTTTTTTGTTTCTCGAGGGGTCTTTGTAAACAAAAGCGTACAACTGAACCACTTCTCACAAAGGGCCCTTTCACTTTGTTAAGGGAGCTATCATAATTTTAAGAGAGTATTTTTGTCGTTTATGATGACATGATTCTGGGTTTGAATCATGATTCAGTTTGAAGAAAGGTATATTACCTGGGATTTAAACCCAACAGGAAATGTTTGTTTTACCATGCGCCGCAAACACAGTAAAGACAGTATGCAATATATTTGTGAGATATATTTGAATTAAAGATATGTACAGTCTATATTGATGCAAATTTGCATCGACAATCTTGAATTGTTCTGCTACAGTATCAAGGTAGCATCCCAAAACAAGGTGTTATGCCTTCATGTAGCCAATGGTGTTCAGACATATGCCTGTAGGGCATGACAGTAATGAGTAGGGTATAGTTATGTTCTCGTCCATGTTCCCTGTATAGTGTAATTTAGCTGTATTGAACAGTAAGCTTAATGTATATAAGATCTCCTTTCAAAATGTTTGTCATTTTATTTAACCAAATATCATGACAGTGTTAAATCATACTAGATTACTAGAGTTTTTATTGTAGCAAATATGGTATTTTGGCGGGAACTATGGTAAAGGGAGAGTGATAGGTTCTCAGCAGATGTCGCTGTTGCCACAGTAATACTGACCGGCGACGGGAGCGCGCGCTCTTTTTCTCCACATTCATTTACTTATTTACCAGTTCTGCTAGTGGACTCCCCGGTAAAGTGGCTAAATATAAGTTCTGCACGGTAGAAACGGCATCAGTGCAGCGCACAGGCGCGACCGCGGGCTTCGCGCCACCGTGAGCTTCACCAGGCCTCACCTGTCTCGAGCCCTCGCGCGCTCTTCTAACCCGGAAGCTGCGCGAGTTTAATTATATCAGAGCAGCTGCGGTTCGCGCCAGCAGGGGGGGTTACGAGCACACTGTGATGAAACCAGTTTGGCTCTAACAAAAAATACTGTGGTACTATGGTATTCTGTGGATTTAGAGTATGGTAGCCTATATGAACACAGTACTGTTTGTCGCTCATTATGGTTATAGCTGATACAAAAAAGCATTGCATTGTTTTTTTGATGACATTATAAGATGATAATGCCATGTTTGCTTTGCTACTTTTGACATTGGCACGATTGTCATAATACCATATATTTAAAAACATGGTACCACCACCACCACAGTACCTTTTGTAAGGGATGGAAATATGATAAATATGCTACTACCTCATATTACTCCAACAAGGTTCAGTAGGCCTTCATGTCCAGATCCAAGTGTATGGTTTGTTAGGATAGGCCAATATTTGGCGGGAGACAGCTATTTTAAAAATCTGGAATCTGAGGGTGCCAAAAAAAAAAAAAAGTATAAATATTGAGAAAATCACCTTTAAAGTTGTCCAAATGAATGCATATTAAAAACATTTTTGATATAAGTACGGTAGGAAATTTACAAAATATCTTCATGGAACATGATCTAATAGATTTTTGGCATAAAAGAAACATCGATCATGTTGACCCATGCAATGTATTGTTGACTATTGCCACAAATATACCCGTGCGATTTATGACTGGTTTTGTGGTTCAGGGTCACATATGGTTTTTCATAAAATACCATCATGTCTGATAGGCTACCATGTTTCTGCAGCCTTGGGCCTCTTCCTCTGTAGCTCAGTATCTCAGTATTCATAACTCATTGATAAGTATCTCAAGAATAAGCATTCACAGTATTCTACTGATTGAAAAACAAAACAAGACAAGCTTCGTTTCCTGCCTCCAGGTGCAGACAAACACCTGAACATCCGATTCATTCATTACTTAAACCTCACTCATAACCACACCACTAAACGTGTGTTTAACGAATCTTTTTGTTGGTAAGTTTGAAATGCAGCGCAGTCGGTTGTGCACTTGTTTGTAGTAGAGCCGTGTTCATTAGCGCCGGGGTCAATAGCAGCTCTTAACGCATCTCGACTCTCAGATTAAAGGTTTAGTTTAGCTTTCAAAGTCTAACGCGCGGGTCAGGACTCGCTGGCTGTCTGGATTACAAGGGTTAACAGGCGACTTAACCGAATCAACTTAACCAGATAACGCAGAGGATTTATTTCCGCCTGATTATTCTAATATGCTTTAGATGATGACTAGTGTGAAGAATCTTGCTCGCACGCATGCACGCGCGGCACTAGAAGACCTATAAACTTCCCTATTAGCTGCTTCAGTTAAAATGGCATTTGTGCAGTATTTTATCAGGCAGTTGACAAGTGAATTAGAGTTGGCTGTTAGCGCCGTTGAGCTTTATGACAATAGCCTTAGGGTCTCGCTAAAGATCGCTGCACCGCCCTGCTCAGCCCGCGCCGCTGCGCTCGGCGCGCTAACCGCTGACGCTCAAACCGAAGTGACATGCTGTCATAACAATAGTTTACAAAAACGTGAAGTTCTGCGTTTGGGCAGAAAAAGCCAGAGAGTTTTAACTTCTGCGTCTGTCTGTCTCTCTCTCTCTTCCCCCCCTCCTCCCCACCGACATCCCATTTGCGCTCTGACAGATTTTGGATGTTTTTAAGAGTGCTAATGTTCCCCTCTCATCTGCCTCCATACATGCGATGCTAATGCTGGGATCGTCCTTTGTAAACGGCGTGTGTGTGTGTTTGTTTGGCCATACTGTTGCTTTCACAGAACTGTCTCCCTCTATACTGGTTGTAAAAGGTAAATATAGTGAAATATTGAACAATCTGGCTGGCCAAAAATGTACGCGCACTGGAAAAAAAAGTTTTTCTATCTCTCACCAACACACAAAATACATCAAAGAATTGTTCTTTCTTATTGGTATTCTCTGAATGCATCTGAAGGTAGTGAGGTCGCAGTGAGGTCTGTAACCCTTCACACACACACACACACACACACACACACACACATACACGCATACACACACAGACAGTCTTACACAGTCCAAATGAATTCACACACTGTCATACACAAAGACAGACAGATGTATTGTATATTGTGAGTGTGTGTGTGTGTGTGTGTGTGTGTGTGTGTGTGTGTGTGTGTACCTGGCTGCTCTGTGAAGTCTTTAATGGGATTTTGCCTCGGGCTGTTTTATTAAGATGTTGCTTTCTGCTGCCTGTGCAGCTGACACCATTCCCCCCACCCCAACCAAACACACACACACACCGACACACACACTCCCCCCAGACCCCACCTCCAAACGTACACACACACACACACACACACACACACACACACACACACACACACACACACACACACACACACACACACACACACACACACACACACACACACACACACACACACACACACACACACACACACACACACACACACACACTCATCCCTCTGAAATTTCTGCCACACTGCAGTCCTTTCTCTCAGTTTGATGCCGGCGTGTGCGTGTGTGTGAGTCAGGGGTCCTTATTTCTGTGTGTATGTCTGTTCATGAACGTTTCCTCAGACAGGATCAGTTTAACTATATCTGTGTTAATGTGTTTTGATGGATGAGAGTGTGTCTGTGTTAACACTGTACTTGTGTGTTGGGGTTTAGCTGTGCTTGGTGGTTTCTTTTAGGGTTTGGGATAGTCTGTATCAGATTTGGCTTATGTTCCCTCCGTCCTTTACATAGTTATGTTGACGTGTGGGTTTACTGACCTGTTAACAAAATTGTTTGCTAAAAATGAACACAATGTTTAGGGACATCCTCAGTTGCAGCAAATATGCTTAAATAAACTAAACTGTTTTTCATTCTAAAAGGGTTCTTTAGGGATTATAGGATAAAGTTATAATTAGTTTTATATAAAAACGGTTGCAATCTGTGTCTTTATTTAGATGGCTAAGTGCATATGTACTTTAGGTACAAATTTGTTTTGTTCCTTTTTTTAAAGATTTATGCATTTGAATTAATAGTAAAATTCCATCAAATTGAATTGAATAATCCTTACATATTTTAATTGAATATTAAGGGTTGTTCAGTTATTCAGTTAAAACATGCAAGGATTATTCAATTCAATTTGATGGAATTTTACTATTACCTAAAATGTGTAAATCTTAAAAAAAAAAAAAATTAAATAAATATATATATATATATATATATATATATATAAACCTTTCTTTTAATCTATAAAATAATTACACTGTAAATATTTTTTTTCAAAGTTGTAAATAAAACAAAGTTTATTGGTGTAGCCTATGTCTTTCTTTTTCAAAATGTCATGCTTAATTCAGTTACTTGCTGTTTCTTAGTAATTATTTGTGAAATTTACTAGCAATTTGTAGGTGAAAATTGTATATACCAATTTCTTTTTCAGTGTATAGAAGTCTGACATCTTCATTTAGAGGTTTTTAATTAAGGAAATAAAACCAAATCCTCCAGAAAATAGCTATACAATACACCTGCCTAAATATATATATATATATATATATATATATATATTAGTTCCTTGCTATATATATATATATATATATATATATATATATATATATATATATATATATATATATATATATATATATATATATATATATATATATATATATATATATATATATATATATATATATATATATGCTAAGTGTGTGTGTGTGTGTGTGTGTGTGTGTGTGTGTGTGTGTGTGTGTGTGTGTGTGTGTGTGTGTGTGTGTGTGTGTGCGCGCGCACTTAGCTATATTTTCGGCTATATATACAGATTAGTTCCTTGCTTCAGGTCAACTAAATCTGAAAAAAAAAACAACAAAAAAACATCACCGATAAATTTCCTCTCGTAGAATGAAACGGAAAGTAACGCAACAAATTATTCGTGACATTCTGTAAAAAGACTGAAATAGTATTTTCTTGTAAAACGTACTCTACTCAATGACTATTTTTACAGTTATCGCTTTGTGAATCTTTATTTGGAAAAATGATTCATCAATCGTTTAAAATGGCGTCCTTTCCTAAAAAATACGTTTTTATTAACGCGTAAGGTTGGGTTTAGTTGGATAAGTAAATGCACAGTATGTCTTTGCGTGTGTCCTCATGGACTGGACTCCAAATGGAAGGAAAAAAAAACCACGTATACATGTGTGCATGTGTGTGGACGGCTGCAGTGTCAGGCTGATTGTGCTGTCAGGGTTCGAGATGCTCAATGAGCTTCCTGTTTGTCTCGCTCTGGGCACCATGTTCATCTGCAGACACTGACTGAGTGCCCTGTCTCTCTCTCTCTCTCTGTCTCTCTCTCTTCTCTGCTGTATCCCTGAGGCCTATAGATTGTGCAGAGCAACCCGCATTCAGCAGCTTAAAGACACCGGGAGAGACAGGGAGCCTGGAAAGGAAAGGGACACAGCAAAGAGTGACAGGAAGATGGAGAAAAGAAAAGAGTGCATAACAGGAAAAAGGTTTCAGTTAAGCTCTTTCTCTAACACACATATACACACACACTCACACAGGGAGTTTGCTGGACACTGATGCTTTGTGACATCACAGCACTTTGTCTGATATTTTAAATATGAGGTTGAGACCCTGGTCAGGGGCGGAGCTTCAGAACACACACACACACACACACACACACACACACACACACACACACACACACACACACACACACACACACACACACACACACACACACACACACACACACACACACACACACACACAAATAAGACAGAGACTGTACAGTGCAATAGTATTTTTCGATAAGTAATAAACCATATCAACCAGACATTACAAACTTTGATTTGATGTGAAAAGTATTCGTAAATCATACAGAAAACATATTTGAAGATGTAATTGACTACTCATCCCATATAAGCACTGTGATCGAGTTGAAAATGACAGTGATTGTATTTTATATTATTATATATTTGTATTTTATTTACTATTATTATTGTCTTTTTAATTATAAAACTGTCATATGACTTATTTTTGGGCCAGCAGTATCCTCGAGGTAAATGGGGTAATACTTATAAGGTTTCATTAGTTAACTAAGAATGAACAATACTTAAGCATTTATTAATCTTAGTTAATGTTATCTCAGCATTTATTAATCTTAGTTAATGTTATCTCAGCATTTATTAATCTTAGTTAATGTTATCTCAGCATTTACTAATACATTATTCAAATCAAAAGTTGAATTTATTAACATTAGTTAAAATGATATGATCAATAAGTTATGACAAAATGTGTTTAGCTCTAAGTGTTAAGCACTTTTCAACTCAAAAGTCATTTTAATGTATTTTAAGTTAAAGTTGATTGTTCTTTTAAATTTAAGGCAGCAACTTATTTTACAGTGGACATGAACAAACTATTAACGGCTGACAAAAGATTTATTAACAAAGATGAATAAATACTGTAACAAATGTATTGCTCATGATTAGTTTATGTTAGTTAATACATAATATTGTTAACAAATGAAACCTTATTGTAAAGTGTTACCGTAAATGACTGAATAATTAAACTTGTTAAACTAATAATTAAAATAATTAAACTGTAACTTATTGAAAATATAACGTGTAAGAGCAGAATATTTATGTATTTTAATTTAAAATATGTAAGTGAGTCAAATTTAATTGAAAAACAAAAAAGAGAGGGGGTTATTAGTTAGTTAATATTAGTTAGTTATTTAGATTTCTCAGCTGGTTAAGGTTGGTAGTTTCCTCCACCTCCAATGGACAGTTTGTGCAAAGTGATAATATCAGTAGCTCAGTGTAAAAACAATAGAAGTCAATGAAAAGAAAAACAGCAATCCTGTGATGCTGTAATTCACCTGAGAGATTGATTGACAGGCTGAGGGCGGGACTTGGACTGACTGACAGTCATTAAATGTCATTAAGAGCAATTAGCAATTAATACAGAAGTTGCTGATCCCTGAAACAGCCACACTAATGAGCGTATGACAACACACACACACACACACACACACACACACACACACACACACACACACACGTTTGTTTTTGTGAAATGTGAGGACATTCCATAGGCGTAATGGTTTTTATACCGTACAAACCGTATTTTCTATCCCCTTACACTGCCCCTGCCCCTAAACCTAGCCCTCACAGGAGACTGTGCAGTTCACTTTCTGTGAAAAAAAACTTGTTCTGTATGATTTATAAGCATTTTGAAAAGTGAGGACATGGGGAACGTCCTCATATTTCACTCTCTTTTTGTAAAACCTATGTCATACCCATGTCATTATACACATTTGTGTCCTGATATTTCACAAAAACATGCCACACACACACACACACACACACACACACACACACACACACACACACACACACACACACACACACACACACACACACACACACACACACACACACACACACAGACAGTGACTGGTGGAGACTCGTCAGAGGAAGAAACATCAGTCCGTATCGATTGTGCTTTAATTTCTGCAGTCAGCCTTAGGCCTCAATCACACGCCACGTTTACAACTAAAGACACACAAACTCGCTACATTTACACTGGAGCTTAGCAGAAACACACTCCCATGTATGTGTGTGTCAGACTTTGTATTATGATTATTCAGTCCATTACTTTTTTTTGTATTAAACTTCCCAAATGTTTTCCCCAGAATTCCTTGAGGAATGAAAGGTCAAACAGCATTTATTTGAAATAAATCTCTTTTTTTATTATTTTTAAAGACCCCAAACTTTCGGACAATAGTTTAATATAATAATTGCATTTATTTGACCATGATGTATATCTATCGTATATGCATATGTATGTGAAAGAAATTGATACAATAAATTGATCAAATGTGACAGTAAAGACATTTATAATATTGCAAAATATTTTAATTTCAAGGAAAGTGCTGTTTATTTGAACTTTCGATTCATTAAAATAATCCAGATAAAATGGTTTCCACAAAAATATGAAGCAGCACAACTTTTTCAACATTGATAATAATAATCATAAATGTTTCTTGAGCAGCAAATCCTCATATCAGAATGATTTCTGAAGGATCATGTGACACTGAAGACTGGAGTAATGATGCTGAAAATTCAGCTTTGATCACAGGAATAAATGATATTTTAAATTATATTCTATATATATATATTGATATATTCAATATTTATTTATATATATATCATGAAATCCATTAAATTCTGTCTGTATTTGGATACAGCACTATTTTTACTATTTCTGCTATATAAAGATATGACACAAATAGTAAGAGTAGTATGCTTAGCCCATCTCTCTCACTTTTCCACTTTTTTCTGTCTTTGTTTTCCACTTTGCCTTTCCGCTAGTTTCTGTCAGGATGGTGTGAGCGAAAGGAGAGGGACGAGAGAAAGAGATGATTACAGCGCCGTAACTTTGGAGCAAAAGGACAGGAAGAGACGTTTCTGAAGCGTTGAAGGAGATACGCGGAGAACGAGCGAGAGAGGGAGAGGATGCGAAGGGTCGATTTATCTTACATTGACAGGAGCGGCTTCAAACGATGACCTTGAGGACTAATGAGAGTAAATGAGTGAAATATTTTTCACTTTTAAAAAGTGAAACTATAATCAAATGGAAGCCTGAAAGATGAACTAATGAGCTTCAGCGATGATGAAAGCATGCGTGCGAGAGAGAGCGATATGAAGTGATAGAACGCGAGAGAGAGGGAGGTAGTCATTTGGCAGAGCCTGCAGTGTCAGGCCCTCACTCCTGCCATCTCATTAGCTGACCTGACGACTGCCTGATTAGAATATGTTTGATGAAAATTTCAAGGATTTTTTCCCCCACTCAACATTCAACATTTTTGGTGTGATTTAATAAATATTGCACAACTTTTTTTTTTTAAGACACAGAAACTGGAAGGTAATTAATTAGGATTAAAGCCGTCTGGACCAAGTTGATTTACCATCATTATTCGCCCCGAAATCAACAAATATATTTATAAACGCAGAGATATATATAAACAGAGAGAGCAATGGACATGAGAAACTCTTTGAGCACACAAGTCACACACTTGCATGTCAGATGTTATTTCACTCAACACAAACTGAATTTGTACCCGTCAAAAATTAATTGAACATCTTATTTCAAGCTGTCCGGTTTGTTCCAGATGCTTCGTTCTTTGGTGTTTAATGCTGGTTTTACAACACTGCTTTCTGTGCATTAGCGCCAGCAAATGGCTAAATGCTCGAATCTTATTTGTTAACAATTGAAGCAAACATCTTGCTCAAGTGGATTTGATATATTGTGGTCATTGTGATTATGGGATGGTAACCACAAGGAACTTTGTTGCTCTCTGATTTTTGGTGCTCTTTTCAGTGAAGTAAAGACACTGTCTTGGTATTTTAAAAAAAAAATGATTATAAATCCCATAGAATTCACTGGAAACCATTTTTTTTTCTCTTTCAGATATTTCTACTTTTCCAGAAACTTCAGGCTCCCCTTACCATCTGACCCATCATGACTGGTCTGTTATTGTGGTTATAATTTAATTTATTAACCTTTAAGCAGAAAAGTAAACGATATACACATACTATATACAACACGATATACTACTGTTCAAAAGTTTGGGGTCAGTAAGAGAATACGTTTGTAGTGGAAAATACTACTACTTTTGTTCAGCAAGGATGTATTGAACTGATCGAAAGTGATAGTAAAGACATTTATAATGTTACACTATATTTTAATGTCAAATACATTTGATAATAAGATTTTTTTTCTTGAGCAGCAAATCATCATATTAGAATGATTTCTGAAGGATCACTTTACTATGACATCCTTATAGTGAGAGATAGATAGATAGATAGATAGATAGATAGATAGATAGATAGATAGATAGATAGATAGATAGATAGATAGATAGATAGATAGATAGATAGATAGATAGATAGATAGATATTTGCATGCATTATATGATAACTTTCAACTAAAGTTTCATCCAGATTGTTTAATCTAGGTAGAGTGCTGTTGAGGATCAACCCTGAAAACCACAGGTTAGTCACCTAATTTTTCTACTTTATTGCCGAAGTGTGTCTTTTTTATGTTAAAATATTGTCATTTAATGCAGTGACACTGGCTCAACCAATGGCGTGAGTTTTGGGCTACCTGTTTGCTGAAACTAGGGCTGTGTCCAAAAACTTGCCGCCTTATAAAACAATATAGTGGTGCATGTGTGTCGTCACTTTTTAGGTCAACTGGCGGTTAGCGTCGCACTGCTTGCCACCACAATAACCCGAAAGGATTATCGCAAAAAACAAGCTCTGTGATCAGCAAAAGTTTATGATACTTAGGCCTACACGTTTTATCCATCAAGATAAACACAACTTTTATGCATTTCGAAGACTAAATGCTAAAGGTAGGCTATAAACGAAATACGGTCCCACAACACGTCACCATCACTAAACTTCCGACAACTCTTTCAGCTTTTATTTCAAAACATTTTCCCAGAACGTTTGAGTTAGAATAGTTTATAAGAGCACAATTGACCGTTCGCAAAGACCCGCCCCCTTTAGTTACTGTTGCTATGTCCGACAAGCCATGGCGCTCTCACACCACACACACGTTCTCACGTAGAGAAAATACATCGCGGAGCAAAGTGGACACTGACAACACGCCAACAGACAGGACAGAGCAAGTTTTGATTTGGAAAAAAAAGTCTCAACTTTGAAATTGTCATTTTTAATAAGAAAATTTAAACAATAAATACAGTTTTGTGGCTCTTTAATGTGTCGTGATCGCTGTAGCGCCTCAGTAAAAGCTGCTTGTGAACCGCTTATCTCTTCCTTCTAGTTCATTGATAAGCATGAAATAAACATGAATGAACACTAAAAGAAATGTTGTTTCAACTGTGGAAAGACGTCAGTACACACTGTTTTTCCAAGTTCAAGTCCACCAACGTTAATATTCTAACTCTCCTGAGTGCTTTGTCGGAAAAAACGGCAGATTCGGCGATGTGATTGGTCTGATCGCCTGTCAATCAAACTTACGGCGAACTGTGAATTATAAGTATACAGAGGCTGTAAAAGCGACTGAGTTTGCCTATTTGGTGTGATGATGTTTCATCTCCTCGACAGCCTCTGTAGTCCCATTTAGCCACTTGTTAGAAACCGCCTTTTTAAAGACACAGCTTTTAAAAAATCAGTGGGGTAATACTGATGTATTTTATGTCGTAGAATAAAACGTGAAAGTGTCTTGAGCTTGTGATCACCAGAGACCTTATTTCAGCCATTTAACCAAAAAAAAAAAAAACTTCCTGACGATGGAACCAGAAGTGCTAAAATGCTAACTTGTTTCACGTTTTGGCCTACAAAGCGATGTCATACCTACACCAATCTATACACTGTTCATTTGCGCACAAAGGTATCGTACGAAACTGATTTCAGACGGATTTCTGAGGAAGCGTAACGGCTTAATGATCTTTGGTGATAACTAAGCTAATATTTAATTACTTCAGTAGTAGTTTCTCACTAAAAATAACATCAAAAGTGGAAAACGTTGGTCAAAAAACGTACATTTACACTCAAACTGAGGATACATCAGATGAAGGTATCCCAGGAGACAGGAAGTGAAACTAACATTGGATTCGGACATGCCTTGATGCCTTCCTACCTTGGAATGCTTCCTCCAAAGACAGCATTTTTAAGCTTTTGGACGCAGCCCACTCATGCAGAAATGTCACAATTCACCTTTAATATATTTCTAATAATATTTTCTTCTTATAAACTTGGGTACGACATGTACAGTATTTAGACTGTAAGATGATGACATCTATTGAATCATAGGCTATGATGCAAGTTAGTATAGAAGAAAGAAACGTCAGCATGAGCTAGTGGTAAACAAGTAGAGCGAGATGAATCGCACTTTGATAATTGTGTTTTTTATGTGCGGAGAATATGGATGTGGACATACGGTCATGAGGGAAAAGAGGCCAACTCGGCATGCCAATTTTGCAAATGGAGCTTGAGGAAATAGTTTTAAGCTTTAGCGCCATTTCACGTTGATCAATACACCATTTCATGTTGCATTTTTATTGGCTAGTCAGTACAGATGTCGTCAGCAAACACACTGAGAGATGATAATGCTAAATTTATGACACTGTCAGAAAATGATCGCAGGCTAGACTGTGACAACGGCCATCTTTGAACCTCTCTCACTTTACGACGACCACAGAAACCGCCACGATTTGTCATCTTTCATCTGGGACAGCCCAAAATGGTACAATGTGTATCAGGTATAAATCTGATCTTGATCAGAAACACTCCAGATTTGTCCACATCAGCATCCCTCAATCTGTTTCTGGTTCACATAAATGGTTTGTTTAACCGGCTGCTCTTCGAGAGCTCAGTAAGCACTCATTCTGTGGTCCGATTCATTTGTGCAGAGTCAATTCCCTGTGGAAGATCTAGGAGGAGCTGTTTGTTGGGCTGGAGGAACTGCCCTGTGGCGGCTCTTTGAGAGGTTAAGCTGGAGATTGTCATTGCCCAAGGTGAACTGGCTTTCAGTGGTAACCGGGTGAAAACTAGAAAGAAGAGTTCAGGTCAGTTATAAATTATAACAGATCCATGCAGCATCACAAAAAAACAAAACAATTAATAATAGAAAATATTCTCTCTAATTGCTGGACTTTAATTAATGAGCCCTAACCTTTGGAGGGAGGGAAATTATTCATGTACCCAGTCGAAAATATGAATATGCAAATACCGGTTTCACCCCTGGAGGACAGCACACAATGACAAACCAATGTCTATATTTTCATATTTTCGTTTGTTTTATTCATCCTCCCCTAGACAGGCACGCAGAACCGAATGAAAAGCCATTACTGAAAACAGCCACAGGTGGTGACGGCTAATGCGCAACTTCCCCGCCAATCCCAACGATTCGTTGCCTTTTGCTTTTTTCCCTCCACATCTATAAGTCGTAATTAAATCAGCTTTGCATAAAAAATCGTTTCCCTGCGTGAGACGAGGTTGAAGTTAAAACGTGACCCTTTCTGGCCCGAGAGGACGTACAAAGTAATGAACAAACTATCTGACACGAATACATCCACCGACACCGACGCTTCTACAAACACGTACTCGCTGTTTACTAATTCATTTGCGGGAAGAAAAATTCTCTCTTTACTCTCTGGCTGCGGAGTTAAATACTCGGCCTTGAGAAATCAGACCATCAGCCTCAGAGCTACAGCAGCTGCAACTAAATTAGTATGCCATTAGCATGTTTTATTTCTTTAGGTGAGGAATTACATTTGAATATTAATTTGACTGCATGTTTAAAGGCAGTGCTTACCGGATCTCCATAAATTAGCTTTAATATGTGGATTAGCCCCTTAGCATCATACGCCAGTGCAAGGCAAGAGACAAGACTAGCGTCTGAAGTGAGTGTGTTTTTCTATCTCGGATCGCCACGAGCGGGACGTCGGGATCGTGACCCGTCAGGCCTTGCAGCCTAAAGCCGTGTATGATCGTAACATAACACGGCCTGTGTAGCGGTTATGTCACTGATATGGCAACAACATTCAAAGCGCTGCTATGGCTGGAATACAGCTTCAACATGTCAAAGTATTTCAATTAGGCATGAATGTTTATTGCCAAAAGTGCCAAAAATGGTAACAAAATAATAATAAATAATTTATAAAGAATGAATAATCAATAATTATTTAAAAAATATTAAAAGTTATGTGATTTAATTAAATATGGTTAATGTTTTAGTTTTTAAAAAAATACATTTTAATTTAATTTTAGATACTAATATAGTTTTTATTAATATTTTGACTTTTTTCTATATTTTCAATTTTTTTCCATGTCTATACAGGTTTTATTATTTTTTATATGAGTTAAATGATAAATTATGTCTTGGCAGTTAGCTGAAATAAATAACGGTTTAAGTTGTTTTTATTTTATTTATCTTTTAGTTAACTGTAACGACTGTGGTTTATTTATTTTACATTTTTTCATTCCATTTTGTGTGGTGACTACACTGCGTGCACAATTATTAGGCATGTTGATTTTCTGATCATATTTTTGTTCCAGGCACATTTGACCAATTCCAAACCACATTCATCTTAATAACTACTATTAATTTTGTATTTAATCATTTATAAGTGATATATAATTGTTCATGAAGGCTGGAAATGAAAAACACCTTATATTCAGGTGTGCAGAATTATTAGGCACATTTTCTTTTACAGATAAAATGAGCCAAAAAAAGATTTAACTCAGACTGAAAAGTCAAAAATGATTAAATGCCCATGAGAAGGATACAATACTAATGCAATACTAGACATTGCAGTTAAGGCATGACCATTGGACAGTGAAATGCTCGTTGGGTCAGCAGGGTCAGACAAAAACGGGTGGCCAAGAAAAGACACCTATTAACTGCAAAAGAATTAAGAATTCAGGGTGAAACCATCAGGAACCCTTTAGTCTCCAGCGCCACCATTTTCCAAAGCTGCAACCTACCTGGAGTCTCCAGAAGTGCAAGGTGTCAGGATCTCAGAGACTTCAGTTAGGTAAAGAATCCTAAAAATTGACCCCCACTTAATAAGAATCACAAGCTGAAGTGTTGTAAAATACATGATGAAGTGTTGTGAATACAGAAGACTGTTTTTGTATAGGCTTTATAGACAGAGACTCTTGAAGGACCAGCACCACATCCTCCTGTACCACTGTTTGAAGAGTTCATCTTCCAGAATCTGATGGTAAGTTTTGGGAGTTCCTTTTTAGTCCATCACCTGTCTTAAAGTCCGTTTTGCAGAGATTGACTAAAAATGATCTCCCAAAACTTACTGCCAGATTTTGGAAGATGAATTCTTCAAACAGTGGTACTATCTGTCTATGAAGACTATAAAAAACAGTCTTCATGTATTTATCCAAAGCGACTTACAGTGCTCTTATTACAGGGACAATCCCCCTGGAGCAAGATGAAGTAAAGTGTCTGGCTCAAGGACACACTGGTGATGGCAACTGCTGGGATCAAACCAGCAACCTGCTGCGTATCGGTTCAGTGTTTTAACCCACTAGACCACCATCACCATCTTTTTAAGTGGGAGTCATTTTTTAGGATTCTTTACCTAACTTAAGTCTCAGATCCTGACACCTTGCACTTCTGGAGACTCCAGGTAGGTTGCTGTTCTGGAAAATGGTGGCGCTGGAGACTAAAGGGTTCCTGATGGTTTCACACTTAATTCTTCATTCTTTTGCAGTTAACATGTGTCTTTTCTTTGCCTTCTGTTTTTGTCTGACCCTGCTGACCCAATGAGCATTTCACTGTCCAATGGTCAGTCTAGTATTTTTATATATATATATATATATATATATATATATATATATATATATATATATATATATATATATATATATATATATATATATATATATATATATATATATATATATATATATATATATATATATATATATATATATATAGTATTGCATTAGTATTGTATCCTTCTCATGGGCATTTAATAATTATATTTAATAATAATAGTTAAATCTCTTTTTTTTTAACTCATTTTATCTGTAAAAGAAAATGTGCCTAATAATTCTGCACACCTGAATATTCATTTCCAGCCTTCATGAACAATTATATATAACTTATAAATGATTAAATAGAAAATTAATAGTAGTTATTAGCATGCATGTGGTTTGGAACAAATGTGCCTGGAACAAAAATATGATCAGAAAATCAATGTGCCTAATAATTCTGCATGCAGTGTACAAGCTGATTCAAACTGATGTGCAAGTGGCAAAAAACATTTATTCTTAAAGATTTATTCTTTTGTGTAAAGTCAGCGGCCTCCAAACACCATTGAAACATTTTTCAAAACAACATCTTTTGTGCTCCACAGAAGAAAGAAAGTCATACAGGTTTGAAACGACATAAATTATGTACTATCCCTTTAAGAATTTAAATTGATTGACATTTAAACGAGCAAAGTAAAATAAGCTGAACATTTAACAAGACATTAAAAATTCTTTATTATTTTGTTGTGCAGACAACTCTTGAATATGGTGATCAAAGCGATGAAGAGCAGCTCAAAAATTAATTTGATGGTTTACCTGATAAACTGGAAAAATGTGGAATGAGGATTGTTTTTTTAAGTATCGTGTCTCTTATTTTTCTAAACTTGTCTTGTACATTTTTCCTCCAAAGACACACATACTGTACACCCCGACACGTCTGTGAAAGAGTGTGTCATTTCACTCTCTTTTCAGCGTTATATTTGAGTTGTGATGAACTTCTTTAAGAGAGCAGACACCATAAGCATTGCATCTGCTGGATTGTGTTCAAACATTCAACAGTGAATATTTTAGCAATGTATTACATATTATAAAACGCTCCAAAACATACACAATGTAAGTTTTAATCCATACGTGTTAGCTTTATAATATGTTTGCTGTCTAATGTGCTTCCCGTGTCTCAGCAATAGCAAGTATCTAATCGAGGCAAATGGCTTTGACATGTTCCACTCCAATTTCCGATTTTTGATTGGAAATACGTCAATACAGAAAAATGTAAGTAACTATCAGTCTTTACATAATCTTAGCGCCCATCAGCATGCTAGAAACTACAACCTGAGGGGATCACTGCGGTCAAGGGACGAGACAACAAGTGGTAATAGCTTAAGAGGAAGGTATAATTGGTTATAAAGAAAACAGCAAAGGAAAGAGGGAGATGAAGAGCGGCAGACAGCAGTAGAGGGAGAGCTGAACTAAGAGATAGGAGATATGTCTGGATGAGTGTGTTAGAACCGAGGCCTGGGGCCATTCTGAGAGCGAGAACCATAACCTGCCTAAGGGAAGAGGGACTAGCCTCTGCTAACACAGGTGAGCACATGCAGTTTTAATACAGCTGTTGTAAACATCATTATACACCCTTAGCACAGACTTCAGATGTATTTACAAGGCGCTAAATATCTCCATCTTTCATGAGGCCTTAAGAACGGCTCATGATATTGACATTTTGTGTGACTATAGCTGTGGTAACTTGTGAAATGCAACATGCATTTGCTGATGGTTGCAGATTTAGATTCCAGCATGCAAATGTGTAACATTATGTAAAGAATGATGGGGATAGTTCACCCAAAAATAAAAATTCGTCATCATTTACTCAACCTCAAGTTGTTCCAATATCTTCTTTTGTGTTCAGCAGGAGAAAGAAACTCATACAGGTTTGAAACAACTTGAGGGTGAGTAAATGATGACGAATTTTCATTTTTGGGTGAACAATTAATGCACTTGGCACATGTTTTTTTTAAAACAGGAAGTTTGGTTGGAACTTGCCATATTTGCAAAGCTTTCCTGAAGCTCAAACAGTAGAGCATGCTAGCAACACCAAGAAAATGGGTTCGATTCCCAGGGAATCTGCGTTTAGTTTTAAAATTTTAGACTGATAGTTAAGCTCTTCTGCGGATGTTTCCCCCCCTTAATGTCTTTTTCCTTGTGTTAAAACAGCAACAATAAAAAAAAAAAAACCAGCAACAATAACAGCAACAATAAAAAAAATAAAAAAAGTTTGTCAAATGCACTAATGCAAAGCAAAAGTGATGTGCAGCTGCATAGATGCATACATTTTCATTGCCAATATTGACTGTACTGTTTGTTTTGCTAGGTGACACGACAAACTACATTTCCCATCATTCCCTGTTTCAGCACAAGTTGCTTTCAATGCTCAGGAGATTTAACGGAGATTCTCATTTGTGTTTTATTAAAACATTAACATTCCCTGGGAAGGTTCTCTTAATTATAATTTGTAGAGAGTAAAAATAGACAAATTAATCAACTTAAAGTTGTCATATATACTTTGTCAAGAAAAGATTGAGTTTATATTGATATATCCGACTTTTGATTGCACACTTGGTATCTTGGTCAATTTAAACAATGTGAATTAGCTTTTAGTCATTTTGTAATGTGCTTTTGTCAATTTATGTCTATTGCTTTAATTGATATTATTTTAGTTTTAGTGAATTTTGAAATTATTTCACACAGTTGCCAAATAGCCTAATTTTCTATTAGGTTTTTCACTCTTGTTTATATTTTATTTCACCTTTGTCGATTACCAAACACATTAATAGTTTTAGGTAACACTGCTCTCCAAATGCTCTCTATTGAATTTCATTGCTGTGTAAGAGAAACATCTGGGATATTAGATCTCATGATATTCACACTATGAAATTTGGTTTTGACATGGTTATGTGGCTCATAAATGCATGTTTCTCCACAGGATGAGCTCTGGGGCTTGGGCTTGTGCTGTGGTTGCGCTGGTAGACCCATGAGGTGAGCAGATCCTAACCCCTGACATGCACGAGAGACGCTTGTTTATCTGCCGATCCGTCTGTGAGACTTAAGTGAGCGTTGTTTGAGAAACGTGCTGGATTGTGATCTGAAGCAGGTAGTTTTTACCAGATAAACACAGGATTTCCTCAAACCCAACAGGGCTGATTTTAAGCATCTTTTTGACTGTCGATCACAGAGATCTTCAATATTGATAGACAATCCAATAATAAAGTGTCTCCCTGAGGAAATCTAAGCTCTTATATTAAGGCCTAAAGAGATCCTTTAATTCACATCTTGATATTCTTCCTGATTTGAGACAGACTGGCTCTGAAATTTGCCCTACACCACCGCTTTACAGGAAAGCTGAGACACAAACTTGTACTGTAGATGGGGAAAAATTGATTTTTGCAGTAAATCCATCCAATAAACACATGCACTCATTATTTAGTCATTAGTGGGGCAAGCATCTGCAACCGACCCGACCCACTTAAAATAGAACCGACCCGCACCCGAAATAAAATCAGTTTAGCATATCACATTATAGACACACTTACAAAAATATTTATTGCCAGCATACAGAAGTTATTACACCACCATTAACACAAGGACAACTTCAGCCGAAGCTGTCAAAAGGCTACATCATGAAGAACATGGTTATGTGTCCTTATCATCTCTACAAGGCACCTTCAGTTTTTTCCCCTTTTGAAAAATACTGTTCGATAGAACTGCTTGGTTTGATACCACAGTTATCTGCGTGCTTCCTCAGCGATGAAGTTCCACATTTGCGGCTATCCAATATTTCTCCCACACACTGGACTTGATTTTTGATGACGTATTGTCGACAACTTTACAATCTCCACTAGCTGTTCTTTTCTTCAACTCCTCAGGATCCATCTCGACGACTGCAGTGCAGGCAGATCGCACGGGTGTGGTTGTGATTCTACTGGGAGGGCGCGCACATAAATAAACTGAAATGGATTTGAAATGATTTTTTCAACTTGAAATACAGGCAAGGCATATTTTTGTAGATGTGCTCCTAAAAATATGCATATATTTTTTAGGAACACATCTACAATATACATGCATATATTTTTACGTTTGCACGTGACTGTTTTAAACCCGTGTTGAGACCAAGCGGCAACCTCCCGCAGTTTCTCTTGAAGCCAATACGGAAGTGACTTAAACTGCAATTCATCGACTGGCCGCTAGGGACAGGCTCCAGAAGGGAGCAGAATCTCATTGAGCCCCATGTTAAAACGGCCAACTTTACAGCAGAAAAAAACATGTTTACAGCCTGGTACAAATTGTGGTTTTGGTCTATACAGCTAATTTTGCCCTTCATGACAACTGTGAGGGGGGTGAATTTTTTTATAACTCATTCGTTTACATTATATAAAGCCTTAAAGTTCTGCATAATTAAGGGCGTGGCCACTTTGAGTGACAGGTGGATAGCCATTTATCTGCTGTATGTTAGTCATCGCGTCACTTCAGCTCCGCCCACGTCCCGCCTTTTTGCCCATATTCTGTTATCCGGGAGTGACGCGCTGCCAAGATGGCAACGGCCATCTCATCCCAACTTTGTGCTTCAGAACGGCTCTTCAGAATCCTATGGGTGACGTCACGGACACTACGTCCATATTTTTTTACAGTCTATGGTTGAGACCCGTGTTTCTCCCTTGTCCGACCCGCACCCGTATCTGACAGAGTTGTTTTTCACCCCTTTCAGCAATACCCGCTGGTACCCGAACCCGTGCAGGACTCTGCTTGGACTGCAGTATCCATTTCAACCACTAGCTGTCATTCTTACATACAGCACCTTTAAGTTATCAGACTTATGATTTCAGAATATCATAAAGTGCTTTCATAAATTTGACAGCATTTCTTTCATGTGTGAAAAAATATTATCTACATTCAGGAATGAAATCTTTCCATCTGAGCAGATGATTCGATAAATTATAGAATACAGCATAAATTATTTTACTATCTTACTGTATTTCCAGTTTTTTGCTAATGTGTGAATTATCAATATGTATAAATGAAAGTTGTTGCATGATGACAATTTTGTCATTGTTTACTTTCATGTCTTACAAACCTGCATAAATTATTTTCTTCTGTCAAACAACACCCTTTGACTTCTAATGTATGGACAAAAACTGTATGAACACAAGTCCCCCCCAATAATTAGAAATGGTCAATTTGCCCCCCCCCCCCCCCCCCCCTATATTTGATTTTCTTGCAGCTGCTCTGCTGTACTCCAATACGCACCGCTCGTTTGTTAGAATGACGGAAAGTTTTAAATGTAAAATTTTTCGGCTGGTCTGCCTCAGCGGTCTAACAGCGATCGTCACTTTGAGATGGCCAATAAAATCAAAGAAGGCGGGGCTTACTGTGAATTCCGACGCTTAGTTCGTGAAAGAGTGTGTCATAAGATGTAAGTAGCTAAAAATTTAATATTTGACAACTGTTTTACGATAGAAACCGACCAACTAATATCCGGTGATGCAAACGACTCAACATTTTTAATGAAATTTCACCATTTTATGCCATGAGTTACATGTAAAAAAACAAATATATATATATATATATAATTTTTATTTTGTAATTTTTTTTTACATGTAACTCATAGCATATTTTCAATTCAAAATGATGAATTGAAATAACACGTTTTACATATATTTATATTATCTGCAAATAGTTAACATCATAACTACAATAGTCCTGGAACTTTTACCGTTCCTATCTCTTTTTCTAAATTTCCTTAAATCCCTTTTAATTATTTAATTTCTTTAAATAAACCAATAAGACCAATAAACACCGCCACACACACACACACACACACACACACACACACACACACACACACACACACACACACACACACACACACACACAAATAAACTTGGTTACGGCCTTGCTTTAAGGGACTTAACAACCTTTCGGGTTCAGGCCAAGCACAACTCGCATTTTCCTCCGAAAATGTAAAAAAAAACATAATGCATTTTTATGCACTAGATAAAGCGTGAGATATTAGACATTCAGATGCTGCAAATGTGGAGTCAAGGTCTGAACCCTCCCTCGACAGACGCTCGCTCTGCATATGCCATTATCATAATGAGCACACACGCATAATTTATAGTTTCTTTAACTTTAATTAACACGACCACAAATAATAATATGAATAATAAATAGCTGGTTTGAATTGAATATCCTGACATAGAGCTGTGTTTTGTCTTTTGCTCTGACTTTTTAGGTTTTTTCAGGAATTGTTTGCCTCTTTTTGGTCATCCAAAATGCGCCCACACACACCTTTATGTGCTATATTGCACTGTTCTCTCCTGCATGTAAGATTTATTCTCACATGTATCTTTAATTCTTCCATCAGAGCGGAGTGCTGTTTGAGTTGAGAGGGAGGCAGGCGGCTCAAAGCAGACGTGTCAAACCAAAGTAACAACCTTAAAAAACGATTTCTCATCAAATTAGGCTGCAGTCCCGGGTCCCACGGTACCTCAAATAAAAAGCAACCATCAATTATGGATATGGCCCTCCTTCCTGACTGGAGTTTTATATATAAATGTGTGTGTGTGTGTGTAGCATTTAGAGTCTCTCGCTCATATTAGCTGCAGCTCCTCCCAGGTGTGCTGCTGAACATTTAATGACGTCCTCAGGGCAAAACACTTAAGGGTTAACCAGTCCGCAACAGCCCAGAAACACACTCACACACACACAAACTCCCGTAGACACAAATTGACCCCTCTAGCTTGCTTGGGTCAGTTTTCCCTGGAATGGATATCGGTAGGATATTCAGTTAGGCGGTTTCAACAGATTCTTCTCAACCACAGTCTCCATAACTGAGGCCTTCATGGATAAATCAAGAAGGATATTTTCAGATACAGCTGTTTATTCGGATCGTATTCATAGCTGGTGATCCACGTAAATCTGCATTTATTGTAGTAAATGGACAGATGAACAGCTGTGTGGAAAACAAAGTTTACACCGGTTTCCATTAAGTACATTTTAATTCCCTATTGTCTTAATAAACTGGATAAAATATCAAAATCACAATTTCATAATCAATCATATTATATGTTTGTTTCCTTGATACCAATATGACAGTCATGTCATTTCTAAAATGTAAATAAGTGTGTGTTTCTTAATTTTTCTTCCTTCAAAACAAACAAAACCTATTATTTTTTAAATGTATTTATAAACATATTTAAAAAAGTTTTAATTCACAAGTTTTTTGTCCTCAAAATCACACTTTCCATTCTGTTTTCTCTTTCCAGTCTTGTGAAATCATTTTAACAAATCAAAGCCAGTTCCTGTATGATGCCATCCTACAGGAAGTGACATCGTTTTGGAGGGAAATCGACAGCAGCACATATATCGGTGAGTAATGGCGGTGGATTTGATGAATTCTGTGATGTTTTTTGGTGTTACTCTCGCTTGCAATAGTGTTTGATACAATCAAAATGTCTAAATAAAATCAAAATGTGTAAATATGAGCTAAATCAAAACAGTTTCTGAACATTTTGTCACAAGTTATTATGTTTATTTGTAAAATGAATAGGGAGAATACATTTTCATAATTCATAGTTATAAAGTGTTGTTTTATGTGTTTTGAAGTAAAGGTAAAGGCTTTTGTGACTGGCTACTCATCCCATGCATTAATATATTAAGAAAAAATTTAACATGTTGAAAATGTTTAATGTGCCATTGCTAATTAAAAGTTTAATTTGGATTTTATTCTGTTTACTTAATTTAGTTACACTGTAAAAAAAAAAATCAGGTCTCCAATTGAAAATTTTCTAGTGACCGATCACATCTAATTTTTTTAGTTGGCCAAATTGAATTTCTTGAATTTTAATTGAATTAAATTGCATAAATTCACAGAAATTCAATTTGGCCAACTGAAAAATTTAGATGTGATCGGTCACTAGAAAATGTTCAATTGGAGACCTGAATTTTTTTTACAGTGTAGGTTTCTGCTACACAAGATACATAAACAAAACATTTGTTTAAATTGTGCAAAATTAACTGTGAAAAGTTCCTAAAATGTAATTATATTAGCTGAACCAATTTTTATTATTTATCTTTTATTTTATTTTGTTTTGTTTTATATTTTATTTTATATTTTATTTTATTTTATTTTATTTTATTTTATTTTATTTTATTTTATTTTATTTTATTTTATTTTATTTTATTTTATTTTATTTTATTTATTTTATTTTATTTTATTTTATTTTATTTTATTTTATTTTATTTTATTTTATTTTATTTTATTTTATTTTATTTTATTTTATTTTATTTTATTTTATTTTATTTTATTTTATTTTATTTTATTTTATTTTATTTTATTTTATTTTATTTTATTTTATTTTATTTTATTTTATTTATTTTATTTTATTTTATTTTATTATTTATTTATTATTTTTTTTTTTTTTATGGCCCAAGAGAATGGCCCACCTGGTTTAGATGTGCATTGCTGGTCAAGATGGTTATTGTTGCAAGTAGCTTAATGTAACTACCAAAGTGATGGATTTAACTGATCATTTAAGCTGGTCTCTAGCTGGTGTTTCTCAGCCGGGTGAAGCATTACAGGAGTTGATTAGACGCTGATTCTCTTAGACATAAACAGACCGTACAAGCTGATCTTAGTCTCTGTCGTGCATTTTTCAAACTTCACCAGTTTTCAGGTTTTTATAAACATCTGCATCAGAGGTCCCATGAGGGCAGGGACATCCAGGAAAGACCAGAACACACACATTCACACACACACTCCGCTTGGCGTGGCCGCCCCCCTTTCCATGCTTTCTTCCGCCTGAGTTTCCATAGCAGCATGCAACGGCCAATCAGATGGCAGGGCCGTAGCGCAGACTGGCAGATTTGAGCGCCTGACGCTGACACGGCCCGTCACCGTGGAAACCCCCCCAGGCACTGGAGCAGTAGGGGGGGGGGGGGGGGTTGTCTGGGTGAGCTGGATGCTAAATGGCCTGCTGTCTGTCAGAGCCTACCCATCATCCTTTGCACGAGTTCAGTGTTTTTAGTGTAACGATGAGCGTTTGAGTGACATTTCACATAGTGAGCAATATTTATGTAAGTAGTTCTGAATCATTCTGTAAATGTGTAGAAGTCTGTCTGGGAAAAAGGTCTGTCTCAACGTGTGTATTTGATGAATTGGTGAATCTTATGAAACCCGTCAAGATCCTGTGTAGCTCATGTTTCACACCAGAAAATACAAAGAAATTCTGAATTATGTGCTTCTTTTAAGGACCATTCAGGTTCATATTTTCATGAGAGCTAGTATTTAGTACAGTAATACAGTAAAAAAACCTAATAATATAATTAGAACCTAATGACAATCATCATGAGAATAATGAGAATTACACAAATACAAATAAATAAAAATGCTAAACATTTTCATATGATGGAATTGGGAATTTGGTCATTTAAAATATGAAGCCTATTTAATTCTGGGGAAGTTAAGCATATTTTGTCTTTTATTATCTACATTTTATTATGCAAAAAAATTCTGTGTGTGTATTGTCCATATATATATATATATATATATATATATATTAGGGCTGTCAAAAGATTAATCGCGATTAATCGCATCCAAAATAAAAGTTTGTGTTTACATAATATATGTGTGTGTACTCTGTTAATTATTATTTATATATAAATACACACACATTCATGTATATATTTAAGAAATATTTGAATGTATATACTGCATATACATTTATATAATCTATAATATATATAAATATAAATGTTTTATATATAAAAATAATATTTTTTTCTTAAATATATACATGCTTGTGTGTGTATTTATATATAAATAATAATTAACAGAGTACACACACATGTAAACACAAACTTTTATTTTGGATGCGATTCATCTTTTGACAGCCCTAATATATATATATATATATATATATATATATATATATATATATATATATATATATATATATGTGTGTGTGTGTATATGTATGTCTGTATGTATGTGTGTGTGTGTGTGTTTTGTACACACAGCTATGGAAACAAAAAATATTATTATCAAATATTTGAACACCATGGTAGTATTTTTGTTGCATTTTTAATGCTGATTTAAACAGGATTGAAAACAAGATTTTAATGAAAACAATCACTGAGAAAAATGTAACCAAAAGTCAGAAGGAAAAAATTTGATTCTACGCAGACTACATTGGTTAACCGTTCGCTTTCGTATTCGTTACAAGATACTTCTTATCAGATTCAGCCCTCCATGGTCTTGCCCCCACTATATATCTGATCTCATCCATATATTTACGCCCCAGTTGACACACTTCAATCCTCTGATACTGGTCTGTTGTTGATCCCATGGTTTGGTGGAAAGGCCTTTTGTATCTCTGGAATTCCCCAACACATCCGCGACCTCTCATCATTACATGATTTCAAAACACCTTAAAACATCTTTCGCTTCTTGTTCCTCTGATCCCTGACTTCATGAGCTGTCATGTTATGTATGTTGTCTACACTCAGATTGTCTCTTTGTGTTTACTTGTTATAATCTTGTAAAGCAGCCTTGGGTTTGCAGAAAGGCGCTATATAAAATAAACGTATTATTTATATTATTATTATTATTATTAATAAAATATCCAGATGCATTGAAGTAATGAGCATTTGGGGTCAAAATGTGCTTAATTGTCTTTTTAAAAAAAAACAGACTTATGAAAAAAATATATATTTTTGGGTGAAATGTGACCTTGATATGGTTTCATGAGATTCACAGGACTAGATACTTGTATATATGAGTGTGTGTGTGTGTGTGTGTGTGTGTGTGTGGGGTGGGGTGGGGTGGGGTGGGGGGGTGTCTTGGAGATGCCAATAATGTCAGTTTTTCAGTTGATCGAGGCATCGTTCTGTTTATACACTGCGCTCATCTCTGCCAGGATCACTCTCAGCTCATCCCTGTCTCTCTGTCATTCCCTATACATCTCCTCAGCTCTATACATTCACTCTATATCTGTCTGCAGAGCTCAGCTCGCCTGCATTAATTCAACTCGGCTTCATTAAACCTGACCACTGGAGAATAAGAGTCGTTCTGTTTCTGGCCCTGAACCGCAGTGTGTGTGTGTGTGTGTGTCCCTCCATCTGAGTGTGTGAGGAAGACCGAATTAGTGTTTGCATTTATGTGAGGATTGAGAAAATAATTCATGTGGATACAGTAGGAATGTGTGCTTGAGTGTGTGTGTGTTTGGCTCTTGGCAGCTCATTACAGCTCAGCAGGTAATTGGCCAGACAGGTCGCCCCAAGGAACCCTGGGAACAGAGCTGGGGGGCAGGAAATGAGCAGTGACCGCAGCAGACCACTCCAACACTGAGTGTGTGTGTGTGTGTGTGTGTGTGCTGGAGTGCCATGACCGCGCTGTTAATCGTACGGTTAACGTTCACTAACCCGAGTGCAGCCGCAGCAGTGACCACTAACAGACCTGTCTGACAGATCTACACATGCATATCATACTGCCTTAAAAATGTGCGCACACACTGTAGTTAGAAATCAATTTTGCACTGATGTTCAGTAGGCTAGGGGTGTAACGGCACACAGAAATTAGGATTCGGTAAGCACCTCGGTTTTGAAGTCAGGGTTCGGTGTGTTTTCGGTACAGCAGGGGGAAAACACAATATAAAATAGCATTTTTTCTTCTTAATTTAACAGCGCTTTACTGAACAAACTGTCTTTAAATAAAAAAATCTGTCAATACTGATGTAACCGGCTGCAAAACGCTCTTTGTTCTGCAGTTTGTGGTTCTGTTGTAAATGGGGGAAGAGATTTGAAGTGTAAAAAATATTGCGTTGGTTTTACTAAAAAAACAACTATTTGCATCAGACTATTTTGAACTCATCTAATTTGTGTTTGAACAAATTGACTTAACATGCACCCTTTAAAGGGCTAGTTCACGCAAAAATGAAAATTACCCCATGATTTACTCACCCTCAAGACATCCTAGCTGTGTGTGACATTCTTCTTTCAGACGAATACAATCGGAGCTATATTAAGTATGTCCTGGCTCTTCCAAGCTTTATAATGGCAGTGAATGGCAGCCCAAAATGTGAAGCTCAAAAAAGTGCATCCATCCATTATAAAACTAATCCACACTGCTCCGGGGAGTTAATAAAGGCCTTCTGAAGCGAATTGATGGGTTTATGAAAGAAAAATATCCATATTTAAAACTTTATAAAGTAAAATATCTACACTCTAAAAAATGCTGGGTTAAAAATAACCCAAGTTGGGTTGAAAATGGACTAACTCAGCAATTGGGTTGTTTTAACCCAGGATTTGGGTTGTTTTAACCCAGCGGTTGGGTTAAATGTTTGCTTAAAACAACCCAATCGTTGGGTTAGTCCATTTTCAACCCAACTTGGGTTATTTTTAACACAGCATTTTTTTTAGAGTGTAGCTTCCGGTGTCCTGACATTTCATCCCACCCATCAGATTGTCCTACCAAGGCTTACTGTGCATGCACTCTAAAAAATGCTGGGTTAAAAACAATCCCAAGTTGGGTTGAAAATGGACTAACTCAGCGATTAGGTTGTTTTAAGCAAACATTTAACCCAACCTCTGGGTTAAAACGACCCATTCACTGGGTTAAAACAACCCAATTGCTGGGTTAGTCCATTTTCAACCCAACTTGGGTTGTTTGATATTTAATATTTATTATAAAAATATTTACATAGTTTTAAGGGTAGGGGTAGGTATAGATATTAATAAAGCCTCAAATCACATGAATATAATGCACAATCTGATAGGTATAGCATTTTTTCCTGTCGAATTGTGCTACCTACTGTTTTAATGGGAGGTAGCAAAATCTGACACAGTAGGACAAATCGACAGAACACCGGCAGACTGCCTTCAGTTTTCAACTTATAAAGAAAGCGTAACTGCGCAACAATGACGTCGGACGTAGCGTAAGCATTTTGAACTGTGAGAGGCGTTACACTTTCTTCATAAGTTCAATACAGCAGGCGGTCCGCCAGAAGCTAGATATTTTACTTTATAAAGTTTTTAATATGGATATTTTTCTTACACAAACCCATCGATTCGCTTCAGAAGGCCTTTATTAACCCTCGTTTTGAGTGAGTGCTTCCATTTCAGCAGCAAAACTTAAGTTTACTTTCCAAACAAGGAAATAAATAAAGACAAGATTACAGCAAGATGTGAGCAGCGCATCATGGCGTGGCAAAAGCAAGAAACGCTGTTGTAAAATTATACCCTAAAATATGAGATATGAGAAAAATTGCTAATTTATGTTGCAATATGGAAAAATATGTCGTCATCGTGGGAAAAGGGTTCATTGCATCAGCCAAATCGTATGTATGAATTGAGTTGTAAATGTAACTTAAATAGTATGTTGGAAATGCACATGTCTACAAAACCTTGTCTAGATTACTCAGGATAAGAAGTGCGTTATATACTGTAATTATACAATACATTATAATTGTACATTTACAGATAAGAAAACAACCATAAGATTGAAAAATAGGGTACAAAAGCTGTCACTGGGGCAGTACCTTTTCAAAAGGTACACTTGTTCTTTTTAGGTACTAATATGCACATTTAAGGTACCAATATGCACCCTTTAGGTACAAAAGAGTACCTTTTGAAAAGGTACCGCCCCAGTGACAGCTTTTGTACCTTTTTTTTCTGAGAGTGTTGGATTGTGCCCTTTTCCCACAGCAGCTCACTATGTACTACTCTAGGCTATTTTTCAGATATACACGGGGGCTGCGTCTGAAATCGCATACTCTCTTGAGAAGGTACTTATTTTGAATAAGTAATTACTTCATGGCCGCTAAAAAGGAATGTTCTATATAGTATGAATGTTGGCAGTATAAATGTAATCCGGACGTACTACAATCGGCATGTTGTCATTATCATGTGACCAGCGCCAGTTCCGTCGCTTCACTGTCATTCAGAAATCCTCTCCAGTGGCTTCATTAAAAAGTGTCAATCGTACACTCTTACAAACACTGGGTTAAAAACATCCCAAGGTAAATATTGGACAGAACACATTGGGTTAATTTAACCCAGCAAATCGAGTTGTTTATTTAACCCAGCATATGGGCTGATTTAACCCAGCATAGTTGATCATTTTTTTACTGTAATACTAGCTTTTTTTCCCCTTTTTTTTTTTACTTCATACATGAATTAGTCTACGGATTAACTTAAATCCTCTAAATGTTTTTAAAATACCCGACACAACCACTGGCTTGCATGAAAATCATATTTTACAGTATAGCATATTTTAAATAGTTTTTAATACATATTGCCAACATTTAAGCTCGTTTAACAAACATTAGAAGTAAAAAAAAATTAAACATTTAGAAATAATTCAACTGTAATCAACCAGTCTCTGTTATCCTGTTTCCGCCGTAATGTCACTGGATCTCATGCCGGCGCTTGTATCATCTTCAGGGGACTTCAGGGTGACTGACATTGCGCCCCTGTATGTTGCTTTGCATAAAATTAACATACAGAACAATAACGAATTTAAAGATACAATTAAGTGTACACAAACCTGTATTTTACAGACGACAGCATGCACCGATTTGATGGAACTGCACTGCTCTCTGATCTGCGTAACACAAAAACTACCCAAACACTGGGTTGTTACGTCTGACCCAAGTTCTGAGTTACACAAAAACTACCCAAAAACTGGGTTGTTAAGTCTGACCCAGGATCTGCGTAACACAAAAATTTGCCAAACACTTGATTTCACGTTCACACTAATCTGCCCTATTTATGCTGAATGCGCTTGTTGAACTACTTGTATATTCCTCTTCTCATGAAAGAGCTTGAGGGTCGTTCATACTGACATCGATTTGCAGCGACAAAACCACTGGAAGTCATTCGTTTTCAAAGAGTTGGTGATTTGAGGTGACGCGAGCGATAGCAACTGTTAGCGGCACAGCTAAGATGAGCTAACTGTAGTTTAAGCAAATAAATGTTGATGAGATTTGGCATCTGCAAATGTGACTTCGCATGATCTGATGCAGATACCACAGTTGAGTAGGTACGGCTACTTAAAACCAGTGAATCAGGAAACTCCTACAATTTAATCGCTGTCCAATAGCTTTTATCCAAGGAGATATTTTGATTCGTCTTGACTTCTTGGTTGTGATGTTTTGTTTTCATATATTTCATTTTTTTTGTAAAAAGGGGCTTTAACTCCAACACAATGCCAGTGTAAATGCACCACCTTTTCCACAAAAATATGAAGCAACACAACTTTTTCAACATGGATAACAATCAAATCCTCATATTAGAATGATTTCTGAATGATCATGTGCCACTGAAGACTGGAGGAATGATGCTGAACATTCAGCAGGATGACCCCAAACTCTTGAAGTGTATATTTGTGGGGGAATCTTATAATGCAATTTCTGGATCATAGATCTCTAAAAAAATCAAATGAAAACAATAAGTTAAATTTTTAATTAAAAAAATGAGGCCTATTTATTGGACCATTAGAATTTTTTGCTCTATAATATTATTTTCATGGCAATTCAATTCTCATATATTATATGCAAAGCTCTCATTCTCGTTTCTGTAATATGGACACAATTACATAAAAAATCTGCATAATTTAAAGGCAGTGTGATGAATATTTACAATTGTACTTATGCAAATTAAATAATACATCTTTTTTCATTACATTAATGAGAATGAGATTTTTTTCACATTAAAGGGTTGGTTCAACCCAAAAAAAAAAAAAAATCTGTCATTAATTTCTCTCCCTCATGTCGTTCCAACCCCGAGAGACAAATTAAGATAAAAAGTGTAAAAGAAATTGTATTACAATAATGGTTTCTGATTTTGGTCTGAATCATGAGATTCAGTTTTCATGTTATTCACCCTTTGGCCCAGTTGAGCATTCTAACATAATTTGAACTGTAGTTTATTTTTTCGTCTTTTTTTTGGCAAAAATATCCCAGTACTTGTTAATGTTGAGAATGCATCATATGTTTAGTTTTCGTACCTTGTTTGCTACAGCAGGTGGTCTGAAATTGCAGTACCAATAATTAGGGATGCTCCGATCGATCGGCCGGAGATCGGTATCGGCCGATAATCATATTTTAAGACTCGATCGCTACTCACTAAACTTGGCCGATCTCACAAACCGATCGCAATTTGATGACGTCAGCGCATGAGGACGTACATGACGCGTGGGGTAGTAGCAGATACTCAAACGAGAGCTTTGAAGGCCGAAGTGGAGAAGGATTCCATCCAAACAGCAGTTGAACATGGCTCAGTCGGTCCTAAGGGATGGACGAACGTTGTAGTGGTGGAGACGGGCGCTGCGAGGCGCTCAGTGCGGTAACGCAAACAAACCTGGAGAAGCTGGCGAGAGCCCCGGGAAGAGTTCTCTTTTCTTTGTGAAGGGCAGGGCGCCCTGGATTTGCCCTGAGAGAGGTGGCCCGCGTCCTGGAAAGCGGCGGCGTTCGGTAAGCTCTCGACGGCCCATGACGAGTGGGGTTTAAAGCGTTAGTTCACCCAAAAATGAAAATTCTGTCATTAATGACTTCCCCTCATGTCGTTCGACACCCGTAAGACCGTTGTTCATCTTCAGAACACAGATTAAGATATATTGTTGAAATCTGATGGCTCTGAAAGGCCTCCATTGGCACAATGGCACGGTTCACTCTCAAGACCCATAAAAGGTACTAAAGACGTCGTAACAAAGTCCATCTCACTACAGTGGTTCGACAATAACTTTATGAAGCGACGAGAATAGTTTTTGTGCGCAAAAAACAAAACAAAATAACGACTTAATTCTACAAGTGCTTGTCTTCCGTCTAGGCCTCAGACGTGAACTCACGAAGCACCACGACGCATGCGCGAGAATAGAGCCGGCGTTCTGACACATGACCCGGAAGCGAGGAGTTTTGTTTACAAGCAGAGGAAGATGCACCGTATCTAAGCTGTTGAATTCTACATTGATCGTGCTTTAGGTCTTGGTAGTGGTCAAAATGGGGCTAAAGTGTGCATTTCCTGGATGCCCGAACGCCGGCGCTACGTCATATTCTCGCGCATGCGTCGTGGTGCTTCGTGAGTTCACGTCTGTGGCCTAGACGGAAGACAAGCACTAAAAACTATTCTCGTCACTTCATAAAGTTATTGTAGAACCACTGTAGTGAGATGGACTTTGTAACGACGTCTTTAGTACCTTTTATGGGTCTTGAGAGTGCAAAACACATTGCTGCCAATGGAGGCCTTTCTGAGCCATCGGATTTCAACTAAAATATCTTAATTTGTGTTCTGAAGATGAACGGAGGTCTTACGGGTGTCGAACGACATGAGGGTAAGTTATTAATGACTTCATTTTTGGGGGAACTAAAGCCTTGTTTATACTCAACGCGTCCACACGAGCGTGAGTGTGCGCGCGGCAAAAATGACGTCAAAGCGGAGTGGGCGGTCGTGCGCGTTGGGTGCGCAAGACCCCATTTCGCCTGGCGGTGTGCAGCGCATTTTTTTGTAACGGCGCGCGCGACTCCGCATCCGAAGATGAACGAGTTCTAGGCGAATCAAGCCGAGCATGACGTCTCATCACACCGGCACCCAGTTTGCACATACCAATTAGGTGCTTATATTTACAAAATGAGCCTACAAAAGCAGAAATAAGCCCTTTTAAATAAAGATTCATGTTTAATAAAAAAAACAAAAAACAAAACTAAATGAAAATGTTTAGTGAAATTAGGAAACATTTAAGCGATTGTTAATTTAGTTGTATACATGTGTGCATATATTTTGTTTCTCATGTCACAAGTAATATCAAGGTTTACTGAGTTTTACACAATTCTTTTGTAGTGTGGCTTTTGGTGAAGTATACAAATAAACATCATCACCTGTGTACATTATAGCCCACTTCCTCTCTACGCTTTTTCCTGATGGTTTATAGAACAATTACTCCGAGTCGCCCTCTGTCGTTTCAAAGAATAGCACAACGGCAAGCGCGTTGAGTTTAAACAGCGCTTCAGTTTGGGGAGGAGCGCGCACAGTCAGCGGAGGCTCGCGCTGCGGAGCCAGGAGAAAGTATAAACAAGGCTTAACCCTTTAAATCATTTGGCGCCGCAGTCATGTGGATTTACTATATGACATTTCGAGAAACAATTAAAAATGTGCTATTTGCCATGTATGTTCCAAAGAAATCTCGCATGGAGGAGCATTGTATTGGACAATGTTTAAGTTACAGATCAGTGAAGCATTGGAATCGGGATCGGCCGATCACCATGACAAGAAATCGGTACTCGGAATCCTGATCGGAGCATCCCTACTAATAATGTATTGACTGGCATGTAAAGCTTCAGTTATATGTGTAAATAAATATTCAGATGTAGAAATGTGAGAAATACCTGCTCAGATGTTCAATAAGCATCTGAGAGTTCACGAAAACTATCAGAGTTCAACCACAAATTTGGTTGTTTTCTTTCTTGCTTTGAAATCAGTTTAAAGTGCTCGGAAACGCCTTCAGGCATGTGATATGAAGGTCAGAGAGGTGTAGAACTCAAAACAGCACAAAAACTCGACAATAAACCAATGGCAGCTCTTTAGAAAGTGTTATGAAGTGTCTTTGGTTTATTGCAGGTCATTATTAAACCGCTTCTAATTAGCTGGCCTGTTTATGTCTCACATTGAATCGGAGAGTGACGTGTGAAGTTATGTGGCGGTGAGAATGAGATGATAGCGCCGCTGAGAGACCGCGGAGGGTGACGGCTTCACATTTAATGAAGTTGAACGGCTCTCGCCCCGGGTCATTTGACTGGGTCATTGTGCTCGTATGTTAATGTGGTTAATTAATGGGAGTGTGAGAGGAGCTGCTCTCCTGTGTGTGTATGTGTGTGGGATATATATCCTGGGGCAATGAGGTCGAGCTGTAGTTTTGGGAATGACTGGTGGTGAGTAGTTAAACTCAGGTAGAGTCTTGACTTAAATTAATGCATTCTGTGTGTGCATGTGTGTGTCCTTTTCCACTGGTAATGAGAGTTCCAGTTTTTCAACAGTGCATTATTAGAATTCAATCCTTAGTTTATTGGCCAGAAAAAGAATCGCTTTTTTTTTTAAGAATACATTTTTTTAATGATGTTTAAATGTATTTATTAGTTTATTTTGTATGTCTATATCTTTAAAATATCTGTATTTTTACATATATTTAATGCTTTTCATATTGTCTTTATTAAATTGAATCCTTAGTTTATTTGCCAGAAAAAACATTTTTTTAAAGAATACTTTTTCAAGTACAACACTTTTTAAATGATGTTTAAATTTATTTAATAGTTTATTTTTATATGTGTATTTATAAATAATATATACTTTTTAAATATATTTAATGCATTACATTTTATTTTGATTTTATTTAATCCATTGGCCTGAGAAAATAATATTTTTTAAAGAATACTTTTTTAAAGTAAAACAGGTTTAAATGATATTTGAAATGTGTGTTTAGTTTTTTTAAATATATTTATATATTTAAAATATTTACCTATAGTGTTAGAAATATTTTAATATGCATTTTATTGAATCCTTAGTTTATTGGATATGAAAAATATTTTTTTAAAGGGTTAAAAGTGTTTAATACTTAAACACTTGTATTTATATTTATTTATGACATTATTATTAGTTTTAGATTTTTTTAATAAATTCATAATCATCTATATTTATATAAATATTTCAATACTTCTAATTCTATATGCATTTGATCAAATCCTTAGTTTATTGGACAAATATAACATCATTTTGAGAAAATGTATAAATATATTTTTCATATTACTTAATTTCTTTATAATATTTATATATCTGTATTGTGTAAACATTTGTAATACTTTTACTTAAGCACTGATAATGATGTGTTGTTCCAACCCAATCTCACGGCATTTCGTACGTATTTTACGAGGTGGCTAATTCGTATGATTTCGTATGAATGACCTAACCCCAAACCTCGCCCCTAACCATACCTGTCACTGCGGTTTATCAAATCGTACGAATTCATACGACTGAGGTCGTACAAATTAGCCACCTCGTCCAAATCTGAAGAATTGGTCGTGAGATAGCATTTGTTGTTCACAGCAATGTTTAAACATGATCATATTCGACTTTCCTGATCCTAAAGACCTTGGGTTTAATCAAATATATTGATCTGTATAATAGAGAGATCATTTGTTGATTTTAGTAAGTCTCTATTTCTTTAAGAATCAAATCCAAATGTATTTAAATCCAAAGAGAGTAATTTAGTATCACTTAGTATAATTGCAAAACTAATGTTACTGTTTTCAATCAGGTTTGCAGGAACTTCCCTCTGCCATCCATAGGTCAGCAAAACAGATAGTCCAGCCTCAAACTCAGGCCAGTGGTTGAGCCAAGGTTGCGGTGTCGGGCTAGTTGGGACAGACTCTGCATATTAACCTGCATGGGATAGAACAAAGTATTTAACAACGAAAAATGACACAGCATTAAAGGAAGCAGGTAAGTGAAATACTGACACATGTATACATTGACCATATACTGCTAATTCATCACAATTCGGATGCACCCCCAAACACATACACACACACAACCCGTCTTGAGTCTGCTAATACTACTAAGTGCTGTACAAAAATCCACTTTCCATGTGTCCACCCAGATGCTTCAGGCAGAATTCCTGTGCATGTGTGTGTGGGAGACAGATGTAGAGTGACAGGTTGGGTAGATTGGCCCATGAGCAGTAGTCGCCTGTGGCACTGACATCACACACACATACAACACGCTCACCCTGACTGTGGGCGATTGTGTGTGTCGAGTGGGAGGATTCGCCTCCACACCAAAAAACCACATAATGAAGCCTGACACTGCTGTCGGGGTGGGGGAGGAGTCTGAGTCTTGTGTGGACACGCCCACCGGTGTACTGTAGGCTGAGAGGGAGGGGCTTCACTTAGACCTGCCCACTGACACACTGTATCCGATAACTATAGCAGTGGCGTCGTTCATAGGCCTTGTTTATGAGAACCCCATGAATTGTCATTTTATACCTGTATTCTGCTGGTTTTCTGAGTGAAATGGTAAAAGACCTAATTGAAGTTGATTCAGAAGAAGAGCAATTTATTTTGATTTAATGATACAAATACAAAAAAAAATTTCTTTGAAAAGCTTTGCTTGTGTTAAAAGATGAATGAGGCCTCAAATTGTGCAGCTTGTTGTGGATGTGAAATTATATTAAGTTTAAGAAATATTAAGTTGTTTTCAGTTGGTAGACGATAAATCAAGTGAAAATATACCATAGACTTACTTAGGAGGAGGGACCAGAGCCACAGACTTTAAGTAACAACCTAGAACACCATAGCGACCGCATAGCAACATACTACAGCATAAAACATGCAAAAAACCTTAGCAGCTGCATAGCAACACCCTGGCAACCTCTCAGAACACCCATGGTAAGAACATGTAAATATAATATAGCCCTCAGAACACCTTAGCTACTGCATAGCAACACCCTGGCAACCGCTCAGAAAACCACGGCAAGCCCATAGAAATACAATATAACCATCAAAACACCTTAGCTACTGCATAGCAACACCCTGGCAACCACTCAGAACACCATTGCAAGCATAACACTGAAAGCACATTAGCAACTGCATAGCAACACCCTGGCAACACATTGCAATATACAAAATTACTCTCAGAACAACTTAGCCACTGAATAACAACACCATGGCAAACACAATTGAAATACAAAATAACACTCGGAACACCTTAGCTACTGCATAGCAACAACCTGGCAACCAATCAGAACACATTTGCAAGCACATAGAAATATAATATAATCCTCAGAACACCTTAGCTACTGCATAGCAACACCCCGGCAACCACTCAGAAAACCTTGGCAAGCACATAGAAATACAATATAACCATCAAAACACCTTAGCTACTGCAAAGCAACACCCTGGCAACCACTCAGAACACCATTGCAACCATAACACTGAAAACACATTAGCAACTGCATGGCAACACCCTGGCAACACATTGCAATATACAAAATAGCTCTCAGAACACCTTAGCCACTGCATAACAACACCCTGGCAACCACTCAGAACACCATGGCAAGCACAATTGAAATACAAAATAACACTCAGAACACCTTAGCTACTGCATAGCAACACCCTGGCAACCATTCAGAACACCATGGCAAGCACATAGAAATACAATATAGCCCTCAGAACACCTTAGCTACTGCATAGCAACACACTGGCAATCCATCAGAACACATCTGCAACCATATATCACCATACTATTTAACAATGAAAACACCTTAGCTACTGCGTAGCAACACCCTGGCAACCCACCAGAACACATTTGCAACCATATAGCACCATACTATAACACTCAGAACAACTTAGTAACTGGATAGCAACACCCAGGCAACCACTCAAAACATCTTTGCAGCTGCATAGCAACACAGCATTTAGAACACCTTGGAAAATGCATAGCAACCCCCTGGTATCATGGCATTGAGTTTTGTACAAGTATAATAAAATGTAGTAGTTTGAGTTTTGGGTCAGGTGGGTTAAGCAATGAACAGTGCCTGCTTGGTTATATGATCTCCGTGGTTACAGTGGCAGGTGTGCTCATGGTTATCGCTGAGTGGTCGTCATACATAAGGAGAAAGAGAAAGCTGGAGGAAAGAGCAAATTAGGTAAAGAAGAAGAGAGGCAGAGGTTGCATGTAGTGCCTGAAACTCATCCCTGAGCCGGGTTCGAGGCGTCGTGTAAAACCCCTGTCACAGCATCACTGGGAAATACGTGGCAAACACACACACTCTCACAATCCGCTGATCAGAGCCCACAGACGTGGCCAATTTGCACTTCTAAGCATCTGCCTTAAACCACTGTGTGTGTGTGTGCATTTTAAAACTGTTTCATGAAGCAGAAAATGTACCTGTTAACCTGTTTGACACATCAAAGCATTTTGCTAATAGCTAAACATTTAGCTTCTGAAATTAGAGTGAACAGCTTTCATAGGGTCTGGATTCAGATATCAGCTGCTGGCCTTTCAGACAAACACACGTATTACATGACTGCTTAAAGCATCAGCGCATCAGGCCCTTCATGGCTGTTTAAAGCTAAATTAAAGCAGTAGTTCACCCCAAAATGAACATTTAGTCATCATTTACACAGTCTCATGTCCTTCCTAATAATTTGACTTTCTTTCTTCTGCAAAACACCAAAGGGGAACATATGAAGGCTATTTTACATGCGTTTTCCACACACTTACAATGAATGGTAATTGGAGCTTTCAAACATCAAAAAAGATGCAAAAGAACCATAAAAAAAATCTTGTGGTCTGTACGACTCATGCAATAGTTGCAATGACTTTGCCACACAAAGTCTTCTCATAATATTAAAGTTGTATGGACTACTTTTATGACACATGTATGGTGCTTTTGTGTTCTTTTTGAAGCATAAGGCTGTGTCCACCAAAGCGTTTTTTCCCGCGACTAGCGTATTTTTCCAGTTGTTTTCAATGGGAGCGACGCATTTTTAAAACGCTATTTCACGCTTGAAGTGTTGAGTGCTCTTAGCCTGACGTCATCATACTCAGATTCTAGTCAGAACATGAGTCTGATACTGCTTCATTGGGCTGTGGTTATGGGGCGTGTTTCAACCATAGACTGTAAAAAAATATGGACGTAGTGTCTGTGACGTCGCCCATAGGAGTCTGAAAGTAAGGTCGAGCTGGCCATCTTGGCAGCGTGTCATCACGCGTCACTCCCAGATAACAGAAACTGGGCAAGAGGCGGGACGTGGCTGGAGCTGAGGTGACGCGATGACTAACAGACAGCAGACAAACGGCAATCCACCTGTCACTCAAAGTGGCCACGCCCTTAATTATGCAGAAATTTAAGGCTTTATATAATGTAAACGAATGAGTTATAAAAAAATTCACCCCCCTCACAGTTGTCATGAAGGGCAAAATTAGCCGTATAGACTAAAACCACAATTTGTACGAGGCTGTAAACATGTGTTTTTCTGCTGTAAAGTTGGGCATTTTAACATGGGGCTCAATGAGATTCTGCTCCTTCTGGAGCCTGACCCTAGTGGCCAGTTGATTAATTGCAGTTTAAGTCACTTCCTTATTGGCTTCAAGAGAAACTGGGGGAGGTTCCCGCTTGGTTTCAACCGAACCAGAAAAGAAAATGCCTCTGCACTCAATTGGATAGACCTACAACCAATCAGAGCAACGGAGCGACGCATAGTTGTCAACAGAACTCAACTGCACACACGCTGGAAGAAGTAGAAGAAGATGAGTGTAAACATTTTTTGCCGGTGTTGTAGATGTAAGGATACACGGAGTACTTACAATACGATCATCATTTTTGAGAGAAATAGTAAAGGTGAATGCATATACGAACAAGTTCTCCATTTAGGATTAGAATGAATTCAACCCAAGCGCTCTTTGGTGACGTGGATGATTACGTTTCTGTTGATCATCTGTCCATCATCGTATAAAGCCCGCCCTGACAATATGATTGGTCCGAACAGCTCTGGTTTGAGCATAGTTGCTCCACAACGGATCAAGTCCAGACCGAACTTCCCGACCTCAAATGTTGTGGGCGTGGCTAAGTTCGGCTGGCATCCAGGCTAGAGCGCTCTGCATTTTTTACCAGTCTCCGAGAGTTGAAGAATATTCAACTTTGGGTAAAACGCATGCTCAATCCTGTCACTTTTTACCCAGCCGTCCAGTCACAATGGAGGAAGGGCAGGACAAATACCACACGACCAACCACCACATTCTGCTTGTACAACGTCATCAGATGACAAAAACAAGCATAATAACAGAACAAAATCATTTAAAACCAGAGCCAGAGCAAATACTTTACATTGCATTTCTATATAGAAACAATATGGAAACAAACAATCTGTGAAAATTCTGGCTAAATACAACTGGCTAAAAATGCTTTGGTGGACACGAGGCCTAAAAGCTTCATTTTACTTGCATGGGAAACTCATCATATTTTCTAAACAATGATTTTGGGTGAACTATCTCTTTAAGAAGACAAGCCCTTATTTTCTATCTTTAAAATAAATTTTGTGTATAACTTCTTCTGTCATTTATAAATTATCCTGCATTTAAACAGGAAGATTAAAAAGCTTGTATTTTTTATTTATGTGCATTAATGTATGTTGAAGTATAAGTTTGTAAGTGAAGTATACACTATACCTTTCGAAAGCTTGGATGCAGTAAATTAAATCATTTGTTAAAAGTGACAGTAAAGATATTTATAATGTTACCAAAGAAAACGTTTCCAACACTGATAATAAAATTAAATGTTTCTTGAGCAGCAAATCCTCATATCAGAATGATTTCTGAAGGATCATGTGAAACTGAAGACTGGTGTAATGATGCTGAAAATTCAGCTTTGATCACAGGAATAAATTACATTTTAAAAGCATGATGGATGTATTGAAATGTGCAACCTTGTAATCATGTTGCAGTGTTTAATTGAATCATGAAACAAAGCTTGAATTTGTTTACAATGTACTGATTCACGTCATAGAGAACTAGAGAATAAGACAGTCTGAGTTATTATCATACAGCGATCAGTCAAAGCAAAACCTGACCGCATCCAGTCTTTCAGACGGCTATGATCAGCCGCGGCGCAGTGGTGAGCCGACACACGTGCATATTCCTTTTGTTCTTCCCGGTTCTCTCTCAAACCACCCAAAGCGAGCCGGACAGATTGAGTCCAAACGCTGCGCTGAGGCGTTTAAACAGTTACCTGTGCTTAACACAAAGGCACCGGACTAATTGATACAGACAGCAAGAAAATAGGATCTGTCTTAGAACATCTCACTTCCACCGGCTCCCTCTCTTTCTCTCCCTCTTTTCTTGGGACGGATGAAAGGCCATCATTCCATCATGTGTGGTTAGCGTTTTCTTCGTAGCCTGAAGTGAAACAGGAAGTTCTTAACTGTTCAGTGGCTTTTGCTTGAGGCAAGGTTCTACCCTGTTCTCTCTTTCACTGTCTCTCGCTTTCTTCCCCCACCCTCTAAAACACACACACACTTCTGTTCGTATAGGGCATCTGCCTTCATAACCATCTATGCTTAATACAGCACATGGAAGAGAAACGTCTCAGTAGGACCTTTCACTCACTGTTGTTAAACTTCAGATCTTTTCATGCTCATGCCGAAATGTAGATGTTTTTAGTTAAAAACACAGCTTTGATTTTACAGAGTTTTTTTGGGATATTATTGCAAAATCAAAGCAAATGTCATCAGTGCTCAAACGCTGCAGGAACTTTTCTCAGAACTAATTTCACTTTTCTGAGCCGCTTTTCCAACTCATTTTTAGTGCATGTATGAAGTCAGTTTCTATGTGATTGTGATTTCCTGATAAGATGTTGTTCTTGGATCAACCTATTTTTATTAGTCCTGGACAAACATTTCCTATTAAAGGCACATTTTTGGATTAAAATAACCACAAACCACTAGAACAATGTTATATATTTTGTTGACTTGTCTACTTATATTATCCCAAATGTTTCCCAGAATGTTTAAATCCAGAGAAATAAGCAATTTTGACCAGGACACGGATCGTGTCCGTGCGTCGCCTATCAATGACATCATACCCGCGTTACCCTCGATTTCTGTTTTTATGTCGTTGAAACCATGGAAACACCAAAGACGCTTTAATATATCATGTGTTTTATTAGACAGGTGAGAAACTGTTTGGATGCATTCATCAACAGAAAGCTAATCATTGTAGCTCAACACAGTTAGTCTTATTGTTAAATCTCGTTTTCTTGATTTACAGCGAGTACCATGTTTTACCCAACCATATCTCACGGCAATTCGTACATATTTTACAAGGTGGCTAATTCGTACGAATTTGTACGACCTCACTCGTACGAATACGACTTGTATGGTCCGATTTTTTTAAATCATATGTATTTGTATGAATTCGTACACTGAAAAAAAAAAAGGTGTGTTGGATTTACATGATTTAATCATATACATTGGTTCCACATGAATCATTTAAGTTAATCAAACATAGTTTGTTCACATAATTTCAACATCATAGAATCAAGTAATTTTTAAATAACCGAATTGAGTAGTCTCACAATGATTTTAAAATGGCTCCCTAACAACAGTGATGTGTACAGGGGGGCTTGAGACCCTGCCTCTTTAATCAAATCACAAAATAAAAGTTTATTTTATTTTGCTGTCACTTGACTGATCTATAGCTTTCATTCTATTAGCCAGCAATATCACATAATGAATATGTCAAGTGCTAAGTATGAAATGCTCTTTGATGACATGCTGTATCAGTCCACAGCCTAAGCGATTTCTCCGCTCATCTCCACTATGGTAACCCAGTTTAATTTAAATGTTTCTAATAATTTCAATTAAACATTAAACACTAATAAAAAATATAAAGTCTCCCCCTTTTCTCATTTTGCCCCAAAACACATAAAATAACACTTAATTTCAACAATTTTAATCTAGTCGTCAAGTCCCAAGCAAAGCATGCTGGGAACTACAGTTTCAGCAAAAATAATTTTCGAGTACTTAATTGGTTCACATTCACCCCAAATAATTCAATCTAGTAGATTGCACATTTTATAGAATTACATTAATCGAAAGCAAAGAAATCATGTTCAGAAGAGAAACACAATTTTGTTGAATAGATCGCAAATAATATGATTAATTAAATTGGACAATGGGCCCTATCTTGCACCCAGCGCAATTGACTTTGTACACCGACGCATGTGTCATTCCTATTTTGCCCCCGCGCAAAGCGCGCTTTTCCCTCCACAGAAGCACGTCGCTAAACTAGTGAATGAACTTGCGCTCCCTGGGCGGTTCAGCGCAAAAAAGGAGGCGTGTTCCGGCGCAAACAATCCCTGGTGCTATTTTGCTGTTCCATTAAACAATTGCGCCACTGACCAGAAAAAACCTAGTCTAAAGTCAGTGGCGCGTTGCGAGTTGTTCATTATGCTATTTTAAGGGCGCATGCTTGACCATAATGTATAGCGTGCACAACGCGCATACACTTTGCTCATGTAACCTACACAGATGCAACAGTTATTTTTGCAAATCATAAATTGTTACACTAAAAAAATATTAACACATGAGATGACGGAAATCATTGTGGTGTGCCACGAAGATGTGAAAAAATAGGCATAAATCTAGCTTACAAATGATTCAGGCTAATTGTAATAATTAAGGATAAGACCTGTTTGCCCAATAGTGGCAAGACATATATGTATATAAGGACATCTGACAAATTGGTTTGTCCGTCAAGAACCAGGAAAAAAAATCGACTGAAAAACTGAAAAAACTGAAAGACTGAAAAAAAAAGACTGTGAAATCACCTTTACCATAATGTACAACATTACAACTTCACTTCTCTGTCTTTCACTGCTCTTACAAGAACATCAGTCTCCTCGGCTGTGAACCGCTCCTGGCGTGCACCTGGTAAATACGCCATAATAAGAGCAATCCATAATGGAACTTGCGCACCTGCTTTTAAAGGGAATGTTGGATGACGCTCGGATTGGTTTATTCACGTTACGCCCAAACCACACCTATGAATAATGAAGCTACTTCAGACCAACCCATTTTAGATTTGCGCCGGGCGCAAGAGCCATTTATCCCGCCGGGAATATTGCAACAGCGCCGAGACCCGCCCACAAAGTTACTTGCGCTTCACGCTTTGACACTTGCGTTTCAGATCGTTAAAATAGGGCCCAATATGTGTTTTCCTGTTTTTTTCAGTGAACGAATGACCTACCTCAAACCTCGCCACTAAACCTACCCGTCACTACGGTTTAGACAAAACGTACAAATTAGTACGAGTGAGGTTGTACGAATTAGCCACCTTGTAAAATACGTATGAATTGGTCGTGAGATAGCATTGGTTTTACCATCTAACATGTCTCACTGCAGTGTGAACAAGTGTCTCATAGTAGCCACCGAGTGAATACAGAGTAGCATTATAACATAATTTTAACACACTCAAATGTATCTAATATGATAAAACAGCACTGCGTTATTCCACATACACATGAGCAGAAGCGTTTGTCTGCGGCAGAATAAAAGTCCCGCGAAATCCAAGCGTCATTAAGCTACGCCTTTGTTTTGAATAAGCGACCTCTAGCGGCAAAAAATGACATATTGTGACTTTAACCCATCAGATTTTAGGGTTTGGTCTTAAAGGGCATCAATAATATTCCTATTAACCCATCATTTTCTGTTGATTTTATTAGTAGTGTATACAAAAGTTACTTGGCAAAACCTCAGGCACCATTCGGCAATCAGAAACCTTTGTGTTTTAATAGTGTGTATATTGTTTACCATTTAATAAAAACTCCTTTTTGTGAAGTATTTAGCTTGAAAGCTGTGCTACACTGTAAAATCCAACAGTTGTTCTTACTAAGACTTTTTTAGTAAACTTTACTTAATGTCCAATAATTTGTTGACCTTACTTAAAACAAGTAAGTAATCTGAACTATTTGTATGCTATGCCTTCATTACTTAGAAAACTCAGGTAAACATTACTTGACTGGTTTGAGTACCATTTGGCCAAAGCAAAAAAACAAACGGGCGGACGGGCGGACGGGCAAAGTGTTTTTGAGGCAATTTTGTGTAGACTTATCACTCATTTCCTCCACTTCTTCTCACCATTATTGCGATTAGTGTTCCCTTTGGTTGGACACTTGGAACTTCATTCATATTATAGTAATTAACTTCCTATTAATGCAGCAATGCAACAAGAAATTGATTTCTAAACAAGGGAAGTAATATATATATATATATATATATATATATATATATATATATATATATATATATATATATATATATATATATATACATATATATATATATACATATATATATATATATATATATATATATATATATACATATATATATATATACATATACATATATATATATATATATATATATATATATATATATATATATATATATATATATATATATATACACATATATATATATACATATATATATATATGTATATATATATGTATATATGTGTATGTATATATTTGTCCATTAATGATAAATAACATAACTATATTTCATATCAAATAATGACCTTTTAACATATTTTTGCTAATATTTATGGCATAACCTTTTAATTGAGTTGATATAATCCCTCTATGTTTGTCACAATATCATTTGACCATACTCGAGTGTGTCACACACAGACTTCAACATTCAGCATGCAAAACACAACAATGGTAACAAGGATTTAATTTTTTTTTTTTACATTATTATTATTAATATGACCTTTATTATTTTACTTGCTGTCATTATTGGGGTTATACTGACAAAATACAAATAGTAAAATAAAGCCAAAAATAGTAAAACGAAGCAATTAATTTATTCATGCCACAATGCACTCTGGGAGAACACTTCCTCAGATCCCAGATAGAATTAAGTTGACAAAACTTAAACGGTTTAAGTAAGAACAACTTACTTAATTGAATTAAGGCAACAAGTTTGCACAATTTAATTAAGTAAACTGAACTAATTAGTTTTTACAGTGTAGTGATTTTTTTCTTAATATTAAAGGATACTTGGTTGATATTTTGCATCAAATGAGGTGACTTACAGACTGACAGACAGATAGATAGATAGATGATATATAGATGACAAATGAACGATTGATGGATGGATAGACAGATAAGATGGATGGATGATGAATGAAAGAATGATGGATGGATGGATGGATGGACTAAGATAGACAGATAGATAGATAGATAGATAGATAGATGGATGGATGGATGGATGGATGGATGGATGGATGGATGGATGGATGGATGGATGGATGGATGGATGGATGGATGGATGGATGGATGGATGGATGGATGGATGGATGGATGGATGGATGGATGGATGGATGGATGGATAGATAGATAGATAGATAGATAGATAGATAGATAGATAGATAGATAGATAGATAGATAGATAGATAGATAGATAGATAGATAGATAGATAGATAGATAGATAGATAGATAGATAGATAGATAGATAGATAGATAGATAGTCTATGTATTTACCAATGATAGATAGATAATTATGCAAAGGAGAGAGTGTGATAAATATGAAAGTGATTGTGTGATACAATAAAAGACAGATAAGAAAATGGCAAAATTGTTAAAGGGAGTGGAGGCCACGGGTTGGAGAAAAGCAAGAGGAGAGAGAACAAGTGTGTGTGTGTGTGGAGCTGCATTGAGATTCTTGGCCTGTATCTGTTGGCAGTGGGGTGTGAGCTGAGATCTGCTGCATAATTGTGAAACCACAGGGACTGCAGCTCTGACCAGCCTGTCAAAACATCATGACAATCGTCCCTCACCGCACAGCAGACAGGCCAGAGAGAGAGAGAGAGAGAGAGAGAGAGACAGGGAGAGGGTGTCAGCGTTTTGACTGATATACCAGCTGAGAAGTTATAATTACGATCTCTATCTGACATTTGTAATCTAGGCGCGCGCACACACACACACACAGATCATGTGGACTGTGGTTCTTGTGGGGGTGTGCTGGTGTGTACGAGAGTGCTTTAGCTGCTAGGCTGAGTAGTGATTCCACGCCGCTGCGTTTTGAGGCTAATTAGTTTGGATATTAACGGGACGAAACCCCAAGCAGCTTCTAAATGTCACCCGCTCTCCCCACAGACACAAACACACGCCGGTTCACGCTCTTTGCCCCGTTCCACCGCCCCCCAGAAAAGTGCCGCAGGGAAAACCAAGAAAAAGCCAAGAAGCGTCGGCGGCGGGTCACGGCGACGTGCGGAATAGCAAACCCGTGTCACTGCGCTCGGCATGCTCAGGACTGGTGTGAGCGGAGGACTGTTTTTTTCACCAACCAGGCGTAAACATAATTTTCTCAAATATCCATACTTTTACATAAATGCTGCTCACATATTATTGTGAGCTTGTTCTGAATACAGTGTAATCAGTAACATCAGTGTTATAACAGTAGGGGTGTGACGAGACGCTTGGCTCACGAGAAGAGACACGAGGTTGGGTTCACGATAACGAGACAAGACAAGATTTTTGCACAGTACTTTTAAAAAATCCTCAATGACAAAATTCATGTCTGGAAAAATAGTCTGCAGGTGCATTTTGAAATGTTTTAACTAGTCATCTTGTAGTAAATGTCATTTCAGTTCTACATTGAAAGACTGCAATACTCAAGCACTGTAAAAGGTTCTGCACAAACTCAACAGACTGGCTCCTCTCCTGTATGATTTCACACGAGTTTCTTCAGACCTTACTGTACATGAATTATGAGCTTCCAGAACTTCTGATTGAGGCTGTGTGTGACCTCCTAATTAATAAGAACTCATTTCCACAAATTGAACATAGAAATAAAAACGGTATAAATAACTAATTGCAACCATAATCAAATGACTCTCTCAATATTCAAAGTGCAAAACAGAGAGCAGAGCCAAGAGGGGGTTACAACTAACTTACACAGCCCAGCCTAAGATATCTTTGATATTGAGAGACAGGCTATTGTATGTCGCCTAGTTTGCGTGAATCAGGCCGCACATGTATAGGGAGCGGCGGTGCTGAACACGCATTTTACAAGATAAGACATTACAGACACTCTATCAGGCTCTGTTGCGCACAAATCTTTCGCCATGGTCCTGTCAATCATCTCACCTTACTCTCGTCATGTGATCAGTGAACTGCAGCTCAGAGGCATTCGCACACAGAGCAGATCAGAGCAGACGTTTACAGTATAATCGAAGCGACCGTTATCCAACTGAATTAAATGGTTTTTATTTATATAAAAAAAAAAAAAACTAAATGACAGTGGAGGATGTAATGTAAATGTAATTTCACCCTGAAGCACCATCATGGCGAGACAGCTTTTCACTCGACGAGATCTCGTCACACTCCTATGTAACAGAAATAAACACAAACACGCCAAACATATCCAGGGCCCAGAAAACACCTCATACCCCAGAGGGTTAAAGGTGGATTTTACCCAGAAATCAAATTGCTGGATTGTCCTTGATGTGTTGAGAAATCACTTTCTGCCTGAGGATCACAGTGTGAAGCCCAAAACACTTCAGAACGAATCTCAACGAATTGTTATAGTTTTACAAACAATCATTACGTTAGTGGCATCGACATTGGTAAATACATAGACTATCTATCTATCTATCTATCTATCTATCTATCTATCTATCTATCTATCTATCTATCTATCTATCTATCTATCTATCTATCTATCTATCTATCTATCTATCTATCTATCTATCTATCTATCTATCTATCTATCTATCTATCTATCTATCTATCTATCTATCTATCTATCTATCTATCTATCTATCTATCTATCTATCTATCTATCTATCATCTATCTATCTATCTATCTATCTATCTATCTATCTATCTATCTATCTATCTATCTATCTATCTATCTATCTATCTATCTATCTATCTATCTATCTATCTATCTATCTATCTATCTATCTATCTATCTATCTATCTATCTATCTATCTATCTATCTATCTATCTATCTATCTATCTATCTATCTATCTATCTATCATGTTCATTCATTCATTCTATCCATCTATCCATATGTCCATAAATCCATCCATCCCTGATTGATTCCACTCTCTTTATTGTCCTTGACTAACAGAAGAAAATAATCTTATTTGCATATGTGTGAATGGATTGCTTTGAATTGGATATTTTTGTATATTTGACGTCTGACTCAAAAGTAGCTCATGGTGGCATAAAGAAGCTCTCAATACTATGAATACGACTTTTAAACATAGATTGCAGTTTGCATGTTTGTTTGTGGGAAAGTTACAGAGTAGCAGTCACTTACAGTAGTTTGGCTGTGGAAAAGGGATATGTGGCCACAGAGATGAAGGTGGCGAGAGAGAGAGAGAGAGAGAGAGAATGCAGGAAACCATGAGACACTGTTAGCATGTGAATGCACTGCTGTAACAGACATAAAGAAACTGTGTCTGTGTGCATAAGTTATTTTGATATGTTGAGGTTGGAGATAGAGAGAGAGCGTTTGACACAGAGGTCACCTTCATCTCATCTGGGAAAATCGTCTTCACAGGGATCCTCTGCAGCAAGGGATTGTGGGTGTTGTGGCCATCCAGAATACTGAATATAGCAGCACAAACCTTGAAACGCTCCCAGAGGAAAGTGTTATTGCTCAGAGGTTGCTCTTTCACATCTCAGGAAACTTCCAGTTGAAGTTTCATTTTAAGGATCAACTTTGTCCAAAGATGTTTCTCCTACCTGACTCAAATTGTTGAAATACAGAAAGAGTGCATATAAGCTAAAAAAAAAACTAAATTGGAAAATCTTGGGTCTTTAGAATTTCGGAGAAATGTTCATGAGAAGCTCAGATGTTTCTCCTAAAAGACCACACGGATCTTACATGCAACTCCGCTTGAGTTTCAAAAGAGAGCTCAGCAGCATGGACCCTAGATATTCATTTGTAAGCGGACTAGCACAGTCGGAATTAGGGTTGTCAACTTCAGAAGAAATGGGCTGGATTTCCCAAAACCTTCTTAACACTATGTCGTTCTTAGGTAATACCTTACGGTGTATCTTAACGTTAATACGTGTTTCCCAAAACGATGTTAGTTAAGAATATCTTCTGTAAGTCATTCTGTTCGTCTGGAGCACTCTTAGCTATACCTTATCACTATTGACAGTTCATTCCGATAGTGGCCATCACTGTTTCTTTACAACCTTACCAAGTGGGTAAGTACTCTCTTTTTCTCAACGTTTGACTGTTTTCGACTGTAGGTGGAGAGGAAAGTGTATAGTGAGCATTAAAACTGGAGTTTGACTTTACAGCATTTACTCTTTCTCCTACTATTGAAGCTTTTAATCGCTGTAAGAAAAAAGATCTAGTGTTAATCGCAGACTTTGATATTTCTGTAAAGAAAGACGTTGTTAAACAGGTACTTAAGGATGACTTGTATGAGAAATTAGTAAATGCAGGCATTTTGCCTAGAGAGTCAGCTGAGAGCGTTGAGGTTCAGTCTGAAGCTTCACGAGAGGCTGACGATGTGAATCTTAACTCAGACTCCGTTATATCCCAAGATCCAAAGTTTGCTTTGAAGTTAAAATAATTGGATCTTGCGATTTAAAAAACAGGAATGTGAGGCAGAAATTATAAAGCTTCGAGTAGTGGAGAGGCAGGCTGACTGAGATATCCAACTACGTAAATTGGATCTAGAATCAGAGCGCTTGGCTAGAAAACCAGTACCACTACCACGTACTAGGCCCCCTTCAGTCTTGTCACCCTTAACGACGGCGGTAGTACAGTCACAGAGGACTTTTCTCATGCACCCTCCAGCGACTATTTCGATGTTAGTAAGCATATAAGACTTGTGCCTCCATTCAGGGAGACAGAAGTTGATTCGCACTTTGTTGCATTCGAGCGCGTCGCTAGTAAATTGAGATGGCCAAAAGATATGTGGGCTCTCCCAACCCTAGACTGGAAGAGCTTTACGAATTCAGATCTCAGTCTTTACGAATATAATTCTGCTATTGGCCGAATCGAATTTGATTTGGATTGTAAGGCGTGGTTTAAAGGCCCTGATATAACATCTGAGAATTTCTATTTCAAGTCTCAATTTGCTCTCCATAAAATCTCATTGCTGTCAAGAAGCATCAAGTGAGACATTAAAGAGATCTTGTGTGTGGTTTGTCTTTCCTGTGGACACACACATGTTCTGTCTTGAGCTGTGTGTGTGTGTATGTGTATGTGTATGTGTATGTGTGTTCACGCTGTGTGCTGTTTTGTTTACATCTGTGTGTTTTATGAGCTCGGAATATAAACACACAGATCTTATGGTTTGTTTTTATTTGCGAGTATGACGGATGATGAAATGATATCATAAAAGTGCCGGTGTGTGTGAGAGAGTGTGTGAGGCAACGATCAGAGCTGGAATGGCTGTTTGTATTAATATTCCCTCAGGTGTGAAAGAGAAGAGATAAAATCAGATGTGGCTCTGATGTTACGCCTCCTGATAAACTGATATAATTAAAAATAAATATAAACCTTCTATTTCCCTCCGTGCCGCAGGCCATGGAAGTGTGAGGTAGATTTCCTTTGAATGCAGGGATGGTAATTTCTCTAAAATCATCAAATCTGACAACAAAGAAATGAAGATCTCCAGCGCTGCGCACACAGGTTTCTCTCTCTCACACACAGTTACACTTTTCTCCCTCTCACACACGCACTCAAACATTCACAGAGGCATTGAATCACTTCTAATTTGGGATATAAAATCACAGCTCTTAAAATTAGGATCAGAAATTAGAGAGAATCTTCCCCCCCGAAAAGCCTCATGTCTTTCCGAACCTTTTTGGCTTGCTTTCTTCTGAATAACACAAATTTTATATTTTGAAGATATTGACTAGATATTGATTAGAGTTTCATTGTATGGACAAATAATATTGTCTGGTAGGAACCACAGAAGAAAGAAAGTCATACAATGTTGGAATGACAATGGTGAGTAAATGATGAAAAAAAAAATCCTTTAGCCTAGGCCTGGGGCAAGAATACCTGTGAAAGTGACAAAAACGTGTCATATGATCATAAACACACTACCGTTCAAAAGTTTGGCGTCTGTGAGATTTTTGAAGTCTCTTCTGCTCTCCAAGGCTGCATTTATTTGATCAAAATAGTGTGATATGATTACATTTTCACACGTGTTTTCTGTTTGAATATCTTTTGAAAATGTAATTTATTCATCAGCATCATTACCCCAGTCTTCAGTGTCACATGATCCTTCAGAAATCATTCTAATATGAGGAATTGCTGCTCAAGAAACATTTATGATTATTATCAATGTTGAAAACAGTTATGCTGCTTCATATTTTGTGATACATTCTGTGATACAGAAATCTTGGCACCATTATAAATGTCTTTACTGTCATCAATTAAACGCACCCTTGCATAAAAGTATTAATTTATTTGCAAAAAACAAACAAACAAACAAACTTTTGAGTGGTAGTGTAAAGTATAATTTTTTTTAATATTTAGTATACTTGATAATATTCTAGGTTTCTGTTATTATATTAAAATATGCTCTTGTAAGCACTATTCGAATTGTGCTGGTTTGTTAGTGATCTGCATGTCATCCGTATCATGGACAACCAATGGTTTCAGGATTGACTCTGTACAGGAATGATAATTTAGGGACTTGGGCCTATGGTATATTTAAATTCCCAAATGCTCATTACCTGCAGAAATGTCAGATAGCAGCCCTATGGCGTTTAGTAGTGGTCAAAAAAGTCAAATGACTTTTAGGCCAATTCCTCCATGTTAACACAGAGATGGCAATTTGGGCAGAAATTCAATTACGGTTTTCTGCTGAATGACTAAACAATTCAGCTGGGAATTTTATCCCGGCTGGTGCAGAATAACATAGACTGATTCCCAGTAGAATGTCAAAAACTCAGATTATCTATTATCTATAAATGCTCAAATTACATCATGTGCCTGTGTAAAACCTTTACAGTCTGTGTTAACATGGAGAAATTGGCCTATTTAAAAAATTGCTAATTGCCATCTAAATGTAAATGTAACAATTCACCTGAAATTCATATACTCTTAAAAGGTTCCTTTTTTTCCTTTTTTCCGTTTTTTATTTTTATTTTTTATTTTTTTGCTTGGATGGCATAGAAGAACCATTTTTGGTTCCCCAAAGAAAACTCAAACTCATTTTTCTAAGTGTGAAGAACATTTGAATAATCTAAAGAACCTTCTTTAGATTCAATGGATGTTAAAGATTGGAACCATCAATGCCAATAAAGAACCTTTGCAAATATTGGCCCTAAGAATGAAATATAATTTAAGATAATGTAATTAATTTTTGACTGCAGGCTTCATCCCAGATCAAAATTCCAAGGTTCAAATAGATTTCAGCTCCTCATTTACATGCGCGCTCATGTAAATCTCCACACACTGGGGCTCCAGCAGGCCGATCATGTGAGCTCGCTGTCCGTCAAAGGCATCTCTGAGTTAATCACCCTCTCCGTGCTGGTTTCTTCTTTTTTTCCCTCTCTCTCTTCTTTTGCTTTCTCTTCCTTCTCTGTTTTTTTTTCTAGCTTCCCTTTAGAGAAAGTTTCAAGAAGTTTCTATAAATTAATAAAGATCTGGTGCTGTATGAAGCCGATCTGGCTTTGAACGGTAGCGTATTGATCTCACAGGTGAAGCAGGGATCAGCACTTCAAACGGAATGCGTTGTTCCAGAGGAGAGTTTGGAATGGCAGGCGTACTCCCGTCTGAAAGCCACAGGAACCAACCAAACCCACACAACGGGTCATACGGCAGAGACAATAGCCACATGTTGTATTTCAACTGTTATGGCAAAAAAACTCAACGGTGTCAGTTGATCGGCTCGAGTGGCAAAAATGAGTGAGATCTTATTGCTGATATTTAGTTCCTTTGATTGGACAAACGGCTTTCAGAGAGTGCAGATATGAACTTTTTATCACTCCACTTCTTCTTTTGGGACCATTTTCTTTTGGCAAAACAAGTATAACCTACATTTCAAGCCTTACAAATAAAGGTCCTTTATTGGCATCTATAGTTCCTTGAAGAACCTTTAACTTCCATGGAACCTTTGCATTCCATAAATGTTCTTTATAGTATAAAAAGGTTCTTTAAATAGTTTAAAGTTCTTCACACTAAAGAGTAAATGGTTCTTGTAGGAATGCACCAATGCATTTGATTTAAAAATACAGTAAAAACAGTAACATTGTGAAATATTATTGATCTCATGATCCTTCATAAATCATTCTTAAATGCTTATTTGCTGCTCAAAAAATACTTCCATTGAAGAATATTTCCATTCCATAAATGTTCAAAGTAGAAGAAGGTTCCACTAGATTTTTAAATGTTCTTCTCACTAAGAAGAGAAAAGGTTCTTCTTGGAAAGCTTATGCTCACCAATGCATGTATTTGATACAGCAAAAACAGTAATTCTGTCAGGACCACTATCGTCAAATGATTGATTGACTATTAGCATATAGTTTGGATTGCCCGTATGGTTCTGTTCTGGACAAGAACTCCCTGTGGTTCCATGCAGCCTAGCATTGATAAGAGCAGGGAGAGCAGCAATAAACCCCCTAAGGGTAAACAGAACAGAACCAACATGATATTACCTAATGCTCTTTGTGTCACGGACTGTGGTATCATAGGAATAACAAGGAAGCCAAAGATGATTGAAAGGTAACCAAGGATTAATTCTAACAGTGTGCTACACACAAACAATACCAGACAAATGAGAACTGAAAAGACTGCGATTTAAATAGTGAACACAAACGAGATAAGTAAACAGACAGAGCTGAACTAAATTAACTCAATGACGGTGACCATGAAAACAAAGGAGTGACTGGAAACTGAACAAAGGAACAAATCAAACACAAGCAAAACAGACTGAACATGTGACATTACTCCCCCCTCCCGAATTGCGTGACCTCGTGCCAAAAAGAGTCCAACCGGGGAGGGAGGGCGGGCGGGCCCCGTTGAGTCCTGGAGGTCACAGGCAGGTGAGCGGGGAGATGTTGGTTGGTAGGAAGCCTCCAGGGTGGTGCCGGAAGTTCAGGAGGCCATGGCGGCACAGGTAGCTCAGTGGACCATGTAGATGCCGGAAGCTCAGAGGACCATGGCAGTGCAGGAAGTTCAGGAAGCCATGATTATGCAGCAAGTACAGGGGACCATAGCAGAGCAGGAAGTTCAGGAAGACATCGTGGTGCAGGAAGTTCAGGGGATCATGGCAGAGCAGGAAGTTCAGGAAGACATCGTGGTGCAGGAAGATCAGGGGACCATGGCAGAGCAGGAAGTTCAGGAAGACATCGTGGTGCAGGAAGTTCAGGGGACTAGAGAGGCACGGCCTCCGTGGCCTTAGCCAGGTATCTACTGCCCCCCTCCCCCGGGATCTTGGATGCTGGTCAGAGGCTGGAGCCATCTCTGTACTTTGGTCATGGACAGGAGACGTCGCGGGACTCTGGACGTGGACAGGAGACGTCGCGGGACTCTGGACGTGGACAGGAGACGTCGCGGGACTCTGGACGTGGACAGGAGACGTCGCGGGACTCTGGACGTGGACAGGAGACGTCGCGGGACTCTGGACGTGGACAGGAGACGTCGCGGGACTCTGGACGTGGACAGGAGACGTCGCGGGACTCTGGACGTGGACAGGAGACGTCGCTGGACGTGGACAGGAGACGTCGCTGGACGTGGACAGGAGACGTCGCTGGACGTGGACAGGAGACGTCGCTGGACTCTGGACGTGGACAGGAGACGTCGCTGGACTCTGGACGTGGACAGGAGACGTCGCTGGACTCTGGACGTGGACAGGAGACGTCGCTGGACGTGGACAGGAGACGTCGCTGGACGTGGACAGGAGACATCGCTGGACTCTGGACATGGACAGGAGACGTCGCTGGACTCTGGACGTGGACAGGAGACGTTTCTGTCCAAAAGTCTATGAGCTAGTGATTAGTCGCTGGCTCTGGCATGGGGGTGGTCATCTCGGGGCTGAACTCTGAAACTGGGGACTGGATAGGTTAGCATCTCTCAAGAGGAAGAAGGTGATACAATTCAATTCATCATCCAGACCATCCCGAAAACATGCATTGAGCGTTTGATCGTTCCAGTTCACCAGGTGGGACAACTCAACAAACTCCTCCAAATATGTCTCCAAAGGTCGTCCACCTTGTTGGAGATCTAGCAGTCTCTTCTCAGTCTGTCTCCATTTTTTGAATGGAGACAGACCAAATCCTTTATTTGAGGTCTGGTATTCTGTCACGGACTGTGGTATCATAGGAAGATCATGGAAGCCGAAGATGATTGAAAGGTAACCGAGGATTTGGTCTCAATTCAGAAACATTCTCTAACGGGTGAGACAGTGTGCTACACACAAACAATAGCAGACAAATGAGAACCGAAAAGACTGTGACTTAAATAGTGAACACAAATGAGATAATTAAACAGACGCAGCTGAACTAAATTAACTCAAAATGACGGTAACCATGGAAACAAAGGAGTGGCGGGAAACTGAACAAAGGAACAAATCAAACTCAAGCAAAACAGACTGAACATGTGACATTTTGTCTCTGTGTGGGTTATTAGTGTTTGAGCCGATTCGTCTCTGAGCCTTGTAAGAAGATGATTTTAATTAAAAGCGTAATGTAGGAGAGTTTCCTCTGTTTGACTTCAGCTAGGGAACAAATCCTGCGGTTAATCCAAACCGAGCGCACTGCCAGCGGCCTCACAGGGGTGTGTGTGTGTGTGTGTGTGTGTGTGTGTGTGTTTGTGTGTGTTTCTGTGTGTGTGTTTCTGTGTGTGTGTGTGTGTGTGTGTGTGTGTGTCTGTAGATCTGAAAAGGAGGACAGTGACAGCATACACCTGATTCACCTGCTCTGTCACATGGTAAGGAGTTGCCTATGTACCGTCTGATCTATATCGCATGCAAAAGTGGCAAGCGCTTTCACAATCACAAGCTTTAATCTGATTGGCTGATTTGCACAAGGCAGGGTGTGCATGTTTATATCAGTCCGTCTGGAAAAGTCTCTGCGAGTTCCTCGGTTGCTAAAACGAGCCTTCTGAGGAAGACCTACTTGCTGGGTTTGCCAAAGTTAGCGGGGTTCGCGACATCAAATCTTTGAAAGTTTCATTGGAGGCCCTTGTTCAGACAGGCAGCAAAAAATCGGATTCTTTTTTAATGGCGTATCCGATCCGTTTAGTTGGTTGTAACTAAAACAGCGATATGAGATCCAACCTGATCCGAACCACAACCACATTTGGGATGTGTAGAACTTTCAAGTGCACAATATTATTTTGATTCTGAACAAGTCATCAGACGAGATCTGAACCCATTGCAAAAAATTATTCTTTTTTTAGATATTTTACAGACAAAAATACTAAAAAAAATCTATCTTTATCTGTAGATAAATACAGTATATACATACATTTAAGTACACACACATACATGATTTGATGATACATGAACTGATTTAGGTCTTGCAAACCTTTGACTGAGTTCATGTTTTAAACTGATGAGGCTCAATTATGAAATTATGAGTCATAATAATTTCCATAAGAATAATTTGTTCACATACGCCATTCAGTTGGGCTATTTCATGATCACATGTAACTTTATAAATGTCTTTTTTTATATAAGTTAATGCATCCTTGCTTTTTTGTTAAAAAAACTTTTGAACGGTACACTCTAAAAAAAAAAAAAAAAAAGGCACCATATGGCACCAAAAATGGTTATTGGCACGTAATCATAGGGGAACCTTTTTTAGTGCTATATAACACCAATTTTTGTGCTTCAGTGGTTCTTCAGTGGTTCTTCAGAGGTGCTATATAGCACCTTAGTCAAAGAACGGGTGAAGAAAAAAAAAATCTTCTAACATTTGGCATATTTGTTTCTACATGATTATTTTAACATTATGCTGGTAGCACTTTATTTTACAGTCATGTTTTCGGTGTACATACTATGTACTGTTATTGCAATAACTAGGTACTAACCCTGAACCTACCAACCCATGTAGTACCTTATATTACCCAGTGATTTTTAAGTACACTGTAAGTGCTGTAAAATAAAGTGCAACCAATATGCTCTTGCACTGTTATTGCATGTATGATCTTTGTTTGGGCCTGTTCAAATTATGTTGTTTCTTTGTGTCATCAAACATGCAGATAAAACACGCACACACTGGAACAGAAATGCTCTAAATGTCTGTGTTTTAAAACTGCCACCACACACACACACACACACACACACACACACACACACACACACACACACACAGAGACACCTGGCAGTAAGCAACATGTTCCTCTGCCGCTCTTGTGTGTGTGTGCGCTCGCTCAGATCTCGCTGTTCAGGTAACTGTTGTTTTGCTGCATACGCATGTTTACTCGTTTTTCTCTCCCTCCTCCTGTGGCAGGCCTGTCATCCCTCGCTCCGTGTTAAAAGCGCTCTGAGAGGCAGCTAATGCCGCTCAACAACACGCCTGAGCTTTGAAGAGCCGCGCCAGACACACACACGGTCCGGGTTACATCCTCGCTGCCACGGTTAGTCTCTCTCACACACACACACACACTCAGTGCTGGTCTCCAATTACTGCTTCCTCCATTGTTTCTTGTTGATCGGACAGGCCTTGATGGCGTGTCATAGAGAGAATGCGTGTGTGTGTGTGTGTGTGTGTGTGCGAGTTTGTGCTGACAGACAGCCAATTTATGCAGCAGTTACCCAGCATGCATAGGTGGATTAATCAGTATTCTCATTTGCATAAATCAGCGATGGAGGCGGGACTTTGCGTGGCATCATGCTCGTGGATCTGGGAAGGGGGTCTGATTTGATTGGTTGATCTCGCTGTCAGTATTTGTGTTGCCCTGCAGGTCCCCCCTCCCTCACAGTAGTGTGCAAACCGCACACACACACACACACACACACTCACAGACGGAATAGGCCTCCTGTCAGAGGCTCGTTTGGAATTCCCTTTAAAGCCGGACGGAGCGTCTGTACCTGTCAGAATGCCTGCGAAGAGATCTCTGTGACTGACTCATACACACACGCGCAGGGCTGTACCTCACCCACCCTCCAGACAAATGCCTTCATCTAACACTTCAGAGAGAACCGGCCAGCCAGAGGAGAGGAGAGGAGAGGAGAGGAGGAAGCAGAAATATTTAAGTCTATAACAAGTCCGACATTATTGACCCTTTAAATGAGTGTGTGAATCAGTGATTTGTTCTGAAATAAGAATGCGCTGGAAGTGGGTTGTGCTTCTTAGTTGGGGTTTGTTTAAGTATTGATTTTCTTACAAATAAAATATGAATAAACTACTGTTTAAAAGTGTGGGGTCAGTAAGATATTTAAATTTTTAATACTTTTATTTAACAAGGATGCATCAAATTGATCAAAAGTGACAGTAAAGTAATTAAAAAAGTTACAAAAGATTTATTTTTCAAATAAATGCTGCTCTTTTGAACTTTCTATTCGTCAAAGAATCCTGGGGGGAAAAAATGAAGCAGCACAACTGTTTTCAATATTGATAATAATCCGTTTATTAGCATATTAGTATGATTTCTGAAGGATCATGTGACACTGATACTGAAAATTCAGCTTTGATCACAGGACTAAATGACATTTTAAAATATATTCAAATAAAATAAAATAAATATTTTTTACAATATTACCGTTTTGACTGTATTTTTTAAATGCAGCCTTGGTGAGCATTAAATACTTCTTTCAAAAACATTTTTCAAAAACGTACCGACCCCAGACTTTTGAACGGTAGTGTACAGTAGAAGTTACAGTATGAATGTGATTGTAGGTCAGATCATTTGCTTTTTCATAGCTCAGGAGTTGTTTTTGTTTAGTGTCAACTGTGTCTCAGGGCATTTGAATAATCAAAATAATTCACAGAAATTAGACAATTGTTGACATACAGTAATAATACTGATACATCATATCAGATTATTTGGTAGTGGAATAATTTGAGAAGTTGTTAGTTATTTTTTGTTGAAGTTTCAACTTTTTTCTCATACAATTCATTTGTAGAAATAGAAATAGACCTAAATGAGACAATAGGTAAATCACTGTGGATAGCAGAATTTGATGAGAAATATTTGAGTTCATATTTAGATTTGGTTGAAGTATTTTCCAGCTCAGAAGTTTCTCTTTAATAACTATGACTCAACGGGTTTATGTTTCAGTATCAATTATATAGCAATCTTTCTCATAATATTCCTAAAAAATGTGTGAGTATAATTTCATAAAATGTAGTTAAATTGAATAGCTCGGCTCATTTGATCTTATGAGAATGAACGGAGAAATGTTTGAGTTCATATTGAAACTGCTAATATTAGTAAATCTGAGCGCATTCATTTTTGAGATCTCTTGAGAAACATCTGAGATTCCTCAGTTTCTCAGGAGGGAAATCAGCCGGAGGCTTAAGCACATTTTCATTGCTCACCATTAAATATCATTTCCGTTGAAGAGCAAAAATTGAGACATATATATGTGACCCTGGACCACAAAAACCAGTCATAATTTGCATGGGTATATTTGTGACAATAGCCAACAATACATTGCATGGGTCAAAATTGTATGCCAAAAATCATTAGGATATTAAGTAAAGATTATGTTCCATGAAGACATTTTGTTAATTTCCTACTGCAAATATATCAAAAATGTATTATTATTAGTAATATGCATTGCTAAGGACTTCATTTGGATAACTTTAAAGGCGATTTCCTCAATATTTAGATTTTTTTTGCCCCCTCAGATTCCAGATTTTCAAATAGCTGTACCTTAACAAACCAGACATCAATGGAAAGCTTTATTCAGCTTTCACATGATGTATACATCTCAATAAAAGAAAATTACCCTTATGATATGGTCCAGGGTCCCATATGAAGATCTAGATGTATGTGAAGGTCTTGATTGACTAGTCCAGGCATTTTCAACCCTGGTCCTCGAGGGCCACTGTCCTGCAGAGTTTAGGTCCAACCCTAATCAAACACACCTAAACCAGCTAATTAAGTCTGATCGAGGTTGGACCTAAACTCTGCAGGACCGTGGCCCTCGAGGACCAGGGATGAGAATGCCTGGACTAGTCTTTCTATTAGGACATTTCATTAGACCCTGCATGTGAAAGGTTTAAGATCAGGTGTTGTATAGGTTTGTTAGCAGATTCACAATTAGCTGTGCTGCTGTTCTAGGCAGCACTGCAGTAGGGCAACTGAACAAAGACAGATGCACTGTGGGATACACTGAACACACACACACACACACTGTGCCCAAATAAACACCAAAGGGAATTAGGCTGTTTTTCTTTTCTGTGCGCTTGTGTGTGTGCCATTAATTGTGTATTTCAGTAAAGGGCCAGTCACACACTACACATTTCGTCCCATTGACTTCCATTCATACACATGCCAAGGCAGGAGTAGGGATGGGCATATCGATACTGATGTGAGCATCGAAATGTATCGATACTCAAAAATAAAATTTCGATACTAAGGTGGGTTTTTTTTTTTTACCAGTAATTTAGTTTATTTAAAAAAGATTATTTAATGCATACAATACGAATAACCTATGTTACCAAGTAGTTGTGTAGTATAGGACTATTTCCTGCTCATCTGAACCATGATCTTAACGCACGCAAATGCTGCAAGACAGAACCAATCAATCACAGAGAGAGCGTTCGCACACCGATGACACTGTATTCAAACTGAGCTGCGTTTCCCAAAACTATCATAAGAAACCATTGATGCTTTTGGAAACGCACCCCAGAACAATACTCATCAGAAGACAAAAAACATATGTTTGAGTTATTTCACAATAAACAAATATAAATTGTAGCCTACATACATAGTGCACTCTTTAAATGTAATGTTAAAAGTTGATATTTGATCATGTTCTATTCTGTAACTAATGTTAATATAAATCATGTCAGAATAAAAAGGTTGCATTTTATGGGTGCAATGTCCTGTCACTGGCAGTCCCTTGAAAATGGTTGAAAATGAACCATGGTTTATTTGTTACTACAGTTCAACTATTATTAGTAAATTTCCATGGTTACCACTACAATTAAACATTTTAACCATGTGTAAAGAAAAACATGATCTAATAAGTTGCAATTAAGGCATATTGAATGTTAAAATAACCCTTCAAATATAATGTTAAGTGTTTATTTTTCCATTTTACTCTTAGTAATTTTAATAATTTAATAAATGTAATAATTAAAAAGTTCAGTTTAGAAGTATCGTATCGATATCGGTGATACTGGCCTTGAAAGTATCGGTAACGTATCGAAAACAAAATAAGTGGTATCGCCCATCCCTAGGCAGGAGACAGGAAACCCATTTCACTCCACAGTTCATATTCAGTGAACTCTGACCTGCGAATTCGTATCTCGTGAAGATGTGTGACCAATAGAAGATTGATAGATACGCCACAGCTTGACCTTTTAGCAGAATTAAAAGAACCCGTGTTAAACTTTAAATCTGCAGGACTGCAGTAGATTGTATATTTTTACATTTTTATGTACTATCTGTTGAGCGTCCTTGTTCCGCTCCCACCATGCTTCATACTACAGTAACGCTAATAAATCTTTGATACATTCGCTCATCCATGAATATGATTTCTGCCCGAGTCCCATCGGATTCTTTTCCACCGGCTGTAGAGGTGAAGACAACAGCTCCCATGATTCTGCAAAATCAAGGCGTCATCAAGCTACGACTTTGTTTTAAATAAGTGACCTCCAGCGAGAAAAAATGACATATTGTGCCTTTAACTCTAAAAGTAGAGCTAGATGAGGAAAGCGTCAGTGGTGTTTGCTTGCAATTGCCTGTTATGGGTGGTTACCAGGGTGTTGCTATGATCTGATCTTAGCCAACAACCCTAATGAGACAGTCATCATAACAATCATAACAAACACAAACTTTGCAATAAATCAGCGTTTCGCGTGTAGCTCATGAAACACATCACCGTGTCCATGTCAAATTCTTAGGGGTTTGGGCTGTAACAAACAGTCGGGAAAACACACTGATTGAGTTTGCAGGTGTTTGGATTGAATTTGAAGGTGTTATTGCAAACAGAGATTTGAATTTCCATCCAGAGCAGAAAATAGGAAATGAGACCAATAACCTTGACTGGCATTTACTCCTGTGTGTGTGTGTGCGTGTGTTTTATATGCATGAGGATTCTTTCATTTGTGTTTTATTTGCGCTCTTCGGTTGGGGAGATAAAGCTATTAATATATATGGCGATGAGAGGAGAGAGGCTGTGGCATATGCCTGCGAGCAAGAATATTAAAACTAAGAGAACTATAGTGATATCCAGCCCATGAGTACACACACACACACACACACACACACACGATTCATTTAGAAGACACGCACAATCTGGTGCTGGTTATTGTCGTGTGTAATCGATTTGCTCGGCCTTCTTAGATCTTAGGTCTTAGTTTTCCATAGGTCTCACAAGATCTGACTCTCTCTCTCTCTCTCTCCCAAGATAAAAGTAGCTTTATTGACAAAACAACTGAACATTGGCAAAGAATAACTAACATTGTAAATACACAAAATAAAAACATAAACATTTAAATGCATTTTATGCCTGTTGCTTATACATATAAATATTCTACTTTAGAAATATTATTATAATTTATTACAATAGAGGAAGGATCATGTGACACTTAGTTTATATACATTTTTATATTATATATGACATAAATGTACAATTTGTATTATTAAGTTGATGTGTATTTTTATGAATTATAATAATAATATTAGTAATAATAACAACAAGAAATTAAAAAATGAATAGATGTAAAAATGAATCATTTTTATTGTAAGTCACTTTGGATAAAATGCCAATTGCACAATGTAAAAGTATAATATTTATTATTCAAAAATATTATATTATGTGTAATATATTGTATAATATTTAATAATAATAATAATGGGAGAAAAACATTCATCTAAATTAATAATAAAAATGAACTTAATCGTTTATAAATGACAATGCAACAGGCATAAAATAATATAAATAGTGAAACAAACTGCATTTAATACAAATTAAACGTTTTATCCTAAGCACATTTTTCCTAGACAAAGATGAATCGAATCAAATGTGTGTTTTGATCTGAATGATTGGGGTAAATGCTGCTGTTAACAATCATAACTCACACTCACTAGAGTATGAATGATTGTGTGTGTGTGTGTGTGTGTGTGTGTGTGTGTGTGTGTGTGTGTTGTGGGGAGAGCATGTGGTGTTATAGAGGGATTAGTGTTTTAATGAGGGGGTGTGGCCAGGGTGGGCGGGGTCAGCCACTGCCTCAGGCAAAGAGCAGAGGGTCACACTCACACACACTGGGATGGACACACTCAGGGGGCCTCAATTAGGGGATGGAGGATAATTCCCCCCACCTGATACCTGCTGTCGTCCTGCACTGTCCTTTTTCTGCCTTCCTGCCTTTTCTCTTTCGTTTACCATCTTACTTTACCCCTCTTTACCCTTTTGCTGTCTGTTTTTTTATTTATTTATTGGAGTAGTAGTATTATTGGCATGGATGGCATGGAAAAAATGTGTAAAATGTACACACACACACACACACACACACACACACACACACACACACACACGCACACACACACACACACACACACACACACGCTCAGGTTTATAGACATTTTTCAGAGTGTAGATAAATGTGAATGTAAGAATGTAAATAATACACACACATAAAGCCGCATGTTACTAAATGAAAGGTCACTTATTCAATCCTAATTCATTCTTACAGTAAACCGTAATATTCATATTCACAGCAATTATCAATGTGTCAATGATGAACTACACCTGTGGTAACTCTTCTAGGACACCTGTGTGAGTTTGACTTTAAATCCACTAAAAATCAGCAAAACACCATCCGATTTAAAAAAGGACGTTAATAAAGAGAAAAGATCCTGCAGCATTTGGAGACACACATACAGTATACAGACACTTGATCTAACACACACACACACACACACACACACACACACACACACACACACACACACACACACACACACACACACACACACACACATACAATAAGTACTGTATTTTATTCACACTGTGTGTGTGTGTGTGTGTGTGTGTGTGTGTGTGTGTGTGTGTGTGTGTGTGTGTGTGTGTGTGTGTGTGTGTGTGTGTGTGTGTGTGTGTGTGTGTGTGTGTGTGTGTGTGTGTGTGTGTGTGTGTGTGTGTGTGTGTGTGTGTGTGGGCATGTTTTCGTGAAATATCAGGACACAAATGTGTATAATGACATGGGTATGACATAGGTATTACAAAAAGAGGGTGAAATATGAGGACGTTCCCCATGTCCTCACTTTTCAAAATGCTTATAAATCACACAGAATGAGTTTTTTCACAGAAAGTAAACTGCACAGTCTCCTGTGAGGGGTAGGTTTAGGGGCAGGGGCAGTGTAAGGGGATAGAAAATACGGTTTGTACGGTATAAAAACCATTACGCCTATGGAATGTCCTCACATTTCACAAAAACAAACATGTGTGTGTGTGTGTGTGTGTGTGTGCGTGTGTGTGTGTGTGCGTGTGTGTGCGTGTGTATGCGTTTCCTCATTTGCATGTCTGTTATCTCAGGTTTCTTTGAATTGTTTCTGTCCCTCTGGAGTTTGCGTTTGAAACCCTCCCAGATTCTATTCCTCTCCTTCCTTTATTCTCTCTGTAACTCTCTCTTTCTCTCCCTCCTCCATCTTTTCTGGCCTCTCTCTCTCTTTCTCTCTCTCCTCTCGCTTTGCACCTGTTTCCCGCTCTGAACAGCTGCTAATTGGGTGAATCTAATTAGTGATTACCCAGAAACCTCTGCGGTGTTTGATAAGTTTGTTCTCTGACCCGTAAAATAATCCATCACTGATATGTGCGTGTTTGTTTGTGAGTACCCGTCCCTGTATCTGCGTAATACACTGCCATGGGAGAAAGCATTTGAATGTCAAAACATTACATACCAATGAGTATAGCAGACCTCAAAATATATCACAGAGTTGTCATCGCTCGGATTGTCTAATGGGGCCCTTTAAAGTTCAGAGGTCACTGAGGGGAAATGCTGCGTTTGACCTTTACATGACCCTCATTCCAAGCATTCCAAACTCCATTAAATTCCAAAGTTCATCATTCAAATCACAAGTTTTACAATAAAAGTTTACATAAAAGACCCAAATAAAAGAAAAACCTATTTGATTGCGTAATAAAAATGTATTAAGAATATATATATATATATATATATATATATATATATATATATATATATATATATATATATATATATATATATATATATTTTTTTTTTTTTTTTTTTTTTTTAGATATACAATCTCTTTAAATTTTGAAGTGATAAAAATAAGCTTTTTCTTTTTATAATTAAATTATTATTATATATTATTATTTTTATTTTATATTTATTACATTGATATTTATATACATTATCAGTTTTTGTCTTATATACATTATATATATGAAAAACAATTATAATGTATATACTGTATGTATGTATATATATTAGGGCTGTCAAAAGATTAATCGCATCCAAAATAAAAGTTTGTGTTTACATAATATATGTGTGTGTACTCTGTTAATTATTATTTATATATAAATACACACACAAGCATGTATATATTTAAGAAAAAAATATTATTTTTATATATAAAACATTTATATATATTATAAATTATATAAATGTATGTACAGTATATACATGCAAATTTTTCTTAAATATATACATGAATAATTAACAGAGTACACACACATATATTATGTAAACACAAACTTTTATTTTGGATGCGATTAATCGCGATTAATCTTTTGACAGCCCTAATATATATGTGATAAATATAAACGGCATCAATGTGATAAATGATTTCCTTTTTATTATTATATAATTAATAATCTTTTGTCATATATTTTCCATTTATTTTACTTGTATATACACTGTATATACAAGTAAAATAAATAAATAAATTAATACATTTTGGTTTGTCTGTATATATATATACAGACAAACCAAAATTTGTTAATTAATTTGTTTATTTTACTTGTATATACAGTATATACAAGTAAAATAAATGGAAAATATATGACAAAAGATTATTATATATATATATATATATATATATATATATATATATATATATATATATATATATACACTGTATATACAAGTAAAATAAATAAATAAATTAATAAATTTTGGTTTGTCTGTGTATATATATATATACACACAGACAAACCAAAATGTATTTATTTTACAAACCTTCAACCTTTTCTCACATTATCACAGTTTATTCACTGTAGTTTAGAAAATGGAAATAAAATATGACAAGAACTCAGAGTTAAACTGTGACAAAAAATATAATTTATGTATATACAAGTAAAAAAGTAAAAAATAAAACACATTTTTTTTCTGATATGTTTAATGTTTCTATTTATGTGTCCATTCAATGAAAGTCAGAAGGGTCACATCTTTAATCATTTATTTTTTAAATATCTTCTTTTGTGTTTTACAGAAGAATGTCATACAGATTTGGAACAGCATGAGGGTGAGTAAATGGCGTTTTTACTCACTGACTGAACAAGAAAACGTTATTTTCTACTGTATGTGTTCTACATAATCGATCCGTAGACACGATCACGCTCATGTACTTTAATCCGTATCATTATATGATGAAACCTGCTGTAGAGAGACGCTGCAGCTGGTGACTTCTGTGGACACAGCAGAGCATGATGGGACGGATGAAACAGGGACTATTAATCCAGAATGCCCCAAATGAGAACGAGCGAGAGTTTTAAAACTCGTTTTGCTACAGGAAGCTGTCACAGACGTTTACTTTCGTGCCGTTTGCTGCAACAACTTTCTTCCATAAGCCCCCGTGACCCCAGAGACAAACTCACTACGCCTCCATACCCTAAATAACTACAGATTAAAATTTTACACACTCTCTCTCTCTCATGTTCTGACAAAGAGCAGTGTTGGCCTGTCATCTCCGATCTCATCTGCTGAGGAGACATCGCTGTGCCAGTAAACACAAACACACACTCACAAATACGTTCAGACACACTCATTATTCTGTACACATGCATCACGCCGAACACACACGGAATCTCAAAGAGCAGTTTAATAAAACCAGAAAAATTAGATGCATGCGTATGAGAGAATATTGGAGTACATTTTACAAGAAAATACTAGTCTTTCTTCTTCAAAATAGCATATTTAATTCAACGCGTTACACCAGTTTTATACTGTGTGAGATTCTATATTTATTCTATATTGATGTTGCATGGCAACTATAAACATATTAATAATTCATTTCTATTCAACATTGGTGTGCAGTATAAGTACATTTGCATTAAAAACTATATAAGACACCTAATATCAAGCATGCACACCATTTTTTTACTTTGTACTTACTTTAGATATGCTATGCTTTACCTCATTTTAGTTTATCATATGCAATATTTTTGTGAATATAATAGCTAGTTTGAAGGTCAGCGAATGTGTTTGTTTTGCCAACAAATCGACTTGTTCTTGTAGTGTTTTGCTGACCGCTGTCATCGTCTATTCTAATGCAGATGTATAGATTTATAGATGAGGTTTATGTTTAATTCATCACTTCTCTCTTCCTCCTGCTCTCTTCTCAATGTCTGTATTTTTTGTAATCATAAAGATGAAAGCACTGATGATTTTTGCCCTTAAGTATAAACAGAACTGGCTGACGACATCAATATCCACAAATCTAATCAAACGGGAGGAGCAGCAAACTTCACAAAAGTGCCTCTTCAGCATGTGTGTGTGTGTGTGTGTGTGTGTGCGACGCATGATGTGTGTAACTGACCAATTAGCTTACAAATTAGAGCAAAATCAAGGTAACGAGACCTGAGCGGTGTACAATGTTTTTTAAAGCCCCCAAATCTCACTCTAGACAAAGTGAAATGAGAGTGAAACTGATTTCGAATGGAAAGGGTTTCAGACACACACACACAGATTCATTGTGACGTCCAAATGAAGTTGACTCTGCTGGGACGGCTGTCGTGGAAATAAAGACACGACCATAACAAACTCAATAAAACACGAGTACAAGAGAAACAAATAAACATAAAAGACAGGGGAAGTGTTTTAGGGTAAGGGACATAACTTAAAAACAACACAACTCTGTGTGTGTGTGTGTGTGTGTGTGTGCAGAAACTGATTGCTCTCTGCTAGTTTCAAGACATTGTGAATTTCCTCTTTTTCAGCTCAATAACAATAAAACAGAGAAAGTCTTCGGATAAATAACTGCCTCACGCGGGAGGAACAGGCCATTCCATTTTTTTTACTGTCGTTTGTCCATCACACATTTTTTTTCATGGTTCATTACTGCTTCTGTCAATGGCTTTAATTTTCCACTTCTCTGCCCTGACACACAGTGAAGGACCCGCACTGGGCTTCACTATCACTGCCTGTCTGAAAATACAAACATTCAGCTCATGGAACTGGGCATAAAAATGGGTTTATGTGCGAAATTGCCCCTAGAATTGAGCTCAATCTAAAAAAAAAGGTCTTAAAAAGCCAAAAGGTTAAGTTCTGCACTTTTGCATCTTTTCATAAAGGGTTATGTGTCATTATAAACAGAGAGAACGTTGTCACATGAGGAATCTGTTTTGAGTCGAAAGTTGATAGTTTTGTTAGCAGTAATTTAGTATTTTCCGAGCATCTAGATAAATGCTAAAAGCAGAAAAGTTAAAAGAATCCAAATTAAAGACTATTTCTGTACTTAACTAACAAGTGAACACAGGGACGCCGCTAAGGCGGGGAAACTTAGGATGATTCCAAGGGCCCACGCACTTTTGGGGCCCCCAGAGATCTGTTTTATTAGTAGGCCTAGTAGTAATGTAATACAAATTATACATTTATAATCTACCAAAGAGTTACAAATAAAACAAAATGATGGCTTATTTCTGCATTGAACCGCTCACTCACCAGTAAAACTGTTCGCTCAAATCTGCTCCGGCATGACATTTCTCTGTACTGTAGGCTACAATACTTGTTGTAGCCATTAAGAAAATGTATTTAGTTTCATATTTATGTTTAAATATTATGCTTTTTTATTTATTTAATCTATGTTGATTATAAAAAGTGAACAGCAGTAAGGAAGGACACATCATAAGATGCACAATATATCAGAAGACATGGAGCGGGTCGGACATGATTTTGACCACTTCATTAAGTTTTGTTTTGTAGAAACCCTTTCTTTAAAGTGAATTTCGTTTTGTATAAGTTGTATCTTAATTTTAATCAATGTTTCATCAGCCAATTGTCTGGATTGAATAAACAATAAGCAAATATAGCAGACAATATAATCAAGACATGGAAGTGCCGGCACAATTAATTGCATTGCACGTGAATCGAAGCGCGTCTCATAGACATGAGAAATATGTTGCTTGAAATGTCTATTTTTAAACGAAACAATTCAAAACGAAAAAATAAATAAAAATAGCCTATACTCTCTGATGTTTGCATTTCTCTCTTGGCGCATCCTATACTGCGGAGATGGCGACACTGACACAGAAAACTCTAGAGTTTATTAATAAACAATTTTAAATGTCTCCTGGCTATTTTTGACACATTCATAATCGTTACTTTTGCCGGTTCTTTGTGGCAAGCTTTATGAGTGCGCAATAGGGTAATATAGTACGCAAGCGCTCATTAGTATATGGTTTAAAATTCTCTCCAGTATATATATTTATGTAATTAAATTAATAAAAGTGGTTAGTCGACGAATGGCTTAAATGAACAACTACTAGTAGAGTATTGAAAAAACTTTAGTCGGGGCCGGGCAGCCCTACTTATTTCACATATTTTCGAACCAGCATGTCAGAAAGATCATTCTGGGCTGAGCGAGCAGCGCTGAGTGGAATGAGCAAGCTCGTGTAATAGGTCAGTATTAGATTTTGTATAGCTAGCTTGGTTCGTATGTTTGGTGTGGGCCCAACCTCATATTCTTTCATAGGGCCCAAAATTGCTAGCGGCGCCCCTGAGTGAACACAATAAAACCTTTGGAGTTTCAAAAATTTGGAGTCACTAAGATTTTTTTAATGTTTATGTATATATTTTTTTATATTTTTTAATTGTAATGTTCTCACCAAGGCTGCATTTATTTGATAAAAAATACAGTACAAACAGTAAGATTGTAAACTATTATTAGAATTTAACTTGTAGAAATCATTCTAATATTCTTATTCAGAATTATTTGAAGAATAGATATTTCATATAGAAACATATTAGGCAATAAATGTCAATTTAATGCACACTTCACTTTGCTGAATTAATATATATATATTCTTTATAAATGTCATGTAAGGGCAGGTTTAAATAATATAATTATTAATGTTGGCCAAAACATTTTGAAAATTTTCTGTTTTCCCTTTTATATTTTTGCCTTCATTAATGTTTTTATTATTATTATTATTATTATTATTATTATTATTATTTTACCCGGAAAAGAAAGCACATTGAGATTAAGAATCTCTTTTACAAGAGCGTCCTGGCCAAAAGTAACAGCAACACATCTCACGTGGGTTTAACAGATAACATCCATCCATCCATACATATTTACACACAACAACAACAACAACAACAACAACAACAAAAAGAGATATAAATACATAACTAGTCAAAACATCTACAAACCGATGTTTCTGTCTCCAAATCATTTAACATCACTTTAAAAATGTCCAATGAAACCAGCTCCCTAAATTTCAATGTTAATTGCAAGTTATTCCAAGCAGAGGGAGCAGCAAATTTAAATGCTTTGCTTTTATAATTGTTTAAAGCTACACTGTGTGATATTTTCCCCCATCTAGCGGTGAAAAGGTTTATGACCATCCAGTGAATATTAGTTTCTGTTCCTCTCAATTCCGATTTCGTTTTAACTCCTACGGTGGCCGATTTAGTCCAAGATTAAACATGGCTTCCAGTTCGACCTCGTCCACATTCGAGACGGTGCCATCGAGTGTTAAAACACGAAAGGCGAAGCTTGAATTTACGGGTATGTCCCTCTTTGGCTAATGTACTTTCAAGATGGAGGGGCAACATGGCGACCGGCATTCGAACCCCTTACCCGTATGTATTTTCAATGGCATATTATAAACTTATAGAATACTTTATTTCTTGAAAGAAGTAAATATACATTAATGAGCACATATATTTTTGAAAGAACTAAGTGTTTTTAGCTAAGAATAAACTCAAAAAGTTACACTGTGTAGCTTTAACTGTTAATAACGTTAATAATAATAATGTATTATTAACTGTATCTTTAATCACTACATGAACAAGAAAAAATGTAGGGCGGGACTTGATTTTGTCAATGGAGAATTGATTGGATGGTTGAATGGTTTTGGTTTGCTATTGGTCAATCTCATGTGATTGACAGGTTGTGCCGCTATTGCATCAGAGAATTAGATTTTGATGAAAGATTACAAGTGCACATCAAGTTAAAAAATAACGATGTGCACGGATAAATCATTTATCATTTTGTTCCATGAAAAAAAGTTGTCAATTTTGACATTAAGAGGAGCTGGCATTGTCTGCCTTAAAACAGTTATTGTATTTAAAAGAGAACGAGGGGAAGCGCGAGAGGAGTGAAATGCAGAGAGGCATTGTTGGCAAAAGAGCAACCGAATGAAACATGAGGTGAGACAGACGGGCCGAGGAGAGGAGCAGGTAGAGAGACAGATATCCTCTCATTCTTATTCATTTAGAGCAGATCTGATAAACACACACACGACCTCTCCGGCTGTACTGAGAGAGAAAGAAAAGCGCGGCTCTCTCTTCCCGCTAAGTTGTCACATCATATCCGCGCTGATGGGGGAGGAGGGGTCAGGGTTGGGGCGTCGCCTCAGGGCTCGTCGCCGAGCAACAAAAGACCACTCAGCTCGCGTTAGCCCTCCCGTCGGCCAATCAGGACTGACGGAACTCGGGCGCGGTCCGCTGCTAGCCTTCAAATGCTAAGTGCTTCATTAGCCACCTTTCATATCGCCGTCGCCCCCGGCAACCCACTTTACACTCGCCATCCCTGGGAGCGCGGCAAAACTTCAGACCGCCGTCAGGCCACACACACACACACACACACACACACACACACACACACACGTGTTTACTGTCATCAGTGAATTTTGTGGTTTGCAGAAACGCTCACAGTCACACAATTCACCCCATCGCTGAATTCATCACGCGCGCGCGTAACAGCAGAGTACAGCGTGAATTTGTTGTTATGAGCGTGTAATGTGCTTCGACATTACCGTGTGTGTGTGTGTGTGTGTGTGTGTGTGTGTGTGTGTGTGTGTGTGTGTGTGTGTGTGGCCTGAAGCTCAGCAGATGCCTAAAGCCTCTCCTGTCAGGATGGAGAGATCGGACGGAGAGGGAAACAGGAGAGAGCAGCTCCATTGGGGTACAGCTGTGTGTGTGTGTGTGTGTGTGTGTGTGTGTGTGTGTGTGTGTGTGTGTGTTTCCTGTTATCTTCCTCTCAATGTCCTCCTCTTCCTCAGCTTGTCATGGTGAAACAAACACTCTCTCTTTCCCCAGGACTGATTTCACACTGAAAGCTGCAGAACTTAAATATTTGTACTGTATTTTTTAAATACCACACAAACACCATGGCTTGTGAGTGGACCACATTCAAAACTATTGTATATAATACAATACTATGGTCACCATTTGAAAGACAAGTCTGATAAAGTCTGACATTTATCAAAATGACCCAGTAATAGCCTATAACACGACACAGACTGAATAGGAAAATTGACTGTTTTATAAATGCATGTAACAGCAGATGATTCATTTACCAGCCAACAGGTTAAAAGAGAAATCACCAAGTTGCATGTCAGTTTGCAACCGTTTGATTGGATGCAAAACCTTTGGCATCATCATTAAGAGATATGGTAAGTGTTTTCTCCTGCCTTTTGATGGTTTAGTTGTTTTCTGCCCTAACTTTTCACAATTATATGATAAGTTTTAGCATTTTAATATTTGTACCCAAATACCCATTTTGATAAAAAAACTTCTGGTTTAAAGGAATATTCCAGGTTGAATTCGTCTTAAATAGCATTTGTGGCCTGATGTTGATTTCCACAGACCATCATTTTGACTTGTTACTCGGTTTGAGTTTTTAAATTAAACACAATTATACTGGAAGTTCAGCATATACAGTGTTAATCGAGAGGGCAGCTCTTATTTGTTGTTTTTAAATCCAGAATATTACATTCATGAGAAGCAAAGAAAGTCCTGTCGTGTCTCTGTTCATGTTTGAGAAATCAACAAATGTCCTTCATGTTGTCTTTTTTGGTCATTTTTACAGATTTGGGCTGGTTGTTTTGGCCTGTTTTGAGTTTAATATGCTATCGGATTAATTTAATATTCAGGCTATTTAATTGCATTTCTTTAAAGGAAATTCTCTGGGCTTGTTGTAATGGTGCAGTGTCTTGCCCATTGTAAGTGCTTTAATATAAACATGACTGGTTGAGCGAAACACATTTTGCTTGCTGTCTGGGATGGAGGACTCAAGCACAAGACTTGACCTCTACATTGACCCCTGGACTACTTGATTACTCAATATAGTCGAGTAGTGGAGGAATGCTGTAAGAATATAAAGCTGCGTGTTGTGATTGACAGAACGAGATGAACATGCTCCTTTTTGTTTTTAGAAATAAGAGACGAGTCTGTGGTTGTGTCAGTAAACTTGTGCTGAACACAGGACACTCGTTTAACTCGAGATGTTTCATGGGTAATTTGTCAGAGGTTTTTGTGTTCATGTCGATCTAAACTATAATGAAGAAATGCTTGTGTTGAAAGTGTTGAATAGGCCCAAACTCAGTGTGTGTTTGAGTGCGTTTATACGATTCATGAGGACACACATTTGTATAATGACATGGGCATAATTAAAATGGCTTAAAAAACATATTAAACAATGTTTTATTAAAAATGCAGAAAGTTTTGTGTGATGGGTAGGGTTAGTGTAAAGGGAGAGTTTGTATAAAAATCATTATGTCTATGGAATATCCTCATAAAGATAGGCGCTCCAACGCATGTGTGTGTGTGTGTGTGTGTGTGTGAGAGAGAGAGAGAGAGAGAGAGAGAGGGGGTCAGTCATACTGTATTCCCAGTGCTCCCTCTAGTGGACTGATTGCTTTACAGCTCACTCAACAGTCCCAGTGTCAGTCGCAGAACTCAGTTGAAAGTGCAAAGAAGTTAATTTAGATGATAGTCATTTCAATGTTTTTTTTATTTGTATTCTTTTTATATAAAGCTAATTATTATGACTACAGATTAACTCTAAAAGAAAAAATTTTGGACTTTTTTTTGTACAATAATTATGTACTTTATACATAATTATAATTATTTTGAGGGCATCTGCACATTAAGGTTTTTTTTGTCTTCTGTCCTTTCGTGGGGCAATTTTGTGTCCAAACAGCTCAGTACACACACACACACACACACACACACACACACACACACACACACACACACACACACACACACACACACACACACACACACACACACACACACACACACACACACACACACACGTTGGAGCACCTATCTTTATGAGGATATTGCATAGACATAATGGTTTTTATACAAACTGTATATTCTCTCCCTTTACACTAACTCTACCCATCACACAAAACTTTCTGCATTTTTAATAAAACATTGTTTAGTATGTTTTTTAAGCCATTTTAATTATGCCCATGTCATTATACAAATTTGTGTCCTCGTGAATCATACAAACACACACTGAGTTTGGGCCTATTAAACACTACATTTGATACATTATATGGTTTGCATTTGCATATAGTGTTATAGTGTGTGTGTGTGTGTGTGTGTGTGTGTGTGTGTGTGTTTGTCAGTGTTTATATTTCTCTGCATGTGTGTATTTGTTGATCTCTCTCTCTCTCTGTGTGTGTGTGTGTGTGTGTGTGTGTGTGTGATTCTGTTCCCCTGTGTTGGCCTGAGGGCACCTTCACTTCACAATTAATGGAGAGTCTCGTGGGAGTTTCAGTCTCCCTCTTTTACATGAAGCCTTCCTCTCCTCTTCCCTCCATCCCCCTCTCCTCACATTCACTCTTTTCTTCTCTTTTTAGTCTTTTCTCATTTCATCTATTCTCGTCTCATTGCTTCTCATCTTGTCTAGTTTGTTAGCTCATCTTTTCTTTTCTCTCATTTGTCTCGTTTCTTCTCTTCCTTCTCATTTAGTCTCTTCTTTCAAATTTTCAGTCACACTTTATTTGACAGTCCTTTTGTTACATATGTTACTGTAGTAATAACTATTAATTATGCATAATTACATGCAACTAACCCTCAACCAAACCATAATCCAAACCCTATAGTAGTTCCACTATTATTATTACTCAGTACTTAAATGTTTAATTACACTGTAACACAGACACCTTAAAATAAAGTGTGACTAATGTGTCAAATTAAAGTACTTTATTTGTACATGATTGTGTTTATTATACATACAATAGTGCCAAAGCTTTATACACAAAACAAGTAATGACAAGAAAAAGAAATATACAATATAATAATAACAAATAACTCAACACATATCAAAAATAGTATTAAAATAAGGTGCTAAGTAATGAAAAATAAGATACAAATACAGAAAAATGTATATGATATAAAATCTATCAATGAAGAATAAAATACTGTAATATACACACGGATAGTCTTTGATTACATTGATCGAGGCACATCTCTGATTTTCTTCTCTTCTGCTCATTTCTGATATACCCGTTTCTTCTCATTTAGTGTACTATGTCACATTATCTTTATTTTTAATATATTTATTTTATTTATAGAACTTCTTCTCATTTTGTCTTGTCAGATACATTTTTCGAACTCTTTTCTTAATTCTCATTTCATCTCTTCCCCTCATCTTTTTCTTATCACTTCTCGTTAAGTCTATTTTTTTCTCATTTTGTCTCTTGTCATTTTCTTCGCTTATCTGTTCATTTATTCTCTTCTTATTTCACCTCTTCTTTTTTCCTCATCTTTTTCCTTTCATCTCTTCTAACTTTGACTTGTTCATTTAATCTCTTCTCACTTTCTCCTTCTAGTCTCATTTCTATTTTCCTTTTATTTATTTATCTTTTTTCTATATTTATTTCATTTCTTCCCCTCATCCTTTTCTCGTCACTTCTCATCACATCTCTTCCTTCTCATTTTTGTCTCTTCTGTCATTTTCTTTGCATTTATTCTCTTCTTATTTAACTTCTTCTTGTCTCCTCTCATCTTTTCCTTTACTCTCTTCTCACTTTCTCGTTTCACCTCATCTATTTTCATTTCATTTGCTCTTTTGTCTTGTCTCCTTCTTGTCTCATTTCTCTTTTCCTTTTATTTACTCATATTTTTTCTATATTTATTTCATTCTTCCCCTCATCCTTTTCTCGTCACTTCTCATCACATCTCTTTCTTCTCATTTTTGTCTCTTCTGTCATTTTCTTCACTTATCTGTTAATTTATTCTCTTCTTATTTCACCTCTTTTTGTCTCCTCTCATCTTTTTCCTCTCACTGACTCGTTCATTTCATTTGCTCTTATGTCTTGTCTCTTTCTTGTCTCATTTCTCTTCTCCTTTTACTTATTTATATTTTTTTGCTATATTCATTTAATTTCTTCCCGTCATCCTTCTCTCATCACATCTCTTCCTTCTCATTTTCGTCTCTTCTCTCATTTTCTTCTCTTCTCTGCTCATTTCCCATGTTTTCCTTCCATTTAAACTCTTTTCAGTTCATCTGTTCCCCATTATTCTCACGTTTCTCATTTCTTCTCATCTCCTTTCATTTAATTTGCTCTCGTCTTCTTGTCTCTTCTCCTCTCTTATCTCTTCTCCTTTTATTTGAATCTTTAAAAAAGAAGAGAATAATATTTCAACCCTCCAGAACATCACGAATTTCTGCATTTTCCCACAAAACACACAACAGCACACAACTGAAGAACGCGACAGGCCACATCACACATCCAAATTTTTTTGTGCGCATGTATGAAAACACATTTTGTGTCGTCTCCCTGTAGGCCGCCCGCGTCTCGTGTGCACCACATAAATTTGCGTCTGTCTGTGTTATACTATATTAAAGCGCACGTGAAACCTTTTGGTTTATTTAGATAAAGACATTCCCAAAACCGCACCGACGGATCTCCACAGAACAGAATCAAATCTCAGGGAGCGTTTGATAGCGAGAGGAATGAGGAGAACTCCTCTTTAGATGATTGCATCACCTTGTCTTCCACCCGTTTCTCTCTTTCTCTCCCTCTCTGCCTCTTGATATCTTTTTAAATCCGGAGAGAACTGTAGATTTCATTTCTTCCTCCATATGTAATCAACATCAAACGCGCTCGCGCACTTTGTCTCACTCCCGACGACACTTTCGATCATTTCGCGCAGTCTCACCTGTGTCATCAATTAGAGTGTCTCTCCGCACAATGCATTATGGGAAGGAGTTCAGAGCTGTCAGGCATCATGAAGCGTTATCGTGCACACACGCAGCAGGAGTAATGTGGGGCGTCTGCGGTGTCAAGCGCTCTGTTTAATGTGATTCTCTCTCTAGTACGCCGTGTGTGTGTAGCTTTCTGCGGCTACAGTTTACCATACAACAATACAACAAGTGTGTGTTTGAAGAGTGACTGCGCTGTGCGCTTGTGCAGGCTGAAGGGGACGGCACGTCACCGCTCATAAACTCAGTTCAGACTGAAAGCGATTCTTGTTTAGAGAGACGTTGTGTTGCTGTGTTTGACCTGGAGCGGGTTAGATTGACAGAGGGAGTTGTTTCCTGCAGGTGTGGCGGATTTGGAGAGTCTATTGTAACGGTGAGAGACATGAATCTGGTAGAGGTCAGACATGGGACTGTAACTTTCTACACACATTTAGAGATTTCTGCTTTGTCCGCCAAGCTTACATGTTTTGGGATCGTTAATACTCAGTCCCTGTTTACACTCTAAAAAAAAAAAGGTTCTATATAGCACCAAAAATGGTTCTTGGCTCGTAATCATAGGGGAACCTTTTTTAGTGCTATATAGCACCAATTTTGGTGCTTCAGAGGTTCTTCACCGGTTCTTTGACTAAGGTGCTATATAGCACTTCTGAAGAACCACTGAAGAAGCACCAAAATTGGTGCTATATAGCACTAAAAAAGGTTCCCCTATGATTACGAGCCAAGAACCATTTTTGGTGCCATATAGCACCTTTTTTTTTTAGAGTGTACACTCTAAAAAAAAAGGCTCGTAATCATAGGGGAACCTTTTTTAGTGCTATATAGCACCAATTTTGGTGCTTCAGTGGTTCTTCAGCGGTTCTTCAGAGGTGCTATATAGCACCTTAGTCAAAGAACCGGTGAAGAACCTCTGAAGAACCGCTGAAGAACCTCTGAAGAACCGCTGAAGAACCACTGAAGCACCAAAATTGGTGCTATATAGCACTAAAAAAGGTTCCCCTATGATTACGAGCCAAGAACCATTTTTGGTGCAATATAGAACCTTTTTTTTTTAGAGTGTACTTCTTTTTAATACAACACTCTTAAAAATAAAGATAGGGTTTTTGCTGTGATACCATAGATCAGGGTTCCTCAAACTCGGTCCTGGAGGGCCACTGTCCTGCAGAGTTTAGCTCCAACCCTGATCAAACGCACCTACCTGTGATTTTCTAGTGATCCTGAATACAGTGATTAGCTTGCTCGGGTGTGTTGGACCAGGGTTGGAGCTAAACTCTGCAGGACAGGGGCCGGATTCACGAAAATCTTCTTAAAGGATTAGTTCACTTTCAAATACACTTTTGCTTATAATTTACTCACCCCCTTGTTATCCAAGATATCCATGTCTTTCTGTCTTCAGTCGAATAGAAATGAAGATTTTTGATGAAAAGATTTCAGGATATTTCTCCATATAATGGAAGTCAATAGACCCCATACGGTTCAAGGTCCAAATGAGAGGTTCAGTACAGCTTCAAAAGGGCTTTAAACCACATCAAACGGTACCAGACGATCAATAAGGGTCTTATCTAGCAAACGATCTGTCATTTTTTTTTAAAAATAAATAAAGTTTAAGTTTTATAAGCACAAATGCTCGCCGTGCTCTGTTCAGTGATGCGCGCTCGTGACGTCACGTAATACACAATTACGTTGAAAAGGTCACGTTAGACGCAGGCGGAAGTACCGAGTCAGTGTTTACAAATGAGCTTTCAAACGTCTTTGCGCCTGCGTCTAGCGAGACCTTTTCAGCGTAATTGCGTTTTACGTGACGTCACGAGCGCGCAACACTGAACAGAGCAAGGCGAGCATTTGTGCTTATAAAACTTAAACTTTATTTATTTTATAGAAATGACCGATCGTTTCGCTAGATAAGACCCTTATTGATCGTCTGGTACCGTTTGATGTGGTTTAAAGCCCTTTTGAAGCTGTACTGAACCTCTCATTTGGACCTTGAACCGTATGGGGTCTATTGACTTCCAAAATCTTCATTTCTTTTCGAATGAAGACAGAAAGACATGGATATCTTGGATGACAAGGCGGTGAGTAAATTATAAGCAAAAGTTTATTTGAAAGTGAACTAATCCTTTAAGAGAGAAGTTAGGAACATTCTTACGAACTTCTTAGAATTTTCTTAAGTGCAATTCTTGAAAAATTCTTTAGAAGTTCTCAAATATTTTCTTAAGAACATCTTAATTTTTTACTTAAGAAGAAAATAAAAGGTGTTATATGGTGTTATTTTATTGAAAGGTATTACTGAAGACTCGCTGAATGAAAAACACCTCAAAGCTCGTTGTTTTGCGCTTCCTGCAGATTACCGTTGATATCATAAGTGTGCAGAGTATTTTCGTCGTGACTGGCTCGACGGGAGTAAATCACTCAATGTCGTGTTTTTAATGTGCTGTGTCTGTAAAATCGTTATTTTATAAGAGCCTAGCTGTTATGAAAAACGCTGCTCGGGTACCAAAGATCGGCCGTTAGATCTACACAAGACGAATCATATCTCAGAGACGTCAGAGGCCACTACTGGACTAGCCGAGGAAAGGCTACTCTCGCCGGGTTAACGAGCGCTGAACACGCGCTGATCGCCTGGATCTCTCAACTCCGAAAACGGCAGATAAAATTGTAAAATAGGCGCTCTCTTTATAAATAAACCACAGATTTAATCTTTAAATAAGAACATTCTCGCCTGAAAAGATCTTAAAACTATCATTTGTGACACATTAACAGTAGAATTGTTTTTTAAGATAGGTTGGAGGTTATCCTAACTTTAAGAAGTTATTTACTATGATTATTAAGAACATTATTTTTGTGAATATGAATACTTCTTAAATTTTATCTTAAGAACAATCATAAGAAAAAAGATAAGAACATTCTTAAGAAAAGTTTTTGGGAATACAAAATATCCGTATATTTTTTCTTAAGTCAGAAAATTAGAAGAAATTGGCAGTTAAGAATAATTTCATTCTTAAGAATGTTTTGTGAATCCGGCCCCAGGACCGAGTTTGAGGAACCCTGCCATAGACTTGGTCGGCATTACTGGGAACGCCCACAAAAATGTCATATCCGTTGATGCCGTGGGGGAAAACAAGCCATTGGAATGAACGCGCGTAGACCTTGTTAGACGCTTTATCTTTACTTTTTGTAATGATTACAATTTATTTTTGCGTGGTGCATTGCCGACAAGTTGCTGTGTGGTGTTCTGCACCTCTAATAAGTAAAAAAAACCTGATCTGAAGGTTTATATACTGCCGAATAAACAGACGGAGCTGTTTGTCCGAAAGCCATATGTCCATTACAATGAAATATTTGCACGACATGATGCTGGTATTATTGTAAAGATGAAAATATAAGAGATTTCATTACTGCAATGGCAAACGTTTGTTTGACAAAAACGGCAATAAAGTCATACTTGTCACGGGACTCGAACTGCGTGAAAAAGCAGTCAATTTATCATTAAAGGGTCACGATGAGCTATCGCATAGCGACAGAATTCGTGAGGTTATTGACGTACAAAACATTCAAAAGTCATTATTGTACTTCAGCTCACAAGCTGATATTGAGAATAATATTGTGACACTGGCATGTCAACTCCAAATTTGCTTTGTAAAATCTAAATGCTGAACTAATATTCATTCGTGCATGACTGTACTAGCAAGAAAAGCAAATAAACAGATAAAGCTACACGCATGCATGACAACAGAATACTGACTGATGTCTAAACCTTATCTAAATCTGTGTCATTGACGCCAAACAGCTCATCAATAACAAATGTGTTAACCGTGGCACTGCGGTAAATTAACGTCTGACATTAGACTCTGCGCATTTCATGTTTATATTCTAGCCCAAACAAACTTATACATAAACAAACACCATTTGCATTTCACACGGCATATTCAGAAAAATATCCATTTCATTGCACAAGGCAAGTTTTATGATCATTTTAAACCGTTAATAAATCCAGGAACACTGAATAAACGTCTTTATCGAAAGACTGGGTGATTTATGAAGTAGGCATGTTGTGTGATATTTGGGGGAGCAGCATGCATTCTGACAAGAAAATGACACCTCTGGCCATTGCGTTGGGTCATTTTTCCAGTCACAGATACTGTATGAACAATCTGACCCAATACGGCCGAGTTTTTCTATATATCTTGCTCTGTCAAGCGGCAGAAATGATTCTACATAGGTTAACAGCATGCATTTCCAGTGTGGGGGAACGGACACCGACCAAGTCTATGGAAGAACCAGTGAATAGTAAACAGTTTAAGAACCAATTTCTTTTTATTACTGTGAAGAATCATTTTTTTTACATTAAAAAGTTCCACACTCTAATCTTATTTTTAAGAGTGAAGTTCTTGGTCTTTTGTGAATGATTCATAAATTCACATAACTTTCTCTGAAAGTCACCCATAGGCCCCAAGGTTATTTGATCAGCTTTTAGACAGCTGGTGTAGGTATACAGTATTTTTAATTTCTTCCAATAGTCATCACATAATAGTGTTAAATAAATAAGTTACAAATAGCAAATAAATATAGACTTGACATAAAGGCATATTAACATTGTGGTACATAGAGATGCTCCTGGGGATGAATTAGACTTTTAGCGTCCTGGTCACCATCTTGGTTCCAAGCATGTTGAGGCTCAAAGTGGGAAGTTTGTATTTACGAGGTGGGAAGTTGTAGTACACTCAAGTAATTTTCGTCGCGTAAGGTGGCGGTGAATCTTTTCTTAATTAACTACACAATCAGGTGTGTTTTGCTTTATGTTTTTAATTAATTTATGAAGCCACTGTAAATTTTATTGTTACATATATTGTTATATTACAATGCTATCATATTCTGTGCAGGCAATTAGCTTACTTTGTTTTAAATAGAAAAGCCTGACAAAATCACTACTAAATACCTTTAAGTATTCTGGTATTCCAACCCAAATGAGGTCGTGCGAATTAGCCACCTCATAAAATACAAACAAATTGCTGTGAGATTGCGTTGGTTATTTCGCCATGTTTCTCACTGACACGCCCCCAACTCATAAACATCGGGGGTTAAAGAAAATCCAGAGCTTTCCACTCGTTCAACTCATAAATACGATCTTTCTAACATGACTTAAATGAACCATATAGCCTGATTCCTGGGACAAAAAACACGTATGAAATAAAATGTCACGTTGACCGTAATCCAGTGTTTCTCAACCTTTTTGAATCAAAGGCCGCATTGTCCAACACAATAATCTGAAGATATTTTCTTTGGACTTTCTGCTGTAATGACAATGTTACTTGTTTTCAAACTTTTTGTAACATAATCTGTGAGATTTGATATATTAAATATATATATTTTTTTTAATTATTTTGTGATTCTATCCCCCAGTTTCACAGACAAGGCTTAAACTAGTCCCAGACTAAAATACATGTTTGAGCTGGTTTAACTGAAAGTAACTTGCACTGACATATCTTTAAATATGTCGGCGTCATTGTTTTGACTCAAGATACCAGTGATGGTTTTTTTTTAGGGCACGTTTATAAAAGATACTTAAATGTCCTGATTGAACTAAGGCTTTATCTAAGCTCTGTCTGTGAAACCAGACCTATAAGATTCAAGATTCTTATTCAGTTTTTTTTATGTAAAAAATAATAGATATTGCAGGGACTAGACTTTTTTGTCATTTTAGCATTTTAATTAAGTTTTAATTCATTTGTTTGTAACATAATAAAATACTTTTAAGTTCCCTTGTGGCCCCATTGAAAGTTTTCTGAGGGCCCGGACACATGGCTGAGAACCACTGCTTTAACCGTTTCTATGCTCTTCATCAAACAGGCATTTAAAGCTTGAACTTGTTTACATGTTCAGTTCCGTCCCAAGCAAGTAAAACACATTTTTTATACCACTCAACACCGACCAGAAAGCTCATTTATATGAACCAGACCAGTCTTACAAAAGCCACTTTTCCACCATTGGGCCAAATGTTCGGATTTCTTAACCGTTCCATACTGTGCTGATCTGGGCCAGCCAGTAGGGATACGATTTAAGTTTAGACTGTGAGGCAGATAACGGATTTCTTTGGAATGTAATACCAATGCGGCAGTTGTTGTCTTGGTAATGAAAGAGTGTACAGATGCTGAGAGATGTAAATAGCGACCGTGTTATGGAGGTTGATCAGATATCTCTTTAAATTTGATTATTAACTTGCATTAGTATGCTTGGCCAGCTACAGACAAGAGACCAATCTTGAGTGGCAACATCACTACACGCATTCTACCAGCACGGAATTTCGTGCCAAGAACAGTTTGTAATCATGCCGTGGCATACTAGCCTGGCTCCGCCCTCCTACGTACTTCCGCTCAATTTTCATTTTCCTTCAGTACTCCGTCTGGGACTGCTGTATAGTCTTAGGTTTTCTCATAGACAGTAAAAGAAATGGACAGAGCGACTCCATAGACTTCAACGGGGAGAATTGAAGTCAGGTAGAAGCACTCACTTCCTGATGGCTGAGCGTACGGCCCAGTCTCAGACTGAGCTTGACGATGTAGATGTGACGTGATCAGCCTGTCCGACAGTGGCAAGTCTTCTAGTAGTGGTGCAACGTAAAATCTGAATCACCGAATCTCGCAGAGACAGAGAGAGTGAGCAGGAGCATCTTTTGATGAAGGAAGCAGGATCTGCAACATCTCTATCTGCGTTTATGCCTCCACGTCTCCCCGATTGCCTCATAGACAGTAAAAGATTGCCTACGAGCTTCTCCTCCTGTCTATACAGTAATTCCTCTGCTGTGCGACAGAGTCGCGTGGTTATGACGCAATCGTTAGCCTATATTTTACAAAAACAGCTTCAATGGGGCGATAGTGTAAGATACAAGGTAATGGAGCCTTTTATACATTGTCGTGTTTGTTTAGAAATAAACAATGGACGAATGGAGTCTTTAAACGCCTCAGATGTAAAGATATTCACTGTCAAAGTGAGGCCAAAATGAATGGGAGTCAATGGGATGCTAACAGCAGGTGATGGCTTGGTTAGCAATGGCCGCGCCTATGGGTGGTACGCTTTCCGGGGGCTGGATTACCCCCTTGGGTTTTCTCCGAACAAATTTTTACCGGTCCAATCAGCGAACAGAGGGAGTGGCTGAGAGCGATGACGTTGATGTCGTTCGCTAGTTTGAGTTGTAGTTCAGTAATGGCGGCGGAGAAAAGATGCGAGTGAAGCCATTCATTCCGTTGTGGCACCGCAGCCGAATATCCAGAATTTTAAAGTCGGAGCAAAAACAGTCTTTGCTGAGTTTTTTTGGAGGCTATGAAAAGTTTGATTTTCCAGCTTGCGCCATTAGTGGTTAAGGAGTTGGCTGAAGTCCCAGTAGGTTAATTGTTTTGCATGCAATCGTAAGGCATTGTCATCATTTACAGGGGCTAGTCAGTGATTTTATTGCCGTCCGTCTCCCACCACCAGCATAAAATTACCTACTGTTTTAGACGAACACCAAGGTCGTGTGGTCATTTAATTGCTGTCCGAATCCACATCTCTGAGTTTTCAAGAATATATCACTTCAAAATTCACTGTTTATATCCTTTTTGACCCCTGCAGAGCACCGTACGCTGTGCTTCGCTGTCTTTTGGATGCATTTCTAGACTTGCATTTCTTTAAATGCTGGCAAGTATTTTCAAGAGCAATATATTTCATCACCGCTCAAAAAATAAAAGGATTATTTTTACGGATTTCCATGTGAGAAAAAAAGGCGAACAGCGCACGACAAACGTCACGACCAAACGTTAGCGATTGGTTATAGCAGATCCAGAGTGGCTCTTGGCAGATCCAATAGTTTTAAACTTCAACAGAGTACCCGCCCTCAAGGAAGTAAACGCTTGTCAATGGAGAGTGGCCAGACTCTCTGTACATTACAAATGAAATGTACGAGAGTCTGGTAGAACCAGGCTAGTGTCATACCAGGCTCAAGTGCAAATATAACTGGATTGGCCCGACTGTGGAAAACCAGCTAAACATTCGCCATGGTAAACGTGGTTTCTGCCAAAATTCCATATAAATCACGGCAGATACAGTAAAATAGTTCTTAATTGTTCTTCGCCACCACTGTCATCTAATTCATGATTCGGGATGCCTCTCACACTTTTTAATGCAGAACCTTTGGATTTTACAATAGTAAAAATGGCAGTAAGTAACTAGGGTGTTTTGGTGGAAATTATGGCTACCATGTGTCACAGTATGGTGGCTGTAGTAAGCGCACGATCACAAAGGAGATCACATAAAGAGTCCTTTAATAAACTCGACAAGGAACATGTTGGAGAATCACAGGAAATAAAGCTCAGGAAACAACCACATCTAACATAAACGAGACCAAACACCGAACAGAAAAATCTCAGGGCTAAAGGGTTAGTTCACCCAAAAATATAAAATTCTGTCATTACTCACCCTCATGTCGTTCCAAACCTGTAAGACTTTCGTCCATCTTTGGAACACAAATGAAGGAGCTTTCTGTTCCTCCATTGACAGCCACACTACCACTTTGACGCTACAACATTTCATAAAGTGATTGTAAAACTAATCCATATAAATTGAGCAGTTAAGTCCAAATTTTCTGAAGAGACTCTGTCGCTTAATATGATGAACAGATTTTAGACTTTTATTCACATTCATCAACTCGCACATCAGTTGTGTTAAACAGAAGCTCATGCATGATCTTGTGACGTGTGAGAACCAATGAGGTTCATTCTCTTGTTTCACAGCACGTTTGAGCTTCAGCAAGAACCAATGAGGTTCATTCTCGTGTTTCACAGCACGTTTGATCTTTCTCAAGAACCAATGAGGTTCATTCTCGTGTTTCACAGCACGTTTGATCTTTCTCAAGAACCAATGAGGTTCATTCTCGTGTTACGCTGCATGTTTGATCTTCCTCAAGAACCAATGAGGTTCATTCTCGTGTTTCGCAGCACGTTTGATCTTCCGCAAGAACCAATGAGGTTCATTCTCGTGTTTCGCTGCACGTTTGAGCTTCCTCAAGAACCAATGAGGTTCATTCTCGTGTTACGCTGCATGTTTGATCTTCCGCAAGAACCAATGAGGTTCATTCTCGTGTTTCGCTGCACGTTTGAGCTTCCTCAAGAACCAATGAGGTTCATTCTCGTGTTACGCTGCATGTTTGATCTTCCGCAAGAACCAATGAGGTTCATTCTCGTGTTACGCTGCATGTTTGATCTTCCTCAAGAACCAATGAGCTTCATTCTCGTGTTACGCTGCACGTTTGATCTTCCACAAGAACCAATGAGGTTCATTCTCGTGTTTCGCTGCACGTTTGAGCTTCCTCAAGAACCAATGAGGTTCATTCTCGTGTTACGCTGCATGTTTGATCTTCCGCAAGAACCAATGAGGTTCATTCTCGTGTTACGCTGCATGTTTGATCTTCCGCAAGAACCAATGAGGTTCATTCTCGTGTTACGCTGCATGTTTGATCTTCCGCAAGAACCAATGAGGTTCATTCTCGTGTTACGCTGCATGTTTGATCTTCCACAAGAACCAATGAGGTTCATTCTCGTGTTTCGCAGCACGTTTGATCTTCCGCAAGAACCAATGAGGTTCATTCTCGTCTTTCGCTGCACGTTTGAGCTTCCTCAAGAACCAATGAGGTTCATTCTCGTGTTACGCTGCATGTTTGATCTTCCTCAAGAACCAATGAGGTTCATTCTCATGTTGCGCTGCACGTTTGATCTTCCACAAGAACCAATGAGGTTCATTCTCGTGTTTCGCAGCACGTTTGAGCTTCCTCAAGAACCAATGAGGTTCATTCTCGTGTTTCGCAGCACGTTTGAGCTTCCTCAAGAACCAATGAGGTTCATTCTCGTGTTACGCATCAAGTTTGAGCTTCAGCAAGAACCAATGAGGTTCATTCCCGTGTTTCGCAGCACGTTTGAGCTTCAGCAAGAACCAATGAGGTTCATTCCCGTGTTTCGCAGCACGTTTGAGCTTCCTAAAGAACCAATGAGGTTCATTCTCTTGTTACGCAGCACGTTTGAGCTTCAGCAGGAACCAATGAGGTTTGTTCTGGTAGGTCAAGCATGTTCGGTTGAGATTTGGTTTATTTTCGCTGATGAAAGTTTACGTGTGAATAAAAGCCTAAATTAAATATTTTCATCAAATAAAGCGATCGAGTCTCTTCAAAAAAAGACTAAACTGCTCAATTCATATGGATTAGTTTTACGATCTCTTTATGAACTTTTTGAAGCATCAAAGGCAAATGTGTAGTTAGCAATGGGAGGGACAGAAAGCTCAGATTTCATCAAAAAGATCTTCATGTGTTCTGAAGATGAACGAAGGTCTTACGGAACGACATGAAGGTGAGTAATTAATTACATACTTTTCATTTTTGGGTAAACTATCCCTTTAAATACTCAGCGAGGACAATCAACTGAACAGAAACAGGTGCGTGAAAATGATTAGCAACCAAGGAAACTAACTAGGGAACACAGGCAGGCAAAACAGGGACAGAACATAGTCAAAACGAAACCAAAACTGAACATATTACAGGTCACTATTTGGAATGTTGGGTTTTAAAAGGACATTGTCTCTTATTAATACCAACTAATCCTTTTCAGTTTGATTTATGATGCGCATACACTACCATTCAGTTTGAGGTGGGCAGGATTTTTAATGTTTTTTGCTTATTGCTAATTTATTTTAAAAAAAATGATAAGCTCAACAATGCTGCATCAACAATACAGTAAAATCAGTAATATTGTGAAATTACCATTTAAAATATAACTTATATTTGAATATACAATCTTAGGGTGCGTTCACACTTGTAGTTCGGTTTGTTTGGTCCGGACCAAAAAAACAAAAACCAAACAGTCCTGGTCTGCTTAGCGTTCACACTGGCATTTTTAACAGCGAACCTAAAGTTACCGAACCAAAGGCATAGGAATACGGTCACAACCTGATTGGTCGGCTTTTATGACATATTATTCGCGACGGAGCTTGCTTACCAAGCATTCAAAACAATGCTGTGTGCTGGATTAAATGCCATAATTTTATGTGTGTACATATGGTTTTATTTTTACCAGCTGAGAACTCATGAAGAGCTCATAAAATGTTCAAAACATTCAAAACAGCAGCAGGATTTCCTCCGTTGTGTGCAGAAACGCAGATCTGCATGTATTGATGAGGCACTTTACCTCCTCATTGCTCCACGTTTGCCCTCTACTCATTTTGGATACACCGATCTTTCCGCGTCGTCAAATCAGCTGACTTGTAGCGTCGCATCTTGTGACATCACATCCTGTTTTTGGTTCATTTACATGTCTTTGGTCCGTGTTGCGTTCATATATCAATCAAACCTCACCAAAGTTTGTTTGGAAGCATACGAGACCCATCTTTTTAGCAGTCTCAGTCCGCTTGTTTGGTGCGCACCAGGGTTCGTATGGCAGCGTTCACATATGTTCAAATGAGCCGCACTAACCGAGCAATCGCACCAGGGTTCGTTTTAATCGGACCAAACATGACAAGTGTGAATATAGTTCAAGTAAGAACCTTTACCATTCATGGAACCTTTCCATTCCACGAAAGGTTCTTGATAGTAAAAAAAGGCTTAGAATGTTCTTCACACCTATAAAAAAATGTTTCTTTTGAGAACTGTTTGCTGAAGGTTCTTTGGGGAACGAAAAAAGGTTCTTCTATGTTAGTGTTTCTCAACGGGGGCGGTACCGCCCCCCAGGGGGCGTTCAGAGCACAACGGGGGGCGTTGGAAGCAAGATTCTTGAAAGGGGGGCGTTCAGGTGTTCCTGGGGGGCGTTCACAAGTTTATACCAAAGATCCTATGCAAAGATCCAGGCAAGACAAAATTAAACATGTATGCTAATTACTTGCAAAATAATGCCTACCACATTATAAAATCTGCCTGTTTAATGCGACGTAAACTATATCGTTTATTTTACAATGACTAAAGCGCTCAATCCGGTGGTGGCTAGAATCCAGCGCTGACTGGAATCACGCAGCGGAAGAATGGGAAGTTGACAAGCCATTAAAAAAGTATTGACTTAAGAACCACAATAAATCATGTTCATATTCACTCCGGTGATGAATTTTATTTGTATAAAGGTAAAACTTTTAAATTTTTAGGCATTAATCAATGCAATGCCTAATGCCAAAATGTTTTCTTAAAAGCCCTATTCGCACGGGATTTATTGCCTGGTGACCTCTAGCCATTTGTAATAATTGCGGAGGTTGTTTGTGATCTTAATCCAGTGCGAATCGGCCATGTCTGTAATTTGAAAAATTACCCCGCGAATGACCTACCATATTCTGCCGAACACACCCTGTGATAATATTAGTCCTATGCGAATCGCCATCTCTGTGATTTGGCCAGGATTTGGAGGGTCGTATATAACTTTTGCAAGGTTTTTGTTTCCTGTGCGCATTTGTATCCACATTTCGCGAAGAACGAAGGCTGCATTCATAACGCACACCGTTATAAATCCCTGTGCTGCTGTGCACATTATACTTTCACTTTAGAATTAGAGCCAATTTGGGAGCGAATTGCTTGAAAGGTGTGTTCAATATTATTATTAATGAAAAACACAAAAACAGAACAATACAATGACAAGCTCGCTTAAATGGGTGCTTTTACATTTAGCTTTAATCTTCTGCATTCATATTGTCAGTTCCTCACTCTTGTGATAAATGAAATCTCCTGCAGCTGGTCTGTGCTCAGTTCAGTTTTTAATTGTAACGATCTGTTCTCTAACTGAACTATTTTTATTACTAGGTTATACAAAATCAAAACGACGGTGGAAAAGTGATGTAACCGGTGTAACACCGACTATCGCAACCAGAGGCGAACCAACATTGAGTGGGGGCCCCAGGCAAAATTAACCAATGAGGCCCTATTTAAAAAATTTTTTAATACAGCCTATCTTCGTTATCTAATTTTACAACATACAAAAAGTAGTCAAAACACATAAAACCAATATATATATATAACTAAATAAAGTGCTTTTGTTTAATTAACAAAATGTCAATCTTCATCTTCATAAGAGAAGATACAATACAATATCTTCAAAATACTGTACAACCTTCATATTTATAACCAATTGTCACCTTAAAAACGGTGCTTTGTGTGGTGGTGACAGGAACAAGAAATTATCCGACATATAGAAATATGGTTATCATTTTAATCACTTTATTTTATTAGTTTATCAACTAGCCTATGTTAACTCAAACTAATTTAATGTAGAAGAGCTGGATATACTTATTAGCCTACTAATTAAATAGTGCACATTTATATGAGACTAATTTAATTAGGCTGCTTAAATATATAAGCTGGGTGCATGGAAGCGGCGCACACGCTTAAAGCTTGAGAAAAAACACTGGCAAAAGTAATGATTATAAATGTGTCAGAAAAAAAATAACAAGGAGCCATTTTATTTGTTTATTATTAAACTAGTATTTTCTGAGTCAGTGTCGGCTGGAGAGATGAAGTTGACGATGCCGCCTCTCCGCTGCGCCTTGTGGACGCGCCTTTAGAGAGAAATGCACTTTTCATACGGATTACAACCAGAGAATATTTGTTTTCGATTTGAATTTGTTCGTTTAAAAGTAGACATTTCAAGCTTTCAGGCTAGATATATTTCTCATATATATGTGAGGCAAGAAGCCTGATACGCTTAGTTTCGGTTCATTTATGAGATGCGCTGCAGACAAAAGAAAGCACGCGTCCTGTTTGCTTTCTTTATTTTATCTATTTTAACTATTTGTTAGAGCGAGCGGCCAAGCCAAACGGATAAGTTCTCTTCATGCTTAACAAATCAAATCATGCATTTTATACAGTTTGAAGAAGGAGAGGAGGTGGCGAAAGCATTGCCTCAAAAGGCGGGGCCCCAGGCAAATGCCTGCCTTGCCTGCCCTATTGCGACGCCTCTGATCGCAACAAGCCTAGATAACATAACAGCACGCGGTAAGGAACTGTTGTTTTATGATACATCATATGATACAGCTAAATCTATAACGAAAAAAAAACATTTATAAGTATTGACATCATATCCGGGAGATAAGTCAGTAAATACGAATAAAATCACACACTTTGCTTATCCTGTGCGAATGCATCCTGTGCGTAATTTCTAAATCACACGAGGTCCCCAGAAATACTAATCCCGTGCGAATAGGGCTAGTTCATCAAGTAGCCTAATTCACTGGTCAGGCATTATTGTTAACTCGCAAGACTGTAAGGAGAAAATGACAGTTTGACACTGTAATAACATTTAGGTAATGTATTAATTCCACCGTCACATCTGAGCGCAAAACGCTGCGTGGATAGTAGCTTATCAAGATAGTTAAAAAATAATTAATACTACAATAATTTAACGGTTCCTGTGTGTTTATTCTTGCTAGAAGCTTTTGTTTTTATTTTACTGATCATGAACACGAATTAATCATGACAAACCAAATTAGTTTTAATTTGTAGACTATTAATTAGGCTATAGCCTACCATTGATGAAAGCTGATACCAAGGAATTTAGGCCTATAATTCCTATAATTCCTATAATTAGGCCTATAAATCATGATTATATAATTTTTTTATTGAAAGTAGGCCTAAGGTTAATGATTAGAACCCTGTGAAATCCATTAATAAATAAATACATATATATATATATATATATATATATATATATATATATATATATATATATATATATATATATAATTTTGTTTTTATTTTTTCAAATTCCGCTAATTTTTCCCCCTAATTCCGTCTTAATTTTTCTGGATTCCGTTTTTTGGACTCCATTTTAATGGTTAAATATTTTTTTTGTAATAAAAAAAAGCATGTCTAATTAATTTAAATAATGAAACCTATCAATTTTGCAAAAATTACATCTTTAGAGCCTTATGAAATAGCCTGTTTTCCCCCATCCAATTCCGTTTCATTTTTCAAATTCTGTTTTCAAATCAAATGAAGACATGAAATATTAATTTAATTAAAATTTTATTCATATGAAATTAAACAGTTTTTTGTCAACGTGCTGCACTGAGCTTTATTGATAAAATTAAAACATGGAAGAGAACGTGATAATTCCTTAAAAATATAAGTTTTGATAATATTTTATTAGTAGTATTATTGCACTGAGACTTGTCTAAATTTTACTGTACAACAGTAATATATTTCTGTCAAATTAAACCGAACTTTTATTTTGACGGGTGGCCGTTCCCCTTCGAGGGAACTCGAACTGCGTCGTCGAGTGACAACACTCTGGGAACGCCCACAGCGTTACGCATCTGAAGTATGAATGAAATCAAGCCAATCTGATTGGTGGTGCGTCGTGACGTAGTAGATGACGGCATACCCGGAAGATACAAAAAGGAAGCTGATGCAAACACACACTAGCTTTTTTGCTCTTCAGCGAAGCGCTATATGTAAAATTGTCTGTCTATTTGGTGTTGTTTGTCAAATATATATCCAAGTTCAAGATGGCTAGTGAGCAACAGTTCACAAGGTGTGTGCACCCGTGTCCGCGATTCCTTTCGGGCATGGACACACACCTTTTGTGTGTACAATGCCTGGGCGTGCAGCACGCTAAGGCGGCTCTCGAGGGAGCCGCCTGTAGCGAGTGTGAGAAGCTGCCGCTCAGGGTGTTGCGCTCACGGCTGGCTGTGTTCGGCGAGACCGGCCAAGCCCGCGAGCCCCAGGGTTCTGGGCCCGCTGTTGCTGATATGGGACTGCTGAGGCACCTTCCCTATCCTCGTCCGAGGATTCCGATGTTCTCCCGCCCCGTGCGGAAGCCCGCGATGCGGCTTCTTCCCGCGGGGTGGAGAACCCGATGCTTCAGCTATCTGGCTCTGAGGAGTCGGATGTGCTGAGCGTCGAGGCGGGTACAGTGGAGCCTGAGCCATCGCTTCACGCACCCGCTCCAGAGGAGCTAGTGGAGGTTTCGTCTCGCGCCGTGGCCAAGTTAAACATCCATTGGCCACAGGAAGAACCGGAAATCCAGCCGCCCAGTAAGCTGGATGAACGGTTCTTCAGGCGCAAGCCTCAACCTCCACGCCGGGGTCTGCCTTTTTTCCCGGACCTACACAATGAGTTGTGTAGGTCTTGGGATAAACCCTATTCGGCCAGATTAACCAGCCCTCCAGTACTCGACTTCGGTAACGTGCTGGGGGCGGCCGAACAGGGTTATGGGACACTGCCTAGGGTAGAGGAGGCTCTCGCGAGCTACCTTTCTCCCGAGGCCGCTTCGTCCCTGAAGACCCCGGTATTGCCCGCCAAACCAGCGCGCGATACATCAGCGCTGGTTGGGAGGGCATATATGGCGGCTGGGCGGGCTGGTAGTTGCCTGCACACTATGGCGGTGTTGCAGGCCTACCAGGCCGACCTCCTCAAGGAGCTCGACGAGGGCGGGGGCCCGTCTCCGGACGATATCCTCGAACTCAGGAAGGCCACCGATTTGTCTCTCCGCATCGCCAAGGAGACGGCCTGTTCCATCGGCCGCTCCATGGCAGGTATGGTGTGTGTGGAGAGGCATCTTTGGTTAAACCTGTCGGGGATGAAGGAGAGAGAGAAACACTTTCTCCTGGATTCCCCGGTCTCGCCTTCTGGGCTTTTCGGCGGTGCGGTTAACACCGTCGTCGAGAGGTTCCAGGAGGTGAGAAAACAGGCGGCGGCCTTCCAGCAGTATCTCCCTCGTCGATCCAGCTCTTCGGGGAAGGCTGTCTCAAAGGGACAGCCTCGGCCGTCTGCTAGCTCCTCGCACCGGCAGGTGCAGAAGGAGAGCGTTGCTTCTCGCGCCCCTCCTGAGGGAGCTTGGCAAAAGAGGCGGCGCTCTCGTGGCAAGCCTTCAGAGCCTAAGGTCGATCTGAGGACCGTCCTTCAGGCGAAGAAGGCTGCCACTAAGCGGTCCTAGCTGCGGCTGGATCGCTCAGAGCTGCCCCCCCCGGGTTGGAACGACCGAGGTCGTCTTCCCCCCGGAGCTCTCGGGAGATCAGTGCTGTGTTCCCGCCGTCACAGACGCTTCGGGCCTCACTGATCTCCCGCACACGCGTGCTGTCTTCGCTGCCTCCAACAGGACTTGCGGCCGGACAGCAAACGTGTGCACCCACCGAAAATCGTTCCCGACTTCTCCCTGCCGGTCAGCCGCTTCAGGGGATCGGGAACGAGGCTCGGTTGACACCCGTGGCCAGCCTCGAGAGGCTGGTTCCCTTAGTAGATTATCTTGGCGCATGGACATGCCTTCCGAGTGTATCTACATGGGTCCTGCAGACTGTAGAGCTGGGTTACAGACTGCAGTTCGGTTCTCCTCCCCCGAAGTTCAACGGGGTGGTCCGGACTGTGGTCGGCCCAGAGCAGGTTCGGGTTATGGAACAAGAAGTACAGGCCCTGTTAGCCAAGGAAGCCATAGAGCGGGTTCCGTTGGCGAACAGGGACTCCGGGTTCTACAGCCGGTACTTCATAGTTCCCAAGAAGGATGGTGGGTTGCGTCCGATAATAGATCTCAGGCTTCTGAATCGGTCTCTGAGGAGATTCAGGTTCAGGATGCTCACAATTCCAGCCATCGTGAGTCAGATCCAGTCCGAGGACTGGTTCGTCACGATAGATCTAAAGGACGCATACTTCCATATTTCCATCCTTCCAACACACAGGAGGTTCCTGAGGTTCGCTTTCGGGGGCGAAGCGTACCAATATCGGGTTCTTCCCTTCGGCCTGGCACTCTCCCCTCGCACCTTCACCAAGTGTATGGATGCAGCACTGGCTCCGCTGAGACTCCAGGGCATCCGTATACTAAATTACATCGACGACTGGCTCATATTGGCCAGATCGCGCGAGATGGCGGTTCGGCATCGAGATGTCGTTCTGGCCCACATAAGGTGCTTGGGGCTGAGACTCAACACGAAGAAAAGCGTGTTGACGCCCTCCCAGAGGACCACGTTCCTGGGAGTCGTATGGGATTCCACGTCGATGCGGGCACGTATGTCTCCCGCACGCGTGGAATCCATACTGGCGAACGTCTCCAGAGTGAAGTCAGGCCGCAGCCTCACTGTGAAGCAGTTCCAGAGACTGCTGGGGCTCATGGCAGCAGCGTCCAACGTGATACCTTTTGGCCTGCTGCATATGAGACCCCTACAGTGGTGGCTGAGGGCCAAGGGGTTTTCCCAGAGGGGAAATCCGTTTCGTATGATCAGGGTAACGCGCAGATGCCTTCGTTCCCTCGTCATATGGCGGAAACCTTGGTTCCTGTCCCAGGGGCCAGTGCTGGGAGCATCATGTTGCCGGAAGGCCGTTTCAACAGATGCCTCCCTCACTGGTTGGGGCGCGGTCATGGAAGGCCGCTTTGCGAGAGGTCTGTGGGAGACCCGGCATTCTTCATGGCACATCAACTGCCTGGAGATGCTGGCGGTCTACAAGGCTCTGAGGAGCTTTTACCCGGACCTCCGTGGCCACCATGTCCTGATACGCTCAGACAACACTTCGGTTGTCGCGTATCTCAATCACCAGGGGGGTTTGAGGTCGCGCCCTCTATGCAGACTGGCGCATCAAATCCTCCTGTGGTCCCAGGGGAAGTTATCGTCCCTCAGGGCGATTTACATTCCCGGGGACCAAAACCAGGGAGCAGACATCCTGTCGAGGCAGGGGCTGAGGCCCGGGGAGTGGCGACTCCACCCAGAGGTGGTGGAGGCCATGTGCGAGAGATTCGGCCCAGTGGAAGTGGACTTGTTCGCGTCTCGAGAGACGTCCCACTGTCCACTGTGGTTCTCTCTCAGGCATCCAGCCCCGTTGGGACTGGACGCCATGATGCAGACGTGGCCGAGGCTGCGTCTGTACGCATTTCCCCCGATCACTCTGCTCCCGGGAGTTCTGGAGCGGGTCCGCCGGGAGGGCATCAGCCTGCTCTTAGTAGCACCCCGGTGGCCCACTCGAGTATGGTTCTCGGACATCATAGCTCTGCTAGACGGCTCTCCGTGGCAGGTTCCTCTGAGGAGGGATCTGCTCTCTCAGGCAGGGGGCACAATATTTCACCCCCGGCCGGAGTTGTGGAGCCTCTGGGTCTGGCCCCTGAGGGGGCTCGGTACCTAGAGGCAGGCCTGTCAGCAGAGGTAGTCGAGACCTTACTCAGCTCCAGGGCTCCTTCTACCAGGAGACTGTACAGCCTCAAGTGGAACGTATTTTCCACTTGGTGTAGAGAGCGTGAGGTGGATCCAGTTAACTGCCCAGTGGCTTCAGTGCTGGAGTTCCTCCAAGATCGCTTCTCCGCTGGTCTTACCCCGTCCACCCTGAAGGTGTACGTGGCTGCCCTTGGGGCTTTCCACGCACCTCTAGGTGATGGACCTTTGGGGAAGCACCACCTGGTTGTACAGTTCCTCCGTGGGGCTCGGAGGATGAGGCCGGTAGCTCGCTCCAGAGTCCCAACCTGGGACCTGGCGGTGGTTCTGGAAGGGCTGGCTGAGGCCCCCTTCGAGCCACTGGAGCTGGCTGAGCCTAAGAACCTGACCTTGAAGGTGGCCTTTCTACTCGCCATTACCTCTCTGAGGAGAGTGGGAGATCTCCACTCTTTGGCGGTCACGCCAACCTGCCTGGAGTTTGCCCCTGGCAGAGTAAGGGCCATTCTTCACCCTAGACCGGGTTACATTCCCAAGGTTCCATCTCAGGGAGCCCGGTCTCTGGTTCTTCAGGCTTTCCATCCCCCTCCCCACCTGACGGCGGAAGAGGGGAGACTTCATCTGCTCTGCCCGGTCAGAGCTCTGGGTATTTATCTAGAGAAGTCTTCCCATTGGAGGAGGTCAGACCAGTTGTTGGTGTGCTTTGGCTCACCCAAGAAGGGGCTGCCTGCGTCAACTCAGACGATCAGTAACTGGATCGTCCAGGCTATAGCCACGGCTTATGGGGTGCGCAATTTGCCTTCACCCATGGCCGTGAGGGCCCATTCCACCAGGAGCATGGCTTCCTCAGTGGCCCTCCTTTCTGGCGTCTCGCTTCAAGAGGTATGCGAGGCGGCCGGGTGGGCCACCCCGCACACCTTCATACGTTTTTACAGTCTGCACCTCCCGGTGACGCCTGGTGCTCGAGTTCTTGCGTCCTGAGTGTGCCTGGGTCTCCAGCTTCACACTGGGACGTGGGGTGATTTCGGTGTGGCCTAGTGGGTATTAACGTTCCCAGAGTGTTGTCACTCGACGACGCAGTTCGAGTTCCCTCGAAGGGGAACGTCTCGGGTTATGACTATAACCCTTGTTCCCCGAGAAGGGAACGAGACACTGCGTCTCGTCGCCACACCTATCACGATTAGAGCGCTTGCTTCATCGCAAAAGAGCTAGTGTGTGTTTGCATCAGCTTCCTTTTTGTATCTTCCGGGTATGCCGTCATCTACTACGTCACGACGCACCACCAATCAGATTGGCTTGATTTCATTCATACTTCAGATGCGTAACGCTGTGGGCGTTCCCAGAGTGTTGTCACTCGACGACGCAGTGTCTCGTTCCCTTCTCGGGGAACAAGGGTTATAGTCATAACCCGAGACGTTTTCTCAAATGAACGGTAAAACGGGAAAAATGTTCAAGAAGTTCCTCTCAGAGCGGCTTGAAGATGAAGTTCATGTCAGGCTACAGAGGCTGAAAACACAGCGAGTGCTTCAGTGTGTGTGAGAACCCGCGTAATAAAACCTAAGTGCAAACATTACCGCTTTGTACACACACATATGTTGGTGCAACAACATTATGGGGACTCTCCATAGGCGTAATGATTTTTATACCGTACAAACTGTATTTTCTATCCCCCCACCCATAAACCCAACCATCACAGGAAACATTCTGCATTTTTACATTTTTAATAAAATATTGTTTTGTATGTTTTTAAAGCGATTTGATTTACAGGGACATTTAGAATGTCCTCATAAACCACTTTGATGTTGTAATACCAGTGTAATTGGTAAATGTCATTATACAAATTTGTGTCCTCATAAATCACATAAACAAGCACACACCGACACACACACACACACACCATGCCCCCCCCCACCAGTAATAATGGTGGTAGATATTTCATTTACAGTGAGTATGACAAACGAGAAGAAAGCAAGAATAGAGGAGAGAGGGAGAAGGAAAACGATGGTTTTGGGAAACGAAGCCCAGTTCAGTTCGACAAAGCTCATTGGACAGGTTGGCCAACCATGTATGGAGGTGTGTGCAGGAGAGAAGGGGGAGACAACAACTTGTCTGGCAGCATTCAATGCAGAAGGCAGAAGTTTGTTTAATGCAGTTTAAATTTATGTGGCTACATAAAATTAAAATTGATGATAAATCACTATTTCCCTTTGCAGTTTGACTGGCCCATTGGTTACCTGAAACAGCGGGCCATTTTACCTGAAACAGCGGGCCATTTTACCTGAAACAGCGGGCCATTTTACCTGAAACAGCGGGCCATTTTACCTGAAACAGCGGCCCATTTTACCTGAAATAGTGGCCCATTTTACCTGAAACAGCGGCCCATTTTACCTGAAACAGCGGCCCATTTTACCTGAAACAGCGGCCCATTTTACCTGAAACAGCGGCCCATTTTACCTGAAACTGCTTATGCAAAAAAAAGTTGGCACAGCTGATGTTTTAAGAACTGTAGGGCTTAAATAATTATATATTTTTTACATAATTTCAACACAACATTATCAAAAACAGTGATTAATAATCATAAAAACACATGGAAAAGGCATATATGGTATTGTATTATTGTCCCAAGCGATTTACCAAAAAGTGGCCCAATTAGCTGATATCACCCTACAAAAAAAGTTACGGATTTAATAATAATATTAATAATAAGGACAATAATATTGTGAATAATTTACATATTATTATTATTATTACAACAGAATAATAATTAGCATACATGTAGCTCTTTTTTGGTTGGTGTGTGTGTGTGTGTGTGTGTGTGTGTGGAGAGGGGGGGGGGGGGGCGTTAAGGGACCTGGATAATGGATAGGGGGCGCTGGCCCAAAAAAGGTTGAGAACCACTGTTCTATGGCATCGCTGTAGAAACCCCCCTTTTGGAAACTTTTTGTTTAAAGGACAATTCCGGTGAAAAATGAACCTAGGGGTATTTAACACATGGTTACCGAGTAGATCGTTCTCTGGGATGCATTTTCATGAAAATCGAATGTAAAGAGTTTTATCTCAAAAAACAGATTAGCTTATAACGCTAGTATATGGGGCATAGAATAAGTCAAATTAAATCGCTAGTTAATACCACTAACAAGGCTCAAAATAGCCTCACACTAACACGGTAGCATAATGAGGGTCCCTACATGCAAACCGAAGCATTGAGAACTTTGTAAGTGTACAAACAGTTTAATAAGAAGATACTTTATAAAGACAGAACATTACGTGTATACAGACAGGAGCCATCTTGGAAAACAGTCTCGACAAGTCGAGCCACGAACGCTGTGCTAAGTGATGAACTGTGACTTGGAATCTCATATGGTCCGTTGTTTCCGGAAGAAAGCACTGAACGCAACAGAGAAGGCAAGGCAAGGCAAGGCAAGTTTATTTGTATAGCACATTTCATACACAGTGGCAATTCAAAGTGCTTTACACAGAAATGAAGTTAAAATAGTCATAAGTGAATAAAATAAAAATATATATAATAGGAATTAAAAGGAAATAAAAATAAAGAATAAAAAATAAAAAGTATAATAAAAACTACAAATAAAACAGGGTTAAATTGAAACACAATTAAAGTGCAAGCAGTTCGGACAAGGCACAGAGCTCATTGAGTAATTGCATAAGATAAGGTGCAATCAGTCAGACGTACAGTGGCATAGCTCATTCAGTAAATGCACAGCTAAACAGATGTGTTTTGAGTCTGGATTTGAAAGTGGCTACTGTTGGAGCACATCTGATCTGTTCAGGAAGCTGGTTCCAGCTACGGCTGGCATAATGGCTAAAAGCAGACTCTCCTTGCTTTGAGTGAACCCTTGGTATTTCTAATTGACTTGATCCTGATGATCTGAGTGATCTGTTGGGTTTGTATTTAATCAGCATATCTGCAATGTATTGAGGTCCTAGGTCATTGAGTGATTTATATACAAGTAATAGTACTTTAAAATCGATCCTAAATGTAACTGGAAGCCAGTGTAAAGACCTGAGGACTGGTGTGATATGGTCATATTTTCTCGTTCTGCTCAGAATCCTGGCAGCAGAGAAAATAAAACAATAAAAATATATTTTTTTTTAAACTGAACGAAACAGAGACTTGTGCTTCCAGAGGATACACACTAAAGAGATGGCGGATTATTCAACCGTGGCTCGACTTGTCGAGACTGTTTTCCAAGATGGCTCCTGTCTGTATACACGTAATGTTCTGTCTTTATAAAGTATCTTCTTATTAAACTGTTTGTACACTTACAAAGTTCTCAATGCTTCGGTTTGCATGTAGGGACCCTCATTATGCTACCGTGTTAGTGTGAGGCTATTTTGAGCCTTGTTAGTGGTATTAACTAGCGATTTAATTTGACTTATTCTTTGCCCCATATACTAGCGTTATAAGCTAATCTGTTTTTAGAGATAAAACTCTTTACATTCGATTTTCATGAAAACGCATCCCAGAGAACGATCTTCTCGGTAACCATGTGTTAAATACCCCTAGGTTCACTTTTCACCGGAGTTGTCCTTTAAACACAGCAATGTTTCTACAGCGATGCCATAGAAGAACCTTTTTTCATTCCCCAAAGAACCTTCAGCAAACAGTTCTCAAAATAATTTTTTTTTTATTGGTGTGAAGAACATTCTAAAGATCCAAAGAACCTTTTTTTACTATCAAGTACCTTTTGTGGATTGGAAAGGTTCCATGAATGATAAAGGTTCTTACTTGAACTATAGAAGCCAATAAAGAACTTTTAAGTTTAATTTTCATCTCTTCCTGACCCCAAGCTGGTATTGTTTACCACAATGATCCCCATATCTGAATATAATTGTTTTAATAGTTATGTTTCTGATGCTTGAGAATTCTTCATATCATCTTGCCAGGTTGTTACTGCAGTAATATTGTCACTGTACTGTGTGTGTGTGTGTGTGTGTGTGTGTGTGTGTGTGTGTGTGTGTGTGTGTGTGTGTGTGTGTGTGTGTGTGTGTGTGTGTGTGTGTGTGTGTGTGTGTGTGTGTGTGTGTGTGTGTGTGTGTGTGTGTGTGTGTTTAAACTCAGATTGACTGATAGAGGCTTCAGGGAATTTGCTCATGGCTTTTGCCTGTAACCTTTATACAAAACCAGGTTTTGATTTGAAGCGTCTCACTGGCACCCGTGACACTGCATTTCAGGAATGAGTTTGCTGAGAGTTTCTGCAAAAGCCAGACGTGCGTCTCGTCAGACAGTCGTCTGTTTAGGTTATCTTCCTCACATCGAGAAGCTGCGAGTTATCATGCTGCGTGTGAGAGAATGTGATATTGTCTCTGCGGCGAGTGGGAAGGTCTGCGGCGCGTAATTAGAATATCGGCTCCTGTGTTGTGACTGGCTTCTTTGAGCGAGCTCACCTGTGTGCTTCCTGCTCATTAGCATTCTCATGCATATTAATAAGGAGCAGAGGCGCAGCACGCCCTAGCTTGGCCGCAGGGCATCATGGGAGATTACTTGCATGCGTAATCCCGCTGGCTGGAGTTGGTCCAGAACTCCACAGCTGTCCGTCAAAGCGCAGGCGGGCAGAAGGGCATCAGGGTGTGGCGGGGCAGGGCAGTAAAGGGCTAGCGTTTAGCATGAGCTTAGCATTAGCTCATCAGGGATGAAGTCAGTCTCCTTTTGAACCTCAATGAGAACGCTCGCAGGGTTTTTAAAGGCGGCTTTGCTGATTAGCTTCTATTTTGTTCAGGATTTGGCTCTCTAAATGTCTAAAACTAGTGGGTTTTTTTTAATAAAAAAATACAGTGATGTTGTGAAATATTATTACAATTTAAAGTAGCTGTTTTCTATCTAAATATATATTTTAAAATTTAATATATTCCTGTGGTCAAACCTGAATTTTCAGCATCATTACTCCAGTCTTCAGTGTCACATGATCCTTCAGAAATCATTCTAAGATGCTGAATTAATATTATTATTAATGTTGAAAACAGTTGTGCTGCTGCCTGCTTCATATTTTTTGTGATACATTTATTCTTTGATGGATAGAAAGTTCTAAAGAACAGCATTTATTTGAAATGGCAAACTTTTGTAACATAAATGTCTTGACTGTCACTATCGATCTATTGAATAAAAGTATTAATTTGTAAGTATTAATAATAAAAGTGTTTCATGTAACTCCACATACAGTATATTCCACTTTCAAAGTTATATGATTCAGACTGAACTCTGAACAGACTTTTATGCTGGTTTTGCATCCCTTTTTGAAAGTTTTAGTTCCCATTCATCGCAAATGGAAGGAAAAGAGTGACCAGCACAATTCACTAATTTTTCTCCTTTTTTCTTCCGCAGAAGAAAGACAAGTTGTATAGATTTGGAACGTCACAAGAGTGAGTAGAAACATTTATTTTTATTTAGTAAATAAATGCATATATAATAGTATAAAAATATATAACAGAATCTTTATTTGTATGTATTGTGTTCATTTTTAGAAGAATGGGCTATACAGAACCTTAAAGGGTTCAGGCGCCTCACATTGAAACTTTTAGGGGTTCCCATGTGATCATTTTATGCATTTCATTTTAATTAATACATTTTGATTTAATTCATTTAAAAAAAAAATTGTGATTCAATTTAATGAATTAAAACTTCTTAAACATACTTTATCACTAGCAGACATTTCTCCTTGTATAAAGGAAGAACTCTGTATAGAACTCTATAGAGCCTTTTGCTTTTCTGAGTATTCCTTTAAATGTGATGACACTTCATTGCTCATGACCTAAACACAAGAAGAAGCCAATTTCTTTCATAGTAAATCACCTCAGTGTCGTCAAGGATAGGTAACATGTAATTCAGCTTTGTTCTATATCCATCTAACTGCAGCCTACAGGTATTTCATTTACAATGAAGAAAACGCATTATACATTCAGATCTGACTGCATTCTGGTACGCAACACCAACTTTTCATCATTCAATACGTTCCCAGTAGATAAAATCAAGTATGTCCCTACCTTTTTTCTCATTGAGCATTCAGTTTCTCTTGAAAATAAATAGTACATCATGGAAGTAAAATTGGTTGCAAATGCTGATTCATGTTGACTCGACGTTCTCTAGACCATTAATCTGCTCAGTTTTCTAAACGCAGTCAAATTAAAGATGATAAGATATTTTATGTTCAAATGTATTCTTCAACCCAGTTCATTGACCACTATTAGTTTGTCATTAATGGGTTCATCTCTCCCAAAAGTGTACACATCCTAGCCACCATCATTCAAAGCATTGAGAGCGGTCCGCTCAGATCTGTCAATCTCTTTCCAGCTCAAACTATAAGCTGTGTTCCAGTTCAGAGGCTCCATCCTTCGAAGGCCGATTGCGTCACTGCGGAACGACGAAGGCTGTCCCAATTCGAAGGCTCCTTTAAATGCGTCCTTCGTTTCACGGGCGATGAAGGATACAATAGATGGATCCTGCACGGCCTTGTCTGCTCCACAATTCATTGCGCTCAGGTAACAACAAGATTTTTGTTGGCAGAAATTGCCAAATTACACTTTAAAAATGCAAGTATTAGGCTTTGGCTTACTCAAATATCTAATGATACAAATGTAAAAATAAAAAAAAAACTTAAATCCGCCAAATGTTGACTTAAATCTTACTAAGATGTGATTATATAGTTTATAGCCTACTGTTACACACACAAAAAATTATTTTGTAAAGTAAATACTACAGAAAATTTTTTTGAAAACAAAGTTCAGGCAAGAATAAAAAAAAGTTAATTCTATATTAGTAATCAATTCAAGCTTGAAGAAATTAAAGGGTAAATATCAACGATATAACATTTTAGTAAAACTACTCAAATTTTCTGATACTGGTGTTCCCATCATGCACTGGGGCTTGAATAATGAATTAGGTTGATTTATTTGCTGTTTTCCAGCTGTATTATCACTGTTTTATCATTGCTTTTGTTGTTAGGTTTAGTTAGGTTTAGGCATTTTGTGACATTTGAAGTTCATTTTCTACTCAAAATGACACATTCATACTCAAAAACAATCCATCGAATGTTACCGTCATTGTGTATTAAGGTCTCTGTGGTCAGATGCCGCTTTATATCTATTGTGTTATTTACTTAGATGTTTCTTTTAAAGCATGGTTTAATTCAGTGTTATATTGTTTGGGTAAAAAGTATTGCAAAGGAAATTTCAACTAAGTAGAAATGACTTATTTTCTTTGTAAATTGTACTTAACTTAGTGAAATAGAGTTCACTTAATTCCATATGTGAAATTTACTTTTAAAAATGTGTGCAAAAACTAAATTGTACTTCTTTTTTTGGTGCAGAAATGGACCATGGTGAATATATTTCGTTTTTCAAACAGTTGAATATATCTTTCGGTAAAAGTCCAGTACAAACGTTACTGTCACTCATCAACAGGAGCTGGCGCAGTTGCGGATCAAGAACGATCCTTCGTAGGCTAGACCGTCCCATTTAACAACGCTCTGTTCGACCTTCACGGCCTTCGAAGGATGCAGCCTCTGAATTGGGACACGGCTATAGAGTGAGTTTGGGGCGTGGCTACTGTAGCAGGCGGAGCCAGACGGTGTTTAGCCGGTGTGGGATCATGACGTATTACATGGAAAAAGACATTCAGATTCGGGTACAGGAGTGTTAGCCAAATTTTGCTGCATTTAAATCACATCAAAGAGAACAGGGAATTGAGTTGCAACACGCTACAATGGACGCTTCAATTCAACATCATCATGCACCTGTTAAGAAAGACAAATGTTCCAGTTTACATTGTTTACTTTGACGTGTCCAGTGTAGACAGCCTCAAATAGTTGTGGCGTGTCATGCAAAAAATGCACCCGGTGCAGAAACGCTGGATGGGTTTATGATTTATAAGCGAGACATTTGTGTTAGCTCCAGGCAGCGTTAGATTAGGCTACTCAATTGTTTACTCAAGACACATAAGCAACACAGCTAAAAGTATGTGTGACCTTTTATTGAAATTAGCTACTTTTACCTGTTAAAGGGATAGTTCACCCAAAAATGAAAATAAGTCCATCATTTACTCACCCTCAAGTCATCCTAGGTGTATATGACATTCTTCTTTCAAACGGATAAAATCTGAGTTATATTACAAAAGTCTAGGCTAATCCGAGCATTAGAATTGGATTTATAGTTGCTCTGTTTTTGAAAAGTGCATCTGTCTGTCAAATAACTGCTCCACGCGGCTCTGGGGTGTTAAAGAGCACCTATCATGGAATTTTGAAATTTACCTTTCATGTAGTGTGTAACATAGATCTAAGTGAACAAAAACATCCTGTGATAGCTTGAAATATGACAGTGCACCGTATATATAGTTATTTTCTTTCAAAAGTAAGAGTCGACTCGGAGTCATTTTTAAGAATCGTTAGAAGACCGAAGCTTTTTTTCTGACTAGATGACGTCAACTTGTCAAGTTATTTGAATACGATACGCCCACTTATTGCGCTCCAAGACGCCAGTGAAAACTAGAAAACATCATGGCCACGAGACGCTGTGTTCTGAAGTGCCACTCAAAAGCAAACTTCTTTCATCTGCCCAAGGATGAGCATTTGAAGACTAAGTGGCTTGAAGACAAACCATACATCGTCGCGATTGTGTGTTTATTAGTCGTCAAATGTATGTTTCGCGATCTCAGGAAGCTTTTATTATGGACTTCTATTATGGCACATGGTTCTTCTTCGTCTGTCTGTACATGGACTACATGTGCACAGAGCGCCCTCCGGCTGCCAGTATGAATTGAAAACAACACATAAGAGACTCAATCGCTCATGATTAGGCTATAACTGCCCATTTTGAGAAAGTATTGAATAAAAAATACTCCTCTGTTTAGAAATTTGACACAGACATATGAGAATCTATCAATATGTCTCCTCATCTGCACACTTTTGAACTAAAAGCCCTGAGGGATGTTGATTTGTCGCGAGTCTTCGTGAGGAGAATAGAGGAGTTTTTTATGAATGAGATCAGCTGAGGCTCATATTACAATCAAACAGTACCGACGCGGTTTTCATATTCATAACTCCTGACACATATTAACAAATTACTGTCACTATAAGACTTTGATGGGCGTTCCGTTTCCGAAAATATCTGCACAGACTAAACCAATCACAACTGACTGGGTCATCGGACCAATCACCGCAGATTAGCGTCACGTAAAGGCGGGGTTTTGAAAAGTGAATCACTAAAGGAATCATTTGAGAATCGCTGTCAAAACAGGTAAAAATAAATGCATATTATAAGAAAACTAAAGTCTTTTTTGTCATTGCATGCATGCAAAACTGTTGTTGGGGACTTCTAAAACAATATTTGGAACATTTTAAATGCCATGATAGGTGCTCTTTAATAAAGGCCTTCTGAAGGGAATCGATGCGTTTGTGTAAGAAAATACCCATATTTAAAACTTTATAAAGTAAACTTTCGACCGACCGCCTTCACTGTTCAATTTATGGAAAAATTCTTGAAAGTTCCCCTGCCGATCGAAAGACTAGTGTGACCAGGTCCGCTCGTCATGACGTCACGTGCGCATCTTGAGTTTCACTTTCAACATTCAACACTTTACCATCTCGCAACCGACTTTTTGCCCACAATATCCTCAATTGTGTGATGTCATTGCGATTTATTTAAAATATCAAACATGTTTGATATTTCTGACTCTTGGGGCCAAATTTTTGCCTGGATGCCACATTTGAGGTCGGGAAGTTTGGTCTGGACTTGATCCGTTGTGGAGCAACTATGATAGAACCAGAGCTGTTCGGACCAATCAAATTGTCAGGGCGGGCTTTATACAATGAGATCAACAGTAACGTAATCATCCACATCACTAAAGAGCGCTTGGGTTGAATTTGTTTACTAAATGGAGAACTTGTTCGTATATGCATTCACCTTTACTATTTCTCTCAAAAATAATGATTGTGGTTGTACTCCATGTATCCTTAAATTCTTTTTACAACACCAGCAAATATAATTTACACTCATCTTCTTCTTCTACTACTTCCAGCGTGCGTGCAGTTGAGTTCTGTTGACAACTTTGCATTGCTCTGATTGGTTGTAGGTCTATCCAATTGAGTGCAGAGGCATTTTCGCCCTTTAATCACAGCCCAATGGAGCAGTATCAGACTCATATTCTGACTAGAATCTGAGTATGATGACGGCAGGCTAGCCAAATTTACTAAACAGGGCAAATTAGTGCGAGAGCGCAATTCCACAAAAGCGGCAATGGGAGTGGAAAGTTCAGCGCGTGATCTACTGACGTTGCACAAATTAAAGAACACAGACGCAGCCGGATCATTTCTATAATGACCAACACAATCTACCAGTTAGCGTCTGGTTTAAGACATCCTTTTCTTGAACAGTAAATAATGGCGCAAACACCAGTAAACTGACAAGCACAAACCTTAGTAAATCACCTTGCATGATCCATTTAAATACTCTCCTCTCATCAAATGCATATGCAATAATGTCAGCTGCAAACATAACCATGTCAACGCCTTTTCAGAGCTAATTCATCACTGCGTGTATTTAGTCAATCCTGACAGTAGTTTTTTAACGTCAAAAGAGGGTTTTGAACAGGTTCAAGCTATTAGTAAATATGGCTCATGATCGGGCTGCCTCTGACGTGAGACCCACGATAGCCAATGAGAGCGAGCAAGCTTCACCAACCGGATGTTGTGTGCTTCTATAGCTGAAACTTGGCAGCCACAAACATGCCACGAAAGTGGAGTATTGAGAGAGATCACCCAAATGATTCCCGTAAAACACAACTCACGCCAGGAGAACCAGCCGAACCTTTTCACACAAGTTCACACAAACCGTTTTTTTTCTTATCAAGTTGCGGTTGATCACGCAAGTCTTAGTTTGTAAGCAGTGTTGGGCAAGCTATTTGGAAAATGTAGTGAGCTAAGCTAGCAGTTACTCTACATTAAATTAAGCTTCACAACACTGAAGCTACGCCCCTGGGAAATGAAGCGAGCTAAGCTACAGCAACATGGCAAAAGTAGTTAACTACATCCAAGCTATTTTTTATTTTATTTTGGACCAACTTCATTCCAATCAATGCTATCTCAGTTATCAATAAAAGTCAACAGATAGGCATACTTTTTCAGTTCAATTGTTTGATCAACAACTGTCCCAAACCAATTTCAACAAAAACATGTGATCCACATAATAAGAAAGCCAGGTGTCGAGAGTGTGTGTATGTTCATCTGTAGGTGTATGTATGCGTACACACCTGTGTTTGCATGTTTATGCTCAATTTAGACTTGGGCACATTGGCAGGACCAACTGTAAGTTCATTTAAAACTCAACTCAGCTCAAAGTACAGTAGCAAAATAATTCAGACCTGCCCCAAACAGTAACAAGATGTAACAAAAAAACAAAAAAATGACATTGTGAGCGAGTGAGTGAGTTCAGAAAGGCTTGGGAATATGTAGCTTGTGTGGACGCTACCGCACTACTTGATCAACAAAAGAGCTTCGCTACCGAAAAGCTATTTGATTCAGAAAACAGCAACGCTACCACCACGCTATTGAAAAACATAGTTAAACTAGTAACGGCTACTGCCCAACACTGTTTGTGAGATCTTGTCTGACTGTGAAAATGTTACTACATTCGACAGGTGTGTGTGTGGTCTCGCGGTCCGGATAAATCTTCTAGGGTGTGCATTCTGAGGATTTATAATGCTAAAAATCGGGTTGAAACTGCCCTTATGTCTGTGGTCTCCCATAGTTTTAAAATGGGTTAACATTTGAAAATCGTCTAGTGTGTCCCAGGCCTTAAGTAAAATCCAAAGAAGGGATGATTGCTGTAATATTTAATTGACACCAATGCAAGGTGGGTGTGTTTCAAATGTGTTTATCTCTTTAGTACTCTTTAGAAATGAGGTTCCACATTTGCTGGAAATTGAATGTTTGGAATGAAGTGTTGCAGAAGAGCAGTATTGATCTGTCTTGTTCCAGCACTCTGAAGTCTATTAGTGTTTCCACATCATCAGATATATGAAAGTCTATGCCAAATACATGTGTGTGTGTGAGAGAGAGAGACAGAGATAGAGTGAGAGGTAGGGAGCACAGTGGGGTTCACCTACTGTGTGAATACTAATTCAGCTCTCTTGGCAGGTCAGGGTCCCTCTCCTCTCGACATTTACCCATCTGCACCGCAGCACACACTCTCACACTCAGCTCCTGTGGATTACCTAGGCCGCAGGACAGAGCCGTTTCTATGGAAACCTCATAGCAGGCCGCATGAGTTAACCGTACACCTCTTGTCAAGTCTCTCCTCTAGGAGTGTGTGTGTGTGTGTGTGTGTAAAGCACACAGCGCTGGGTGAACTGCACACCGACCTGTCACTCAGGTAATTATTGTACTCTTTAATGAAAGACAGAAAGTCTTGCGTTCTTTTCTTGAAGATGGTTTTATGGTAAAGTTGATCAGGGACTGGAGGACACCCAGATTATGGTACTACTGTTCAAAAGTTTTGAAAGAAGTCTTGCCAGGGCTGCATTTATTTGATCAAAAAGGCTTAAAACGGTAATATAGTGAAATATTAATACAGAAGTGTGTTTTCTATTTGAATGTTTTTAAATGTAATTTATTCCTGTGATCAAAGCTGAATTTTCAGCATCATTACTTCAGTCTTCAGTGTCACATGATCCTTCAGAAATCATTCTAATATGATGATTTGCTGCTCAAGAAACACTTATTATTATCAATGTTGAAAACAGTTTATATTTTTGTCTGAAACTGATTTTTTTCACAATTCATTATGAATAGAAAGTTCAAAAGAACAGCATTTAATTGAAAAAGAAGAATCTTTTCATCCAACTTTTGATCAATTTAATGCATCCTTGCTAAATAAAAGTATGAATTTCTATCATAAAAACAAAAACACACGCATATATATAAAACATTTTCTTGTCAAATCAACTTAGATAATTTATGTGGTTCAGATAACATAATATTTTGAGTGTCCAATCTCCATTGTATTAACTCAAATTGTAAATTTCAATGAACTCAAAATTTAAAGGCAACCTGGATACTTAGTTTTTAAAGTTAAACCTACAATAATGTTCTACAGTGGAATGAAAGTGAGGCTGTGAGGGATAGACATCCATCTCTTCAGTGGTTGTATTGTTATTTCATGTGTTTTTGGATTGTTATGTTGATGAAACACTGCAAAAATATCTTTCCAAGAATTTCAGTAGACAAAAATCTCCAGACAACATGAGCTGTGGAAAATTATAAGTGATCTAGGAGCTTTATACAGCTTTTTAAAGCGGATGGCATTGAAAACTTGGTGTGTCCCTCACAGCCTCGCTTCATATGGGCCGTAAGGGCCGCTTCACACAGATGCGCTTTTGCTGTTAAAATGGGAGACGCCGTAAGGCATAAAGCGTAAGGTCAAGAGAAGCATTTTTTAACTTTTAACTTGAGCGCCATGGTTTTAGAACGCCATGTCATACAGAAGACACAAGTGCAACAGTTAAAGGCATCCTATATATATATATAATTTTTTTATTTTTCCCGTGTTCAGTACAAGTTAAAGGGACAGTTCACCCAAAAATTAAAATTCTGTCATGATTTATTCACCCTCAAGTTGTTCCAAACCTGTAATGGTGTGTTCACACCAAACGCGAATGAAGAGTTTTGCGCGAGTGATTTACATGTTAAGTCAATGCAAAGACGCAAATAGATATTCTGCGGTGTGATTCATGTGAATGAGGCGGTGCGTATGACGCGGTGCGAATTGAGCGTTTGACGCGTGATTTGCCCGAATTGAAAAATCTGAACTTTAGTAGATATTCATGCCGCGTTAACCAATCAGGAGCTTGCTCCAGTATAGTGACAACAATGAGGACAAAATCATATGTGGATACCTGGAGCTTTACGATACATCTTCATACTTTATAGAAACAGGAATAAAAAAGATCTTGCTTGGAAGAAAGTGAGTGAGGAGGTCGGACAATCTGGTAAGTTGTAAAAAATGCTCTTTACTCAATTTGAGCTTCATAGGCTATTGAGACTACAAGACAAATTGAGCTTATTTGCCGTATTTTAAAACAATCCATGTCAGCCGTTTCGCAATGAGACGAATCAGCCCTCCCATGACGTGAATTCACGTCTGTTGTGTTGTGAATTTCACACGCGAATAGAGCGAGTAAACTCAATGTTCAAGCGTCCAATTGCGCGTGAACAGCGCGATTTATTCGCGAATGTCGCGTTTGGTGTGAACGCACAGTAAGAGTTTCTTTCTTCTGCTGAACATAACATATTTTGAATAATGTTGGTAATCAAACAGTTGACTTAGCCAATGATTTATTAGTATTTTTATAAAAAAAAACTCATACAGGTTTGAAACCACTTGAGGGTGAATAAATCATGACAATTTTCATTTTTGTGTGAACTGTCCCTTTAAGGTTAATCAACAGCATGTGAGGCATAATGGTGATTACCACAAACCTTAACTTGTCACCACGTGTCCCTTCTTTTCTTAAAAAAACAGTGAAAATAAAATCTGGGTTAAAGTGAAGCGCTTACAATGGAAGGGAAAGGGTTGGCTTTCTGTAAATGTTAAAATAATCACTGTTTCAATGGTGAAGCCACAAGATGTATACAATATGAGAGTTATGATTATGTTTTTAGTATGAAATAATCACTGGCTAACTTTGTCTCCATGACAGTGCAATGCCGTAAAAACCTTTAAAATCCCCCAAAAAAGACATTTTAACAGAGTTTTTTTTACTAAAGTGCATTTATAAAATTATAAGTCTCTTTTTAAATCCTCCCAAAATTGGCCCCATTTACTTCCACTGTAAGTGCCTCACCTTAAAATCCATTTTTGTCTTTATTCATTTTAAAGACAAGTCAAGTCAAATCGTTTTTATTAGTAAATAACATTATGCCACAAATTGAGAATTGAGCTTAACTTGTATTGAACCAGAATATTCCTTTTAAATGAGTTCACGTTACAGTGCATTTACATAGTATAGTATTTATTATACGAATCAGGTTATGAAAAAGCATATTACATGAAATATTACAATACACAATCACATGTTTAATTACAGAGTCTCATGTTACAGTGTGGAATTATACAGTTTTTGTGAGCATTTAATGTTGCATGAACATCGTGATGTTCTGTAAAGCATAACCCAACAGGTAGCTGCAAAACTACACCAAGATCACGTTGGTGCATTTCATGTGATAATGTCAGAAAAACGGACACACTCTGAAGACCAATGTTGTCATTTCAAGCCATTTTCAGCCATCTGATATTGTGTGTCGAAGTGCTTATGAGAAGCGGTGTTAATGTCTCTACGAGACGGGGTATATTACAGGGTATCTGACATTGAGTGTGCGCTTGTGTGTGTGTAGGTTACCATTTGATTGACAGGTGAGCAGAGTCTCAGTGCTCTGGGCTTCATAATCAGCAGCTTTATTCCGAGCACAAAGGATTGTGGGAAGAGAGGGATGAGAGAAGCCGAGAAGTGCAGAATAGTAAAATTCCCGGAGGAGAGGAGGGGTTGCCTTCTCTCCTTTGTTTATTTCTTTGCTTTCCTTTGAACAGGTTCTCAGTGTGTGTGTTTTTGGGAGCGCAGGTAGTGTATTTGGTGTATTTTTGAGTATGTGCACCTCTCTGTGTGTGTATGTGTGTGTTTTTTGAAAAGAGTGTTGTTCTCATTATGACTGATAGATCAAAAGCGCGATTAATTTCTGAGCACGTCTTCCCTGGTGCTGTTGCTCCAGCTGTTCAGTGCTGCTCATGCCGATAAAACAGCCTCTCTCTGATTGGACGAACTCTTAGTCAGTCAATCAAACATGTGGGTGTGTCCAGGTGGCAGGGGCTTGGTGATATTTTTGTATCCGAGATGTTTTTCCTGCATTATTTGATTTGTTTAGGTTTGAATGTTTTAAGAACATTCGTCTGGATATGTAGGGGTGGGTGATATACCGGTAGACACGATTAATCGATTAGAAATGTGTCAACCTATTCTTGATTTTGTCTTTATCGCGGTTATGCTCATGTGACGTTGCCGTCACGAAAGCGTATCATTTGAATGGGTTTTAAAGCATTGCGGTGTGATTTAAAACCATTGAAGCGCAACAAGCAGTGAAAAAGAACTCATTTCGGTATGTGCGTGATGTCTGAGAGACTGTTTCTGAGGTATGCTGATTTTTTTGCCGCCTTTGGAGCCGTTCACACATAGTTTTCCCATTCCACTGCCCTATTTTTCCATCGTTTTTTAAATGTAAACACGTGTTAGATGTCTTTAACTGTTGCACTTGTGTCTTTTGTATGAAATTGCATTCTAAAAATGTGGCACTCAAGTTAAAAGTAAAAAAAAATGCTTCTTTTGACCTTACGCTTTTTCTTGTTCCACTGGCCGGCGTCTCCCATTTTAACAGCAAAAGCGCATCTGTGTGAAGCGGCCCTTACGGCCCATATGAAGCGAGGCTGTGAGGGACACACCAAGTTTTCAATGCCATCCGCTTTAAAAAGCTGTATAAAGCTCCTAGATCACTTATAATTTTCCACAGCTCATGTTGTCTGGAGATTTTTTGTCTACTGACATTCTTGGAAAGATATTTTTGCAGTGTTTCGTCAACAGAACAATCCAAAAACACACAACAATACAACCCACTGAAGAGATGGATGTCTATCCCTCACAGCCTCACTTTCATTCCACTGTAGAACATTATTGTAGGTTTAACTTTAAAAATTAAGTAGCCTGGTTGCCTTCAAATTTGGAGTTCATTGAAATTTACATTTTGAGTTAATACAAAGGAGATTAGACACTCAAAATATTATGTTATCTGAACCACACACTCTAAACAATGCTGGGTTGAAAATGGACAAACCCAGCAATTGGGTTGTAAGCAAACATTTGGGTTTTAAGCAAACATTTAACCCAACCGCCAGGTTAAAACAACCCGTTCAACCCAATTGCTGGGTTTGTCTGTTAATGATAAAAATGAATGATCATAAATGGTCTAAGTTGATTTGACGACTAGAAAAAATGTGATAAATCATAAAAATAATTTTTCACAGTGCTACAGTGCGCTGCTGTGAATACACGGTAAACAAATTATATGATCAATACGTTATATGACAACATGTTTTTACATTGATTTAACTCATTAAAATAAGTTGAGCAATTTTCACCCTTTCTATGTTATACAAGATTCGACTCATTTTTTAAGTTGGTTTAATGTAATTTAAGTTGATATTGACTTAAACATCCAAGTTGATTGTACTTAAAAATGTAAGGCAACATCTTTTTTTTTTACCGTGTAAGGTCTATTGCATTGAACGGTCAAATACACACACTTGTCATAATGCCTATCTTTGAAAGTCTCCTCGTAAACACACTCATTTATGTCTTAAGTAAATGTAAACAGAAAACTCGTAACTGTATCGGATCCGTGCATTCGCTCTTAAAGTGACAGCAGCCTAATAAACGTTCTGCTCTGTCATTAATGTTAATCAAACAACAACAAAGAGAAAACCTCTGACCATTTTGACTGAATCACTTTTGTAACTTTATTAAGAATAAATGTATACTTATTGATTACTTTATACAATTTAAGTAGCATTTCTTAATTTTAGTGCTTGAAGTTTTTCAGGTCTATTTAATTTGTGTCTGTATTCTAATGTAGTTTGTTGTCCTATTGCTTGTAATTAGTTTCTTTGTTCTTATTTTTTCAGACCGTTTACTTGTGTTTTTTGTGATATTGAAATTGGTGACAAGAAAATGTAAATGGTATAAAAAATGTTATCATAACCTTATTCAAAGCAAAAACTATATTGCGATTTATATATTAATGTTGTGATATAAAATGAATAATATAGTGTTATATTGCCCACCCCTACGGATATGTAGAATTTTGCTTCCCATTGAGGTTTAGCACTTTTTAAGTTAAACGTTACTATTTCTTCCATGGATTGATCGCTTTTTCTTGTATTATTCTCATTTTGTAAGTTGCTTCGGATGAAGGAATAATTGTAAAATGAAGTAAATTTGGCACTGGGCCATTAGTGAGTTGATGCTACTGCTGCTCAAACTTTCCAGCCTCTCCGGGCAGCTGCGTTTTTCCAGGGAAGGTGTTATTCAAGCCGGCGTTTCTCAGAACTGCTGCTGAAACTCATTTACTTCAGCTCCAGGAAGTCAATAGCATCACTTCTCTTTCCTCTCTGCTTTTTCTTTTCTGTCTTTCATCAGATCTATGGTTCAGAACATTCCTTGCCCGTCATTCTGTTTTTTCGTTGCATCTCTCTTTTTGTTTCTGTCTTTTCATCCGTGCGTTTCTGGAAGGATTTTACAATGAGAAATGTTAGTGATTGTTGCTACACTGTAAAAAATGATTGCTGTGATTATTTATCACAACTTCAAATTCAACATTAGAATAAGAAATAACGTGTCGTTTCAAATAAAAAAAAAAGGATGGGTTTGTGCTTGACTTAAGATATGAAGTTTAACTTTAGTTAAGTTCGATATTTAAGTCTTTTAACTTGCAGCAACATTTTTTACATTGTAATGTCAATGGCCAATAAATGCCAGTTTTGGGGGATTGCTCATAAACAGAAATGCTAAAACCTCTTTGACCTTAACTCGCTCTCGCCAGGGTTTTCCTGCTTAAAAGGTGCCATATTTACAATATCCCCTGCCTGTCTGTCTCTTTCTCTGCGTGTTCAAGTGTCGTATATGTGATTTTTCTCTTGTTTTGGCTGCTGATTAAGCTCATATCCATAAACAAAACGACCTCGTTTAACAGATTACAAAGGAATTACACGATCAAAGAGCAAAAGTCAGGATGTATAAGAGAGTGGGAGAGAGGGAGTGAGTGTGTGAGTGAGGAGATTGCTTGTGTGAGAGATAGAGAGAGATACACCTCTTGCCCTGCTCTATCTGATATCGGAATCCATTTTGTGCTGAATGAACGTAACAGCTAATCCCGCCCTCTGGTACAGGCCTGAGGGTCTCTGACACACACACTCACACACACTCGGCAGACACACTGTGGATTTACATGCATTCAAAGGACCATCATTTTGTTGCATTCCAACATGTTTTTATAAATGCACACTTTTTTTGTGAATGAATACTGACTGACTTTATTTGACGTAGCATGCTAAAGAAACTTCTTTGACATGAGTATGCCACTTGAATATTATCCGTTCTAATTGGATTTCAGCGACAATAGTGTTGCCATTTGAAATCACTTTTTAAAATAAAGGTTCCAAAAGAAGGTTTTTGCAGTGATGCCATTTTTGGTTCCCCAAACGGTTCTTAAAAGAACTGTTTTTGTCTTGTGTTAAGAACATTTTTAAAAATATAAAGAACCTTTTGTGGAATGGATGTTAAATGTTCTTCATGGAACCAACCTTTCGTTTTAAGAGTATAGAACAACTTAAACACATAAACCCTTTAAGGTTAGTTTACGGACGTCTGCAGATATGTCATGATGAATTAGAGCTTTACTGTTGCTGTAAAACTTTTAATAAAATGTATGAATTATGACTTTAGGCATTTTATTATAAACAACTGTTTCAGTTTTTGTTGTTGTATAAGCGTGTCGAATAACCTCTGCTAAGTAGAAGAGATCTAATTCAGTTCATCTCAATTATTAGATGAAATTGGATTAAACTGGGTCTATCTTCAGCCACTGAAATGGTCATTCAACTAAGCAAGCTGTTCATTTAATATAAGTGAGTTTTTCTCACTGTGAAGCTCTGCCTCTGGTGAGCATAATGAAGTATTGATCCATTTTCATGCCAAAAATGGACTTTAATATGACTTTTGCCTGTCAGCCGCACAAGCTGTCTTCTTCAGGTTGGGGTATTTTTTTAATTTTGAGATTCATCTCATTTTAGCACTTAAATTAAGAGCTGCTGTGGTTATGTACAGTGTTGGAATGATTCTTACATTGCTCTAAAACTGACCGGAGCGTCTCTTATCCAGAAGTTTGTTGAGTTCACCGGACCGTAAGGCTCAGTTTGTAACGGACCTTTGACTCGGAACTAATTAAGAAATAAGACGGAAACAAACCATGACAGAAGTTAAATACTGTGTCATCGAGCAGATGCTCATATGTAGAATTTATTTTAATTTGTCATAAATCACAAGCTCGATGAAAAATAAATGTTTTGACACGTCTTTTAACTGAATATATTTGTACACAACTTTAGGCTACATTTTATAATCTAATGTGATCAGCTATTGACAAAGGCCTATTTTTAAAATATTTATATTATGTGAACATTTTGAGGCCTTCATTACTTTTTTGCGACTTTGTTTGTGTGCGTGCATGCGTGTGTTTGTGTGTGAGCGGTCTACCGTTATTATGGCAGATTGCTCATTTTAATTAACGCTCATTTTGCGCGCATCTGGCACGTGTCTAGATTTAAATTAATTTTTAAGATTCAGTTTAGTTCACTCAAGGAAAAATAATACCCGGTCGGTCAGTGTTGTTTGTTGAATGAATGAATGAATTTGCAGTTGGTCAAGACATCTCATTTGGCACATATTTTGACAGATCTAGGAGACTGGAGAAAAGCCGTTACCGTTATTAGAGAGTGTAGGCTAAGTAGTTCAAATCCTACGTTTTTGATAAACCGTTTAAGTGATTTACAGACTTTTACTATTGATTCTACTTGGGAATCTTAACGAAAAGGACCGAGCAATCTAGCCAGAGGCCTAATCGTGGGTTGTTTGAGGTAAATATAGCCTAGGATGTCTTGTATGCTTGTACCAATCATACTGCCATGTCATAAACATGAAGTTTTGCGTCATAAATGTACACTGTTGAATAAAATGAACCAACTATTTCGTGTTTTTGTCCCAACTGAGTGAAAATTAATTTAGTGCACTTCATTAAATACACCACGCGCTGAAACTGACGCGGCGCCCCTCCCCCTCCAAATCTATTAGCATATAAAACTCAGTGTGTGTGTGTGTGTGCGTGTGGTAAATGTAGGTCACATCGATGAGGACTGCATACTTTGTAATTATAATTATCTCGTAAACACCTTATTCCTTGTTTTACAGTGTCGAAAGCCTAAGAGCCGTTACTTAACGGACGCCGACACCATATTGAGCCGCGAGCTCTACTCACACATCAACTGGACTTCATTTGGCCACTTGTCAAACAAACGTTATTGTCAACATAAAGCGTATGAACTTAAATGTAATTATTCTCTACCACTATGCTATATTTCCAGATTCACAGGACTATAATTTTAGCTTTTGTTAACTTAATATTTAGGGGGAAAGCGATATTTTCCTTTTTAACATAAAGTCTATTTTTTCAGTCATAGGCCTAATAAATATGACTTTTGAACGACCATATCCAGCAATTTAGCATTTTAGCAAGATGATCTGCTCACAAGATTAGTCATCTTAAAATTGCAAAATGACTCAAATTGGATAAAGTGATTTCGTTTTATAATCCTTTCTTCGTATTTATGTACGCCCAAACATTTTGATCTTGCATGTTGATGCGGTTTGAAATGAATTGAGTTTTTTACCAGTATATTTTCTTGGCTTATGATTGTTGCTGCTCCAATGACAGTTCTTATGATCTGTTGGCAGCCAGCTGCCAGTCACAGTTTGGGACGCTTTTAATCCAATGTTAAATCAATTACAGTCAACTCTGGGCCAAACTTAGACACCTCCTCTAAAGTTTCATTTTGCATCTGTTATTTTTATTTCGAATTTTCCATGGATTGGTGGCGGATTTACGTGGCGAAACGATCTCGAGGAGCATCCAGACCGAACAGATGGACTCGAGCCCTGACCGGTACAGCGTGCATATGTGCATCCGCTGCTGTGCGCGTTAAGCCCTATTAAGACCGTCTACCGTGCAACTGGTGCTTCTCTCAATCCCGCGAGCTCTCGCAGACTACACAAGCGAAAGCTTCTAATCCCTCACGTGAGAGGACGGGTTCTCTCGCGCTCACATCGTGTAATTTACAGTCTGCCTGGAGGCCTTAGATATATATCTGAAACCAGACCGTGTTATTTCATAAGAGCCTCCTGCTGGGCGATTCATTTCCACCATCACCTCGAGACATTTAAAGTGCATTTACAGCACAACAACCTGCTCGTTTTATTTTAATTCACTATTCTGTTTTTGTGATGCATCATACGAAATCGATATGATTTTATTAGCCTAGCTGATTAGCCTAAATCGTTCATCTGAATTCATCCTATATGTTCGGATTTTTAGAATCGTATATGTCCTTTCCTTTCTGTTTTGTTTGACACGCAGAGAGAGAATGATGTATTGTAGGCCATATCTCAATAATGTGTCTACTTAAAATAACATCATTCGTTTTAGCTCGCCCGTTAAATGAAAATAAAAAGAGACTTCCCTTCTCTCACGTTGTTTTCCGAGTAAAACATTTATGAAGCGAAATACGTCAGTAGGCTATATGTGTATGTTTGTGAGAGGATCCTCCCTTTGCGCGAGACACCGGGCGCTCGAGGCGTCTCCGTCCGCCCTTCTCATGCACGAGGGCGCGAGCCCGCGGTAATGGCGGTAATTTGGGTTAAATAAGGGGAGCATCAGCTTTTTAAACACTTTAAACTGACAAACCTATAGCAGACACAAAAACCTTAGGACTCGAGTATTTTGCTGCTGGGGAGGGAGGAGACATTCAGAAACGCTGAGAATGACTGGGACTCACTTAAACACACACACACACACACACATTTGCACATGAGCTAAAAGTCTTTCCCATAAACTGTTAAACGTCATTGCCTGTTTTGTTTTCCCGGGGACACATATTGAGTTATTCATATTTAGGAGCGTATTTACAGGCTGTGGGTAGCCTAATACGGTGTCTCGTCATGCACCTGTGTGGTTCTTAAAGCATAAATTTGACCGACATGCTGATTTAAGCGATGACCCCCCACGCGCGCCCCACTCATCATCCTAAACGTGCACGAAATACTTCCAGCGTGGGTCAGACCGTCACTGTCGTCCCGGTTCGGTAATCGACAGAACAGAACCAAATTGGCTGCAAGAGGATTCAACCGAATCAAAAGTGACCACAGAGCACCGATGTTAGGCTACTAAAATCCGTATATGAAAGTATCAAAGTTAATAAAATAGTGTGGTCTATTTAATGTGTACAACCGACGATAAAGGGGTATAAATAGGCTTTTTCTATACAATAGCATTAAAACAGTCTTTAAATAATTTGTACATTCAATATTATTCTGCTGTGTAAGGTTTTTGCAACATTATTACCGAACGAAGTTTTCTATTAAAATGGAAAAATCGCCTTTTTATAATAATAATTAAGAAAGCGTAAAGGGAAATATTCGTTCTATCACGAACTGCATTTCCAATTAAATATGCTTTCATGTAGTAACGTGTCTCTCGTTCAGTTAAACGGAAATAAAACTTATTTGATAAAACCGATTAAGACCACACTATAAACAAGTGAAATATTCGAAGCATAATGTTTAATCGTGCAATCAAAATTACAGTGACACAATACGCCGAGTTAAACTTACGTGTTGCTGAAAAAAATCATCCAAAAAGCAGGTAAATGGTAAAGCCGCGAGGAAAACAGAGACAAATAAAACTGGCCCTTCTACAGAAAGCACTAACGACCTTAAAGAAATGTCCACAAAAATCATCAAAAATGTTGAAAGCGCACTTGGTTCCTTATTAGGCGAAGATACAATATTTATTCCGTGTCTCCAGGGATGAGGCTGCTCTCTCTATTGTCCTCCCTTTCCTCAATGCTGATGCTTAATTTTCAAAACTTCTATATTACCAAGGGACCTACGACATCAGCCGGAGAAATACCCAGCAAGTACAAAATCCGAGCCAGGGAGCGCTTTGTGCAGAGGGGAGGCATTTCAGCCGCTTTTACCGACTGCGCGAGGCGACATTTCATTTTCACGCGCAATTTTGGGGATTTTTTTTTTCTTTCATTCGTCCAACAGCGCGAGGAAATCGGGTTATTGGATCGCGAGAATGTCAGCCACATTTCCGGGACTGGTGCACGATGCGGAGGTATTTCAAATAATTTCTTACCACCTCACAACATTTTCATTTAATTTAGCGTATGGCATCGCATGGAGGAAAATTACGATGACTTAGAGGGGAGTTTGCTGCAAAGGCGAGGATAAATACTGTGTGTTCAGATCTGGTGAAAAATGCCTTTTACTACTTGCAAATGGGTCTCGTTCATGTACAAATCTCCACAGTTATTGGAACCATTTGCTCGTTCTTTTTTATAATAATAATAATAATTACTACTCAAGACACGATAGTCTGCACTACTACTACTACTACTAGTAGTAGTAGTGCAGACTATCGTGTCTTGTGCTTACCTGCAGTGAAACGGGCGTAGATTGTTGGGACAAAAAGGCTTTTAATGTCGTTTGCACGGATCTGTAGTAATAATAATATAGTCAAATAACACACTCCGTGGCAAATGATAGACAAGTGAGGGAGGGAAAAAACGCTGTGAGCTCGTGGAGCAGTTTGCAGTGTGTTTCACGCACTCCCTCCCAGGCACGGAGAGATGACATCGCCGTCAGGTACTTTTCTAAAGACACTTTGAGCTGCTGTGTGTGTTTGTGTGTTTGGGGAAGGTTTGAGTTTCCGCCGCGTGAGAAATGCGCGCGGATCGCTGCGAGCGCGTGTAAATGACATCCCTCATATTTTTCTCTTTTTTCCCCGCACAGATACGTCACGACGGATCAAACAGCTACCGTTTGATGCAACTCGGATGCTTGGAATCTGTGGCCAACTCGTCTGTCGCTTACTCTTCATCGTCTCCGCTTACATACCCAGCTACCGGAACCGAATTTGCCTCCCCGTATTTTCCCACGAACCACCAGTACACGCCCTTACACCACCAGTCCTTCCACTACGAGTTCCAGCACAGCCACCCGGCCGTGAACCCGGACGCGTACTCGTTAAACTCTCTCCATCACTCACAGCAGTATTACCAGCAGCTCCATCACGGCGAACCGGCGGACTTCATCAACCTTCACAACGCCCGGGCCCTCAAGTCCTCGTGCCTGGACGAGCAGCGGCGGGAACTGGGCTGTCTGGACGCGTACCGCCGGCATGACCTGTCAATCATGAGCCACGGCTCTCAGTACGGCATGCACCCCGAGCAAAGACTGCTGCCCGGGGCGGGTCTGGGGCTTCCGCCACCGGGGGCCGATGACCTACAGGTACACCTCACCGGCGTTCTACCGTTCAAGCACAAAATACACACTCATTGTGTCACCATCGTGAAGTTGACGCCTTCGGGGATGTTGTATATAGTCACTTTCACTGCCCGAACAGAAGAAATTATCGCCCGAGGGCTTGAACAAAAACAAAAAAAAAAACTTCAGGAGAGATTGGGGGAGAAATCGAGGCCGAACGAGCACTTTCTTTTCGGCCTTTTCGATTTCGCTCAACACATTAATTTTAATATTAGTATTTCGAAATAAAATAAAATTACTGGGGAAAAAACTAAACGAAAAAAAAAAAGTCTGTGTAGCCTATAGGCCAAGAAATGCATTAATTTCCAACATGTGAAACAAATTAAATGCGACCTTTTTTTTAAACGTTTGGACGCACCATATTTCAGTTGGTTTAACTGGCGGATTTTACATATTTAATATAGTGAATATTGAGAAGTCTGAATTCGGCCGCGCGTATGTCGGGCCTCGCTTCTGTAAAGCCGCGGGTTCTTTTCCCTCTGTTAAAAGGCGGATTAAGGGCTTGAAAAGGTGCGAACAAAAGGCAAATCCTCCGCGGTAGAGCACCGTAGTTTATCCAATTTAGGACTTAATGTCAATCAACTGGTTATTTATGCACAGACATCTGAAACAGCTCAAGTTTAACTGGTGAGTCAAAAATATGTTAAGATCAAAATAATGATCCTTTAAAAAAATATGCGACGGTGAAATTAAATAGATCAAATATTATATGTATTTGAGAGAAGATATTCTAGCTAGCAGGTGATATTTTTGGATCTTTTTCATTGCCTAAAGAAAATTGTAATAGGCCTACATTGATAGCATCGACATAATCTAATTTATAGAATTGATAGGAAAGAAGATTAGAGCATTGCGGAATATGACTAATTTAAAATATATTATGCACTTTTTATTGCTTTGACTAATAATAAAAAATACATATATAACTGTTGCATAATTAATTTTTGAAAATAACTTCTAAAACAATATAGCCTTTGTTTTCTATTTAATTTTAACATACAATTGATGCAACTTTACATATTATTTTATCTCTTTAGTTTAGGCGTGTTCAAAACAAAAAATCGTCAAGCTTCATTTTGGTATTGCTGTCGCGTGTTCAGAGACAAAAAAAAAAAAGGCCCACAGGAGAACAGACGCAAACACAGAAAGCAACACATACGTCCCGTGAAAAGGTTTTGGACCTTTCTTTTGGTGCTGAATGAAACCGTGCGCTCGGTGAAGGCCGCGGAACAGATGCGGGCAGTCTCGTGCGCACAAGCGCATCTTTGAGCCGCTAAACAGATTTGGCACGCGGAACAATAGAAGCTGCCGCACCTTTAACACGCACACGCGTAATTTATGCCTGATCCGACGGGTTTGTATATTGATTTTATAATCACTTTAACTGCGGGGAAAAGAAAAATAGAGCAGGAGTTTGTTAAAGGGTTACAAGAGCACGCCAGTATGGTGTCAGTATGGATGTGAGCGTGTGTGGGTGAAATATGTGTATGTGTGTGAATGAATGCGTTTTTTTCTTTTTTCTTTGAATGTGTGTGTCTGACTTGGCCTCCAGACTGGTCGTGGCTCGTGAGACGGATTAACTCTTTTCTTTTGATGCAATCCAGTGTTCCTTTGGCTGATGACATCACTGATAAGAGAAAATAAAATAATAATCTGTTCGCTTGACACTACAATGTAACAGGTTCCGTTACCGCTGCAGTTCGACTAACCACGTGGTCTGATCAATGTGTCATATATGCCTTGTCGAACACAAATACTGATCACACAATGTATAGAATTTGTTCATTATTGATTGTCAAGTTCATATGTGTTTATTTGTCTAGGGATCTGTTGACGCGCAATGCGGACTCGTGTTAAATGGCCAAGGAGGAGTGATCCGGAGAGGTAAGGTCACAAAAGAGAAGCACACATTCACTGGTCATTTCATATTTTCCTCTTCCATTCTAAACTGTAAAAAATATTTTTCGCAGCATTACATAAAACAAAAGTAGGCCTACACTAGACTACTCTTTCAGTCTCTCTACTTTTTCTCCCTACTCATTTTTAAATCAATCGTCAATTCTTTGTAATTATTTGTGAAATGTACTAGCAATTTCAGAGTCAAAAAGTCAGTGACATTTAATTTGTTTCAATAACGTCAGTCGTGTCTTTCAAATGATTTTAGTTTAAAATACGCTAAATTATATTGTTAATTGCTTTCCAGTGACAAGAAAATTATTTAAGACATAAGCATTTTTTTATTTAATAAAATACAATTTAACGTTAGTGTTATCCATTTATTTGACAAATTAGTCACAAAAAAATTGTCTCCCCCCGAAAAAATAAAAACTACAAATTATAGCCTACCGAAAAACAAATAGTAGTATATTAGAAAAAATTATAAAAAATGTATAATTATTTTGATTTTGTATTGTATTTTGGGATTGCATTAATGTGAATGTCAATCAACAGGCCTAATACTTTCATTGTTGTAGCCTCTTACATTATTACGTGCGGCATAAATAAATACAACAAAGAAATAAAAAACATTTCAGTATCGGTAGGCCTAATTAATTTGGCTACATTAAATGCATATTGTTTTTACAAATTGATGCTATCATTTTTAATTTTATGCTTTATTTATTTATTTATTAGCTATTTCCTCGAGCAAAAAGGCGCAAATTCATGTTTTAACGTAAGGTTATTCCAGAACATTTTTAAAGGCAAATATCAAGTAATTTAAGATTATTATTATTATTTTGGTTTTTTGTTGTTGTCATAGACGTTGGTGTTTTTTATGTGTATTACTTGTATGGAAATGAATGTTATCTTTTGTCTTAAAGCATGTTTACTATTATAGTGTGCACTGTTTTTTTAGCTGACGTGGCAATTCGGATAAAACTGGTTTAGTTCATTAGTCAGATAAAGCATAATTAAGGGGCCGTAGGCTGTAGTGTTCAGAAGTTCAAACCCCGATAAAACACACGTTTCTCAAGGTCATTCGTTGACAGACGGTCGAGATAATCTCCGAAGAATTCCTGTAGCTGTTCTCGGTCTGCCGCTGTATTTTGTTAAACCGCGAGTCTAGTGTGGATGAATCGAATCGTGTTCACGTTTCGTAATATTTTTCTTAATATCAGTCGCATCTTTGTCTGTCTCTTCAAAGCAGCAGCGGATCGACACACATGTGGAGTTTGCCATAAAGCGAACGGTGTCTTGGGCGCTTAATTTTTAATAAACTCTGTCTAGGTGTTGGGCTCGCCATCACTTCCAGTTAATGGTGTGCAGGATTTAGCCGCGAGCTCCGCCGCTCCAACCATCACAACCAATAATCATTGCTTTACCTCGCGCTCCGGTATCGATAGCTTCTCGCGCCTCGGGCGCACGCTTTGATATGTTAATGCCGCGCGGCTCCAAATTCAGTGGAGATCATATTAATGTTGTTCACACTGACTGCAGCTTTTGCTTCGTTGAATATTCAGATAACCTTTTTCAAAAGAAATCACTCAAGAAACGAGGATCCTACTTAGAAAAGTCGTCTGTGTTTTAATCATGATTATCCCTCTTAGCTTTCAGGAATTTGATCAAGCTTCACCCCGCCTTTACACGCGCGCTCACACACACACACTGTGCATCTTTCTCTTCTGTGCGCGCGCTCACGCGAGTGTTTTGGGTGCTGGGTGATGAGCGTAAACACACACCACCTCTACAGTTGAAATAGAAACAGAATGACATTTGGCCTATGTCTTTTTTTTCTTTAATTTTCGTGGCAAACTCGCAAAAAGCGCTTGATTCGCTTTGTGATCGCTCGCGCGCTGCCTCGGGCTACTCTCCCTCGCGCTTAAATACCCGCTATCGCCTCTGGGCCCGGCGCGCGCGACCAGACTACCGGCAATAGCTCTTTTTCAATTGCCCTTGGCAACATAAAATACAAACTACTTTGAATCAAAACATTTTGGGTGGAATTAATGTGAAGTGAACTTGCATGCTAGCAGAGATCTTGGGTTTGTCAGAGCGCTTTAGGGTGACTGATGAGGAGCAGGTTAGAGGCCCACTAGCCAGAAAACCCTTTCAGGAACACACACACTCACACTCAAACACAAATACAAATACACACACGTGGCTAAATAAGCTAGCAGACCCATTGATTCCTGCTCAGTCTGAACGTGTCATTTATAGACCTGAAATGGACCTGTAGTATGGATTTGACATACAAAGCTTAATAAATAAACATAAGCATTAACAACTCCTGTACAAAACATAATTGTTCATACAGGTAGTTGACTTGAAATACTTTGGGAAGTTGGAATGCTTTAGCTATTGCATCAAAAATAAAAAGCACTTTTTATGAGCGCATATAATGACTATATGGAATGTTTTCACTTTTTAAATATGTATTTGTCACACCACATGACCTTTGAAAATCTTAAAAAAACTTAAACTGCACCTGAGCCCAATTCTCTTTTTTATACCTACCTACAGTGCACATGTTAATTTATACATTCATATATAGCCTATATTTTAGGCACATGGACATGTTATCCGTCAACCATACATCTACTCTAGCAAAATAAAAGCATTATGAATCATTTCTTTTCAGCGATCTGATAGAAGCTTTATTCAATGTCTGGTGATTTCTCATTTGCACCCACAAACCGAACAGGCCCGCACAGTCGACGGTTCTTTCTGAAGATTTGACGTGTTGTCCGTTGTTGTGTACAGGTGGCACGTGCGTAGTGAACCCTACAGACCTGTTCTGCTCTGTACCAGGAAGACTTTCTCTTCTCAGCTCTACCTCAAAGTACAAAGTCACCATCGCTGAAGTCAAGCGCCGCCTGTCTCCTCCAGAGTGTCTCAATGCCTCACTACTCGGTGGGATATTAAGAAGGTAAGAGACCCGCTTTTAACACACCCGAAACTCAGTCAGGAATTTGGAATTTCAAATTAAAGCATCAAAATCAATGCAGCATCTGTACATAAGTCCAATGTTAGCTGCATTCAGCCACAATGCTCCATTTTTACATGTAGTTCACTGCAAAACAATGCAAGACATCTGAAAGCGACAGAAAGAGGAAAAATAGATGGGACTTGGAGTCCTGGACACTTAATCCAGAGATAAGAGAATGTGGCTGTGTGTGTGTGTGTGTGTGTGAGAGAGAGAGAGAGAGATGGAGACGGAATGAGAACAGTGAAGCTGAGGCTCCATTATTGATGAGGGACACAGACTGGAGAGCAGAAATGAGGCCAGTGACGAGAAGAGAGGAGAAACACACACACACACACACATTCACTCACTCATTTTAAACACACAGGACAGAGCATCCTGTTAATGCACAGGTTCATTAATGGCCGCAGAAACGCAAGAATCAGCAGCAAAACAGTGTTCTTATATAAAAGAAAAATGGCTTTATATAGAGTTGCATTCACTGTGTAGCGATGCATGGACATGAATGAGCCAACTAAGCCTTTCGATCCCGTTTGGTCCTAAATTTGAAAGTCATTGAAAAATGTAATCGTCACACAGCTACAGTTCTCATGTGCTCGCTTAGGAATGTAGGTTTGTAGAGTGTTAAGGTTTAATAATGCAGAAGTGCTTTGGGAAAATAAAGACCGGATGAGAAGGACATGTGGATATGAAATGTGACACATGCATTGCATGCAAGTAAGTGTGTTGCTGATGGACTTTCTCCATCTGTGTGGGTCAGGGCCAAGTCAAAGAACGGCGGCCGGTGCCTCAGGGAGAAACTGGACAGGTTGGGACTCAATCTCCCAGCAGGCCGCAGGAAAGCGGCGAACGTCACACTGTTGACCTCTTTAGTGGAAGGTATGGATTCATTTTTCCTATTAAAAAATGCTACTTGTTTATTCGTTTCGATTCTGGACGTTTGTACGATGACTCATTTAACAATGATTTGGTTTGTTAAAGTTGTTTAAAGGAAGCAATCGTAGTTTAATTTAATATCTAGTTTTTGAAAGCATTTTTGTATCTTAACACGTTGTTTGCCTTGATATCTGAAAAGCATCTGGTTGAGTATCTTCATTTTTGTTGAGGATGAGAACCGTTATGATTGAAACGCTCAAATCTATTGTACCATAAAATAAAAAGCCTGAAGTATTTTTAGTCTACAGACATAATCTTTAATACTCAAGGGAAATTCGAAATGAATTCGAACGGTATGAGACAGATTGATGCAACATCTATGCAATTTTTAGGCAGCATTTAGAGAATGAACCGATTTCCGAGCTTCATCTTTCCTCCTCTGTGTGTGTGTGTGTGTGTAGGGGAAGCGCTACATCTGGCTCGGGACTTTGGTTACACCTGTGAGACAGAGTTTCCCACCAAAGCGGTCGGGGAGCATCTCGCCCGCCAGCACACGGAACCAAAGGAACAGAACGCGCGCAAGAAAATGGTGCTGGCCACCAAGTAAGACAGCAACTCTTTAGTGCTTTCAGCCAAATCTCATTTAAAGTCTTGCTAAATGAGACCTTCATATGCACCAAAATGAGTTGGTCTGTCCACTCTTAAAAATAAAGGTTCCAAAATGGAGTTTCACAGCAATGCCATAGAAGAACCATTTTTATTTCCACTATAAAGAACCTTGGAATGGATGTTCTACATGGAACTATAGATGCCAGTAAACAACCTTTGTTTTTAAGAGTGTATGTATGAACTCATCTTCAAAAACAGACGCGAAACTGCACCTAAGAGAATTAGATCTGGGAAAAGGTTTTGCAGCCGAGGATGTGTTTACATGCATGTGTGTGACATATAAAAAACCAAGATCTCATTAAATCTCCTCTATGCATTACTTATGAGGAACGCCGCTTGCGTTTCGATGCATTTTCGAGATGCATCCTTGTAACCGCCTTCGAATGGCTTTGTGTTTGCAGGCAGATCTGCAAGGAATTTCAGGATTTGTTAAGTCAAGATCGATCTCCACTCGGTTCCTCTAGACCAACACCTATTCTGGACTTGGACATTCAGAGACATCTAACACACTTCAGGTATAGAGTCAAAGCCCGCATGCACAAATTCAGCTCTATAACATACTGTATATGCAAGTATTGTTGTTAATAAGCACTTCCTGTTTGTTGTCCTCTTTAGTCTAATCACGCATGGATTTGGTACGCCGGCCATTTGCGCAGCTCTTAGCACCTTTCAAACGATCCTCAGCGAAATGCTTAATTATCTGGAGAAACACTCAGCCAATAAGAGCGCAGGAACGCCAGACACCAGCCAGATCAACTCCAACTCGGACAAAACACTGCGCAAAAACACTGAGGCACCGACGAAGGATGGTAAAATCGAGAAAACCGAATGACTCTGACGCAAGAGTGGCCGCTTTCCCAGTTCCTGATCTGAGCCCTGATGGGCGGGCCTTGTTCAGGGCGTGGCTACTTGGGGCGGGGTTACAGGGTTTTTATTCCATATTCTTTTATTTATATAACTGGCATAACTTCCTATGACCTCAGCTTTCCTTGTATGTACAAACCATCATGTCATTCTCACTGCCCGATACTACTCAAAACACAACCCATTTTCATTATTTGATAAGTTATTGAATAAGTTATTTTGCTTCAAGTTTGTCTGTATGTAATTAGTTTAAATGATGATTTAAAAGATGCAATATCTTTTATCAAAAGACTCACATTCCATTTCTGCCAAGACCTAATCTGAGGTCAGTTTGAGACTGTAAATGATGACAGGTAACTTTCCCTGTATATTGTGCATGTTAAACTTTGTACGCCATCTGAAACGAACGGACATTCCCCACTGTTGTTCCAGAACACAAACTCTTGACTGCATTTGTAAAAAAGTTATATATAAATATATAAATTCAATCTTTTCTTGTAGGCTTTGAACTACGTATATGAAATAACCCTACATGCAAACTACTGGTGTTCAATAAAGCATATTGCTCAAAGTCTTATATTAACTCACCTGACTGGCCTTGAATTCATGTGCTTCCTCTTGAATGCAAATCATATTTGATGTGCATTTGCGATGCCACAGTTATGGATTTGACACTGAAAACACCTTATTGATAAATCAATCACATATTCAACTTGCTGTAGCAAAACATTGTCACTCACCTGCTTTTGTTCTGTTAAATAAGTGGCTTTTACTCTGGCTGACCTTCCTCTCCTTTGCCTGAGATCTACCTTCCATCAATGAGCCTGAAGACCTTTTTTTAGATAAACGCTGGAGGAAAGTATTTGCTTTACCTCACACACTTACACCTGGTTCACAGATGATGGAAATACCCAGTGGACTCATTCAACTTAAAACACTGAGAAAATAAAGAATGGAAATAATAACAAAGAAGCTGGTAGCTTCACTTGTACAATCATGATGCAGCTAAACTTGATTATTATGATGGAACACATTTTAAATGTAAATAAAGCATTTAGAAAAAAAGGCTGATGTGGGATAAATAAGCACCCAAACAGCACAGATCATTAACAGCAGAGAAAGACCAACATGCTGTTGCACCAGAAGGCTTTACAAAGTCAATAACTGACTGACAGATCGATGCGAATAAGCCTTTCACAAGATAAAAGCGATTCGCATTCATATTCACTTTTTTTGTAGGAAACCGCTGTCTGATCTCAGTAGTACGGACGTTTCAATAATCAACGTTAACGAACGTAGCCTAAAAATCAAAATAACACAATCTTGGGAAAACCCAAACTGATAATTAGCACTTGCATTGTTTACGAGTGTGTTTTTATCGGTTCGGGAGGTTCTAATGCAAAGTTCCGCTTCAACTCGACCTAGTTTAGGCGGTGAGTAGGCTAGCATAATTAATTAGCCTAGCCTACATGTTCAAGTCCAGGCTACTCAAAACCAATCTATTAGCTTTTAATCTATAGATATTCAATGTTTTAAAGAAACACGTCCATTCTGAGAATAAATAATTTCTCAAGCGATAGAGTCAGAATGTTCCAACCCAGAGATTTTGAGTTTAATAAATCATAAATACGCCACAACATTATTCAGATGAAACGAAGGTCTAAATATATTCTTATAGCATTATGCTAGATGTTGATGATAGACTAGGCAAATTATTACTTTCGCAGTTGTCTTTTTTTTTCTCTTTTTTGTGTGTTTTTTTTTTTTACAAATATAATAATAATAAGCTAATAATAATTCTATTTTATATTCTACTTCGTGAATAGTTTTTAGGAGTGAGGACGTCCCGAATGTCACCAAAAGGAGTTTTTACCCCTCAGAATTAGCTAACAAACAGAGAACTTTGAAGGTCCGATGGGAAACGTGTTTGTGATTAAAATATATATATATTATTTTATTGTTGGTTTCTGGACGAATCTAAAGCTTCTGAAATAGGTTTATCATTATTGAAGACTTTCTGCCCTCTTCTAAAGGTCTTCAACAAGAACGCAATGGAGCTTTATCATGTTACTCGCGCGCCATCTTGTGGCTTGTTTGGGTAATGGCAGTGCGATGCTTGAGTTCACGCACAGTGTTACAATAAAAAATATTGTAGGATAACTTTTAAAGTATTTAAATATATACATATATATATATATATAATTTTAAAATTCTAGAATATAATTACTCGTATTTAGTAAAAATGTGCACACCTTAAACAAAACCAAATCTGTAAATCATTATTTTGTTTGTCATTGTTTATTATTCTCAGCTTTATGTTTTGCAAATATGACAAAATCCTGTTCTGCCATGCCAGAGATGTGTTTGTGTGTTCTCTGAGAATTTTAATGTGTGATTATGTTTCAAATTCAAATCAGAGTCTGTGCAGAATGAGCCTAGTTTCTCTCAAACTTCGACATCTGTCATGGCCTCTAGACATGCCCAGAGTGAGTGTGTGTGGGTCTGGCACTTTCTCTGTGGCAGCGGGGCTGCTGAAACATTAATCGCAGATTATTTTCACTCATCCATACGTCAAGCAGCATCTCAATGGCCAATGCAACAGATCTGAGAGCACTTGAAAGTGGGTCAAGATCAGTGAGCTCAGTTGGTCTCGTTTCAGGAAAGAAAATGTCCTACACATTTAATTTATTCAGAACATTAGGAGATGTAGCAAAAATGCAAATCAATTGTCAGTAGCAAAATTTCCAAAATAGAAAACGGTGTATTTCTAGTGACCAAGTGACCCCTTGTGCAGGAAGGAGGAATTGTTCTCTATTTAGATGGAGAGTAACTTATATTACTGTCTGCAACTGTTCGTCATGGTCATGCTGCTACATCTTAGTAGGCTATGTTAGTATGTATAAATACATTGCTCTGATCTTTAGAAGCAAGATTATAATTGAAATGGTTTGTGCTTGAGAATTGATTACTTAACCAATAATTATACAGCACAAATTATTGTTTATAATAAACTGTAATAAAATTGGTTTGTCAATTACAATATTTGTTTTGTTTGTTACCTCTTATATTTTTGCTTTTTCATAAATTGTTTTGTGTAGCACACCTAATTTATTGTGACAACTTTTGCTCACTTTCCATAGGCTACCTGATACTACAGTAAGACTGTCATAAAAGACATGAAGCTTATATATCTACTTTTTTCCCCTAATAACAATGTTCGGTATAGCTTTTCAGACTTTGTGTCTATACAGAAATTCGTAATAAAATAAGAAATATTCACTGGAGTAGAAAAACGTGTATTATCCCCTGCTTATAACTTTCTAGCCTAATCAAAATTTAATAGTTTTTCTGGTGTTATTTAAAATATATATATATATATATAGCCTATATATTTATTTGCAAGGACTTTTGGTTCAAAAACCTTTTGTCCGCAATTTCAGGTAAGCGTTTACGTTTATGCCTAATCTCCACTCTCAGTCTCTGTGGTGTGTGTTTAAACGCAAATTTGCGGAAATTATCCAAAAACACGGTACAACGTGGTAAAGAGATGCACGTGAATATTTTTTTCTCCTTTTTTCCCCAAGACATTTGAATATTGATAAATAGGTGTTTTGGATTTAATTTTGTCTGGTCTGATTCCAAATACATGTGTAAAATAAGTAGGCTAAAAACTTAATTTGCTTCCAGGTAAATTCATGTTTGTTTTCGTTTCATTTGCGTGTTAGGGTGTTAGGGATTCATTGTAGTTTTGATAAAACTATAGCTTACGGTAGGCTACCACGTTAGAAACAGGTCTTTTCAGATTCAAATGTGTCTTCTCTCTTATTTTAGCTGACTGTAGTGTTTGCCTCAAATCTGATTTGCGGTTATTAATCGCGTTAACGTGTAATTTAATAATTCCTTTAAAGAAAAGGGTAGATAAAAATGCTTGTCACAATTAAGAACCAAATACATTCAGTTTTACAAAAAAATGGGCACATTTAAAGGGTTAGTGAAAGGAAACTTCTGTCATCATTTACTACCCTCATATAAACCATTAGACTTTAGTTCATCTTCGGAACACAAATTAAGATCTTTTTGATAAAATCTGAGAGCTTTCTGTCCCTCCATTGACAATCCATGCAACTACAACTGTGACGCTTCAAAAAGTGCATAAAGAGATCGTAAAACTAATCCTTATGAATTGAGCATTAAACTAATCCAATTTTCTGAAGAGACTCGATGGCTTTATATGATAAACAGATTCAATTTAGACTTTTATTCACATATAAACATATATCAACACACACATCAGTTGTGGTCAACGGAAGCTCATGCATGTTCGCTTGACGTGCAAGAACCAATGAGGTTCATTCTTGTGTTATGCAGCGCTTCTAAGAACCAATGAGCTTTGTTCTGGTAGGTCAAATCAGGTTCGGTTGAGCTTCTGTTTATGTTTGCTGGTCAATATTTATGTGTGAATAAAAGCTTAAATTAAATCTGTTCATCATATAAAGCGATCGAGTCTCTTCAGAAAATTTGGACAAAACCGCTCAATTAATATGGATTATTTTTACAATGTCTTTATTAACTTTTATAAAAGTGTCAAAGTGGTAGTTGCGTGCATGGCTGTCAATGGAGGGACAGAAAGCTCTCAGATTTAATCAAAAAAGATCTTAATTTGTGTTCCAAAGATGAAAGAAAGTCTCACGGGTTTGGATGAGTAATCAATGACAGAATTTTCTTTTTTGGCTGAACTAACCCTTTAACTGGAAATCAGTCAACAGTGTCCAAGGGGCGGAGCTTGCAGGTGAATAATAGAGCAGGGCTGGGACTAAACTCTGCAGGAGCTGGATTGAGTACCGCGGTTCTTCTGGATGCCAGATATTTCAGAAACAGTAAGTATCGTGGTTATAACCTACATAAAGTTTAGTAAAACCCTTTGACCGCACCTCAAAATCTCAGAAACGTTTTGTTCTATTTACAGACAGTCAAAGCCTCAACCAGAAACGTGCTTTTTGTTCTCTCTTTAAGTAGGCTACTATGTTTGACAGTGACCAGCAGGGGGCGCGCTGGACTGACTCTCTGCTCCTTCACTGGAGCATCTGAACAGGTCGCGTAGGTCTGTATCAGAGGCAGCTGTGGACATCTGACCTCGGTCCCTTGCGATTGGCTGCGAGCGGGGTAATGTTTGCTTACAACACGGACAGAAATCTGATAGTTGTAGCGAAACACTGAGCAATCAAAAGCCACTCGTTTCACTTTTTTCAGTTGAATAAACTGCTCATAGGCTGATTAACCCCAGAGTTTACCAACCTATATTTGTAATTTTCAACTGTTTATATATGGGGTGAATTCAGGTTGATTTGGACACATATTGCCATCGAGGTGATTGGAGAAAAGTGTCCCAATCAACCTGAATCCACATGTGGGTTGACTTCTAAAATGACATATTAAAACTACAGAACTATTGATTATTCGAGGTTTTGGTTTGATAGTTTTTATTCTGTTTCCTTTAAATTCCATGTTCACGCGTTGACTCAGTCCTGTAAAATGGGAGACTGCAGCGTTTGTTAAACGTTCACTTCATTTGCTGTTGATGATGGAGCTGGAGTCTCAGCGAATCCCCCCGCAGCAGCTTTACATGCAACCCAAAGTCAACACACTTAACATTAGACATTCACTGTATCAACGCCGCCACAGCACACACGCAGACGAACGCAGTAAAAGAGAATCGGTGATTTTTCTATGAGCTTTACGTTTTCAGTGAGTGAGTGAGTGAGTGAGCGAGAGAGAAGGGGAGAGAGAGTTGAGATCTTCACTCTTCACATGAATGCACTCGTTATACAGGGATCAGCGCGCGAACATGCTGTGGAAACTGGTGGAAAATGTCAAGTATGAAGATATTTACGAGGTAAAGAGAAGACAAACTGCATCCGCATCTTTGTTTTTTTACTGTATGATTTATTTATATAACGACAAAAAAAAAAAATCGTTGCATTTGGTCGTGATTTTATTTGTAATTTTATTTTTTTATAATATATTTGTCTGTTGTTTTTATTTGGGGTTTATGCTGGTTATTACAATAATGAAGAAAATCAAATGATAAGCGTTTGATTTAAAATAATTTTGTTATTTTTTACTTAATTCTGTCTTTTCTCATTTCTTGTATCCAATTATTCTACTTCCTTTCCTTTCAAAAATATTTTTCTTTTGTTTCTAGGAGAGTTTTTAATATTATAACTTAGTAAGCCACGTAAATAATACAATTTGTAAAAAAATAAATAATATTTTTTTATTTAAATCGAGGCACGCTTTTACACTTTTAGTATTGTTTTTATGTATTGAATGGGATATTTGAGAGTTAAAGTATTAGCATAAAAACAAAAGGAAAAAAATATGATTTATTATATGCACTGAAAAAACTTCTGCCATAGATGTATTAATAAGAGAATCGCATCCAGAAAAGGACGCGGAGTCACGCGTGGGAGTCCCGTGGATTCCCCTGAATGATCTCGAGCTCGTGGGAGAGACTCGTGGTGGTTTTTGGAAAAGCCTCGCGGGATGCCGACCCAGAGAGTCACACATGGCTTTTCTCTCACAGTCACCGTCACGCGTGTAATTAAACACTTCGACCCCAGCCCGTGAAATCGACCATTATACGAGCTGTTTAATGGGCACCATTAGTGGAGGACTTTAAAATGTCACCCGGTGCAAAAAACTACCTTTTCAAACCTGTTTATGTTTTTTGTATTTTTTTGTAGGCTACTTCAACCATTCGGACATTTAGGTAGCATACAGTTTAAACCACGATGATGCATCGAAAGTGCTTTATCATATCAGTGCAGTGTTGTTACCGTTAAATGTTGTTTTGTGTGTGTGTGTGTGTGTGTGTGGCCTGCTTAAACACTCATGCATGTGTTGTGATGTGAAACTATGGAATTATAAGAGCATAGTTTGGCTAGTGCATGTTGTATAAAGGCTATTTCCCCCAAATTAAGATTTTTAAGAGATAAACTGGCTTCTTTGAAACTCGAGGAAGTGTCACCATATATGGTGGAATCTGAATTTGCTATTGTGAGTTTGGGATGGTAAGGGTCTGAATAGCTATAGTTATAGTGATGCAGTGGTTATAATGCATATTAAAGTGTGTGAGTGAGTATATAGTGTTTGTGAAGGAGGCCTCTGTCTGTCCATCTGCCCTGTTCAAAGCAGCTGATTCCGGAGATTCGTTTGTTCTGGCTGGAGATAAATGGACTCTGCACACGCAACAATAACATAAAAGACAACAATAGCCAAAGAAAGAGGTCTGGACCCGTGCATGCCGGACCTCAAACAGAGAGGGGAATAAAACAGAGCACGAGTGTTTCCTCCTCCTGAATGAACGTCACTTACAGCAGCAGCGCCTTCACGCTCCGCTGCTCCCCACTGCTTTAAGTATTCCCGCAATATTAGAGGAGTCATGAATAACAATTATTCTGAGGAGGTGTAGCGAGCCGAACGGACGGAGCACTGCGCACTCTGGATCAGAACGCCGGATCGGGAAGAACAGAACCGAGACCTGGAGCAACAGGGTTTTCTAGGAGAAGTCATTTGAGCTGAAAAAACAAGTTTTTGCCGCGCGTGTTGTCATGAGGAGTTGAGAAAGGAGCGCGTTTCTTCAGGCGAGAGCGTGTGTCGTGCCGTCGCGTGTCCCTCTGCTCTCCGCGAGCTCCCGTTTTTCCGCACAGATGTTAGTGCACACGTATTCCTCCACGGTGAGTCCGAGAACGCCAAGAAACGACTTTATTGTAGCTGCCTTGTAAAACGCACCGTGGGAAAGGCGGTGTGTGGCTTTTACTGATTGTGTTAAGGGTATATGCAGCTTAGTTGCACGTCTTCCCCATTTGTTTGAGATGTTTTGAGGAGTTGCTACTACACATGAACCAGTGAGAAAATACAAATATTTTGAAAGCTTATGTACTTTATAGGATCGCTAATATCCTTTCGATATTGTTGGATACGATCCAGTACCTAACATCCAAAAAGTTGATCTTATTTGATCGAATATAGGCTATGTTAAAAGAACTGTTTGCATAGGTTCGCTTGTAAACGTGTTTATATTCTTTTCTCGTTTGAAGGACCGCCATGATGGGGTACCGAGCCACAGTTCCAGACTGTCCCAGCTGGGTTCGGTCTCTCAGGGTCCGTACTCCAGCGCTCCGCCGCTCTCTCACACACCTTCCTCGGACTTCCAACCGCCGTACTTTCCTCCGCCGTACCAGCCGCTGCCGTATCACCAGAGTCAGGATCCGTACTCACACGTCAGTGACCCGTACTCTCTGAACGCTCTTCACCAGCCCCAGCAGCACCCGTGGGGCTCCCGTCAGCGGCAGGACGTGGGCGCGGAGAGCGGAGCTTTACTGCCGCAGCCTCGAGCCTCTTTACCGCAGCTCTCGGGTCTGGACCCCCGGCGGGACTACTCGGGCGTGCGCCGACCGGACGTGCTGCTCCACTCCACACATCACGGGCTCGAGGCGGGGATGGGAGACGGTCTGTCCCTTCATGGCCTGGCCCACGGCATGGAGGATGTGCAGGTTGGTTATGATTTTTGATTTTTTTTTTTTTTTTTTGGCTTGGACATCAACCTCTTTTTTGGGGGAATATAAATTGCGCAAAGACGTGGAATAAATCATTTATATTTTTTTATTTTACAGTTTAGATGAGCTAATAATTTTATTTAAGAAATAAATTTAATTTTGAATATTATTTCATCTTGTACTGTTTTAAATTATGACAATTCTGTATATTTTCAGGGCCTGTTGACATTTTCATTGACATGTTATTGCTAAACATGTTAACAGATTTAATTATTTTCTAAACATTTTCTTTAGCATACATCTGTAGCAGTAGTAGAGCTTGATGCTTAAAATACCCTAAAGGCTGGCTTGTTATCCAATAAATTTGCTGTCCTGGTAAATTTTAATGTTTTATTTTACGTTATAAATAATACTTAAAATCATTGCAATGAGGCCTGCGTTAACTGCGGAAAATTGTTCTGGTAACTGAAAAGTAGGCCTATTGTTGCAACGAAAAATGAAAACATTACAAACAGAAATGTCGACTGGGTTCACATTTCTAACCTCTGTTTTTTATCAATATATCTCTGCACACATCATGTCTAATTTCGTCAATTGACAAGTTTCTGGGTAATATACATTTTAAGCCAATGCCTGTCCAATGCCGTCAAAGTTGACGGGATAATGACTGTCTGACTCTCTTCTCAAAATAAATATAAAACGTAACTGACATCTGCATTTTTTGCTTGCTTTTTTCCAGAATGTTTTTTTTGTTTTTGTTAAATCCAGATTAGTTTACGTTTCCTTACTTGGCAATGCCATTAAGAAATCTCGTTCAGAAAACTTAAATGTACAACTGTAATTCTGGACGAATTGTTAAGTGAGAACAATGGTATGAGACCTAAACCTAATTTAAAAAGCACATTTTCAATTGCTAATATTCACTATTTGGATAATTTTTCCCCGTGGAATTTTTTTATTTTTTTTTATTTTCTATAGCCTACTAAACAGAAGATCATTCTGAAGTTGTCTGGATTTGTATAATTGGCTGTAGCATGTGTTCAAATGTAAAATGCTTTCGCATATTATGTATTTTTAGGCTCTGGAGGACGTAAACGGGATGAACATCCTGGATCAATCAGTCATTAAAAAAGGTAAAATGGCTGGAAGAATTATGCCAACTGTATTTACGTTAACGTGATCATTTCATATTTTCAATTATAATCAGCACCAAAAACGAGCTGATATAAATGACCGCTGTTTTATGGATTTAGGGCAAAAAGTCATTTCAGGTGAATACACCTTACCACGCCCTTTTACGCATGCGCCGAGCCACATCTGGTATTCAAATGATGTCACCTGCCTATTATTTTAGGTCTGGGCGCCCAGTCAAAACAAGTGGAATTGGAGGCCATTGAATATAATTTTTTTTTAATCATGTTAGAATCGAACTATTTAGAAATAAATGTAACCCTTGTTGTAGGCATAAGCTGTCTCTTTTATTTTATTCATAGTATGCCAATATTATTAACACAGTAGGACACATTCCAGATTTATGCCTATCTAAATTTTCATGAAACATGACTGTGTAAAATCGACATTTCAGCACCACTTTGTTGCCATAATTTCTCCACGGAGGTTTTGACATATTTACTCTGAGATAAGGCCTTCATGCAGTCATAAGAGCTCCAGCAACACTCCCTGGGCTCGTGTTAATATTTGTCCGTTATGAGGGACGTTTGCCGGTAATTTAGTTAACGGAACACGGGCCTCCCAGAAGAGACGGCCTTTAAGTGGCCGCTGTGATGGATGGTTTTCTGAGCGCAGATCTCGTGAGCTCGTTTAGAGCTCGTTTTCTCTATTATCCCCTGTAGAGATCTCCGCGGGCTCGAGCGCTCGTTACCCCATTAGCGCTTAAGTTAGTAGACGTTCTTTGACGGTCAGCCTGTGAGAGTGGGGGGGTTAATGTTATTAGCTCGTGTCCATCACCAATCGATAATACAACAAATGAGCGTAGTATAGTGTTGAAATGCCAATGTGGAAACAAAAGCTGATAGTGAGACTGAATTGGGGGAGAAAAAACACACAAAATGTGAGTGCCTGACGGGTTTTGTGAGTGTAATGCTAGCAACTCAATCACGTTGGAAACTGTATAAATGCTAACCGCACAAACTGAATCACCGTTCCTTTTCAATATAATTCCGTTTATATAGGCTACAGTTGGCAACAGACTTAAATAACATCATTCGTCATTAATTAAATAATAATAATAATAAACCGTGTAGGCTTTCCGTTCTCTGCTTTCTATTGTATTGGAATTAACGTATGAAAGCAGGAGCACGCGCTGGCAGCTCCGGGCGCGTGCGGGGTGACCCTGACCAGCCGAGGGCTCGAGCTCACGGCGCTTTCGTGTGCCAAGATTTTACATTACATAATATTCTCACAGGCATGGGCTGTCTGTGACTAGTCTAGACATTGTTTTAAAATAGTAGGTAACATTTTGCAGGTACTGTGTAAGTACTGTGTAATGTAGCTAAAGCGGTTATCATCCCCAGTAAATGTGAGAAGGATTATATATTAAAGGACGTAGCTCAATTTTCTGTTTGATTCTCTCGCACAGTTCCAGTTCCTCACAAGAGCGTCGCTTCTCTGATGATGAGCAAAGACGGTCTAATCGGCGGGATCACGGTGAACGTCAACGAGGTCTTCTGCTCGGTGCCCGGCCGCCTGTCGCTCCTTAGCTCCACATCCAAATACAAAGTGACGGTTGGCGAGGTCCAGCGGCGGCTCTCTCCGCCAGAGTGCCTGAACGCCTCTCTGCTTGGCGGGGTTTTGCGGAGGTGAGAACACCAAATCCGCCAGAATCCACATTATAAGCAGTGTGGAGGTCAATGCATTAAAGACTAAAAATCGTACAATCAATTTGAACGTCTAACATCAGGGTTCTGCTGTTTTTTAAAAAGTTTTTTTAAATTACTCCTGCCAATAAGATGTCTAATTTTGAATTATACATTTTCATGGAGTATCTTTGCTGTCAATCCGCCATAAAACATATCTAATTATCCATTTTCTGATCAGAGCGAAGTCGAAAAATGGCGGCAGATCACTGAGGGAAAAGCTGGAGAAAATCGGCTTGAATTTGCCCGCGGGGAGACGCAAAGCAGCGAATGTCACTTTACTGACGTCTCTAGTAGAAGGTAAAGCAGGACATCTGATTCTGATCTCCCTGTTCACTGATTCTTTTCTTCATATCCCTTTTATTATTATTATGTGTTTGGAAGTTTATATGCTCATCAAACAATCATCAATCATAATGGAAAACTAGTTCGTCTTTTTGTGTCGTTGTAGATTTTCAGTTTAATCGTGTATCTCGAATACTTTTACAATTTAGGAATGAACCACGATCGTGATAAATGAAATTGTATTGCTTTGAGAGTTTCTATAGCCTAATCTGATTTTCACATCTTGCTTAATGCACTGCAAAATCACTAAAACGGAATTTGTACTGCTAATTTCATATCATTATTGTTGGGACTGTCTTGTTGGTGTTGCGTCGCAATTTTTCATTTGGTTAATAGGCTCTCCCTCGAGTTCAGCTCAATTGCAGCTACTGCTGTAATTTAGTAGCCTATAAAATATTTTATGCGATAATGTGCAGTAGCCTAGTAGGCTAATTTTTTTATTTTTTTTGCCTACTATATTGTATTTATTTTTCATTTCCAGGAGAAGCTGTTCATTTGGCTCGGGACTTTGGCTACATTTGTGAAACTGAGTTTCCTACAAAGGCCGTGTCTGAATATCTGAACAGACAGCACACAGATCCAAGCGAACTACACTCGCGGAAGAACATGCTGCTCGCCACAAAGTATGTATACACGGCGTGTGTCACAACGTGTTTGTTGCATGTTTACGTGATATTTAGGCATTCGTTGCTTTCATTGGAAGCTGGTGACCGCTTGAACGAATGTGTAGCCACATTTGGAGGTGAATGTGGAATCCATCACGGATTGCTGGGGAGTGCGTCGTTTTGATGGCTGTCCGCTTAGTGCCTGGTGCGTTTTGACACGTTTAGCTGGTTTCTAATGAGGCGGTTCAAGCCCAGCAGAAACGCGCGTCTCTTATCCATCTCAGCCTGGCACCGAGCTAGAAACTCATTATATTTAAGTGAAATGTTTCAAGTCTTAAAGTGCCAGCTTTCCCCTTGAAGTTTTGCCTAAGGTCATCCCTCCTCCCTCGCCTCTCCTTTCACAGTCTGTCTGTCAAAGTCCCGTCAATCAGCCCGCGCCCCCGCCCCTGCACGCGCCTCGGGCACTCGCGTTCTGTCGCTCTGGAATGAGAGCGCGAGAGAGAGGCGCGCTGCGCTCTCCCGACTGGACAACAAGACTGTTTGTGGTTCTGAGACGCGAAAGCGAATGTGGGTCAAAATCTGACAAGCCCAGACATCTGCAGATGCCGCAGCAGGGCTCTGCGACACTGCCAGTCGGAGGCATTTGAACTGTTTGTCACAAATGACCTTTTAGAGATTGAAGTGTGATCGGATTCTTATTTGAGACTACATTGCACCTCAATGCACATTACACGTCTGCACGTCTGCTGTTAAAACGATAATAATTCAATATGAATTCATGTTCACAAAAAGGCTGCAAGTTTCAAAGAGCAGAAAATATTATTATTATAGGATCTTTACTTTGGTCATAAGATCCATATTTAAACTGTAAGACGTGTGGAGGTTAAATGTTGAAAGGTCATTAGTATGTCAGGCCATCTGGGCACATGGCTCAAATCCTGCCCTTATTTTCCCCCCCTATATGATTCCCCAAAGCAAGAGAGGCATGAATATTTAGTGCACTACCTCTTTCAGGAAGTGAAACATGCTGAGAACGGAATATTTCGCAGTAATGACAGATAAAGACTCTCCCAGTAGACTGAAAGTTAAATTGATGGCTTTATTCTAATTGATGGGCTTTGCTCTCAGAAGCAGAAATATGCAGACTTTGCTCTGAGGATTTAAACTTCTGTATCTCTTCTCTTATGCATGGACGACGAACTCTGGAGAGTTTCATTTAAAGTAGATTTGATCCTTTTTGTTAAAATAAATGGAAAAATATTTCTTTTTTTTACTTTGGTCACAATTTCAATTTTTGGGGATGAAAAATAGGTCTTTTTTTACCCATGATTCCCAGGGACACAATAGAGCTACTGAACAACAACCATTCCCAACCTCAACCTGTCAGAACACCTGTTTCCTAAGTGTTTTCTATCACTCAAGATAATTAAGAGTGTCGTCATCATTATTTGAGACATTGAGATGCACAAACATGTGCATTTGAACAGACATGTGTTTAGTTTGATCGCTGAGAGTCTGGCACATTGAACGTTTTCATTCATTATTTTCTCATTTGTTTCATCATAAAAGTCAAAGTGTTGGCAATTTATGAGGGTTTTCAGTTACTTTGCTTCAGTGGCTTTGATATTATGTATGAGGTTCTCCTTTATAATCAATATTTCACACAAAGTTAAAAGAATATGTAGATTTATATAAAGAAATAAGTAGGAATATCCATGGCGGTAAGCTGACAGCTTCTGTTGTGGGCTTTAAATGGAATCAGGGTTGGCGTCTGTTCCGTGTGACTGTTTAATTCAACATATGGCTTAAATTCATTTATTGAAAAATGCATGCTGTAATCCATGAGCGAGCAGGCCGCTTTTTCTTAACTGATACAGAAGATCAAGCGCAAACCTTCTGATATGTTCTGATAAATGTGAATGAAGGATTCGTCATGCTTGATGTGCCAGGAAAAAATGTCATGACATTCTCTGATTGGATCACAGCTGTGTAGATGGTGAAGGAATTGGATAGGACACAGTTAGTACTAGTGCAACTGTGATTGATCCTAAAACCCATCTGACTTGTCTTGCTATAGGCATGTCTAGACCCCTGCCCCATTAGCAGAATGTTGCGCAGTTATTGGCATTTTAAGTTGACATTATTGTCCTACAGAATTAGGAATGTAGTTCCTCCAGTGACACACTCAACATGAGACAAGCAACAATACATACAGAAATTAACAGTATCAACATTTTGAGTATTATTACAATCTTTAAAGGAGCATTATAACTTTTCCCTTGATATTGAGATGGACACTCTTAAAAATGAAGGTTCTTTACTGGCATGATCTATGGTTCCATAGGGAACCTTTAACATCCATAGAACCTTTCCATTCCACAAAAGGTTCTTATAGTGATATAAATGTTCTTTTCACTAAGAAGAAATGGTTGTTTTAAGAACCATTGACTTTGGTTTCTTTGGGGAACAAAAAATGGTTCTTCTGTGGCTTTGCTGTAACAAGTCCCCCTTTGGAACCATTTTAAGTGTCTTCTATATAATGTGAAACATCTTAAATAATTGTATGATATGTTCATGTTTAACAGGTTATTTAAATTTTTTCTAGTGAAAAAGCGAGCAGTTTAATTCATAAAATGTAATCAAAATAACATTGATTTAAAACTGAATCCATAAAATGACTCATGATAACCTCTAAAATGTTCTAAATATGATGCGCCTGACAGAACCCTTTAAGGTTCAACACTCTAAAAAAAAAAGGTTCGATATGGCACCAAAAATGGTTCTTCGTCGTAATCATAGAGGAACCACTTTTGGTATATAGCACCATATCTTAACATGTTCTGCATATGGTAGCGGTGCTGTATAGCACCTTAGTCAAAGAACCGCTGAAGAACCGCTGAAGAACCACTGAAGCACCAAAATTGGTGCTATATAGCCCTTAAAAAGGTTCCCCTATGATTACGAGCCAAGAACCATTTTTGGTGCCATATAGAACCTGTTTTTTTTTAGAGTGGATAACCTTTCCTTCTACGAGTGAACAGAAAAACAGTTCCTCCAGTGACCTTGTGCAGACAAGCAAGAATAAACACAACAATACCCACAATACACTCCTAAAAATAATGGTTCCAAAAGAGGGGTTTCACAGTGATGCCATAGAAGAACCATTAACCTTTTGAGCAGAACCTTTTTTTCTTAGTGAGACAACATTTAATAATCAAAAGAACCATTTTCACTATACAGAACCTTTTGTGGAATGGAAAGATAATAAGGGAAATGCTATAATGCTCAAAATTTCATATTAATAATTTAAAGAAACTTTTTCCACTATAAAAGAACCTTGTGTAGAATGGAAAGGTTCCATAGATGTTGAAAGTTCTTTATGGAACCATAAATGCCAATAAAGAACCTTTATTTTTAAGAGTGTACATAACATTTTTTACAGTATATAGTACAACAAAATAAGTTATCAGACTGCATATGAATTTTGTGCATAATAACATTGTAATAACATTGTTGAATGTAATAAACATGCATTGAATGTAAGGAGCATTATATCTTTTCCACTGAGACATATAAGAAGTAATTTTTGCTCGTAAGTGAATTAAACTTCAAATTAGTCTCTAATTCCTATAGTATCCAATAAACTCTCTGGCCGCCACCTCCGGCAAGTTTTCCTAGTAATTAAACAGAAATTGTGGGTTTTTTGTAATAATGGAAAGTAACAAAAATCTGGGCTTCGCCTCTCTCTCTTGCGCAAATATTTGTGCTACAAAAAAGCGTCATGCAACGGTCCAGTCCATCACTGATGTTACATCCAAAGTATGATCTATGACAATGATGCACCATAAAATCCACTTTGCATAATCACAGTGATTCATTACAAATGAAGTTCTTGGTCTGATTACTCATATACTGAGATTTAACGCCTCGGGCAATATTCCGAATAGCTCGTCTATGAAAACGCAAGAACAAGAAATGAACGGGAGAGCCATTTTGGTTGTGTTTCTTTGGATGGTCTCTGATTTGGATGGTCTCTCTTCCTCTCTTCTCAGGCAGTTGTGTAAGGAGTTCACGGACCTGTTGGCTCAGGATCGCACTCCATTAGGAAACTCTCGGCCTTCGCCCATCCTGGAGCCAGGAATCCAGAGCTGCCTGTCACACTTTAGCTTCATCACGCACGGTTTTGGTTCTCCAGCCATCTGCGCTGCCCTCACGGCTTTGCAGAATTACCTGACTGAAGCCCTTAAAGGCCTCGACAAGATGTTCCTGAACAACCCCACTTCCAACCGACACACACCTGCAGACGGACCCGGCTCCAAAGGCGGAGACAAAGAGGAAAAACACAGGAAATGAACTGTGGAAATACGATATCAAGGAAGGAGAGTCAATGGAGATGTTCAGAGATTCTATAAACTCTAGTTTTATGACATTGCGTTTTACATTCTGGGTTGAAGGTGGAGATTGGACAACAGATCATGGGAAAACGAAAGGAACGATACGATCCAAGAGACTGGAGGACACGAGTCTGCTGTGACACGTTCACCATCTCCATCTCATTCGTGTGCGAGTGTGAAAATATTCAAGGAGTGTTTGTGAGTGTGTGTTTTTGTGTATAAAAGTTTGACATTTTACACGATGTTAGACGCAGGCTGTCCTTTACACACATGCTTATGAATCTGATACCTAATATCTGAGTGTTCATCAGTGTAATGGCCGGCACACGGGAGGACAGGTTTGCTTGGGATATTTGAACTACTATATTTAATTATACTTATTATTCCAAATTATTGGCGCACACTTCTGCAATAGTAAATACATTCCATTCAGCCTTCGCCAAAACTACAGTAAACGAACTCACACAAGCATCTGTCCATGAAAGACTAAAGTGGTTGTTAAGTGAAACATTTGCTCCATTGCTTGAAAGAGAGACAAGTTATTCAAATATAGGAGATTTTATTGCATTTATTGCAATGAAATTGAGTGTTAGCCAAAATGTCATGCTAGTTACGGTCCAGTCCATCACTGAAGTTACATCCATAGTGTGGTCTATGACAAAGATTTGCATACACTTTACATACTCAAATGTTAAACTCTTGAGATTTGACTTGTTCTTTCAAACACCTTGGGCAATATTCAGAATAGCTTGTCTACAAAAATGCAAGAAAGAGAAATGAACATGTATTTTTTGGTTGTATTTCTTTGTGTTTGATACTGCTATTGCTTGTGCTGTCTTGGCCATTTGGTTGTGAAAATGTGAGGACATTTTCAGCAAGTTACTTTTAACATGGCAATCATCTTAGCTGACCAACTGGCATTTCATCTGTTGCTTATGTGTTTTTTTTATTTTAAATATATACTAACATTTACACAGACTTAAATCAGCATAGACGAAGAAAATATTGTTTATTTGTTTTACAACCCTACATCAGCTGAATGGAAGCTTGCTTTGACTGTGGTGTTGACAGCGTCAACAAAAAAAGACTTTCGAAAACAGACATAAAAAGGGTCTGCAAAAAGCTGAGGGAAGGACAGGTGACCGCGCGTGCTGGAACACGGCCACGCGCAGCCTTTTCGAGCTCACCTCAACCGGCGAGGGCGCGCACTTTCTCAGTCCCGCAAACTGGATTATAGCCTGTCTGTCAAAGTTAATATTTGGTTTACTGTGTGAGGAAGGTTCTTTTATTTATGTTTGTATATATTTATTTATGCTTAATTTAATGGGCGTTTGTACATAGGAATAGACTGGGTCGTCTATCTGTGACTGTCTCTGTGCGTGGGTGAACGCTTGTTTTAGATAGCATCTTGTATTTTTTGTTTCATAGATACGGTGTTATGTGGTGAAGGCTAGAAGTTGGTTCTTGTCTGGTGATTTTCATTTACCTCGAAATAAGAATAAAACGTGTGTTTTATTGTAGATGTTGCTGTGTGGTTGGTCAACCCCTTATGTTCTTGTTTCAAGCGTTAATGAGACGGTAAAAAAAACGACATCCAGAATAACTACAATTAAATATCAGATTAATAATATGTTCACCTAGTCCTATCATTCTTTATTTTATTGCACTATATACCATTGGATTTGCAACGGACATTTTTTAGCCATCATTAGTTTTTTATAATAAGTAATTAGCCTACTATATTTAATCATAAACCTCCCAAATGCATGTTTTCACCTAGGCTATATAAATGACCATCTTGCTCTTTGGATATTTCTTTTGCTAACATAGTTAACAGAACTAAGGGAGGCAATAACCTCTGAAAAAGAAATAAAATGCAGTCAATTAAATGCCAATGCGGTCATATTTGTATTATTAGACCACAATACAACTTTCGACCTAAAACGTCCTTTATTAGCCTACTATAATAAACGGATCAGCTAAAGATCAAGGGGCAATTTGTAAAAATATTAAAACGTAAAATTGGCCATTTAAATACCTATAGGCTATTTACCTAAAATTATCGATATTATTATATAAACATATAGCAGTATTTTCATTATCACACGGACTTGTAATCAGCAGAACGGAAATGAACAAGAATAGTAAATGAAAAACGGAAATGAGAATTCTGATCCTGCATCTTCCTGTCTCGTTTTAAGGCAAGCAAAGAATGCCCAAATTTATCGAAAACAATCCCTTGAAGGCGTGTGTCCGCGGTCGTGGCAGTAAAGTGAACTCATATCCCGGCCGCAGGTCAGACCCCCGCGCGCATCAGCTCGCGCTGGTGTATTTAATGCGGAGGAGCGCGTGGCCCGCGGGTTCCGTCGCGTGACTCGTCATGCGTGAAGTATTGTGACCCAGGTGCAGCACCCGCATGTCCGGGAGCGACGTGGATCTCTACGAGATTCAGAGATTTCTCTTCAGCAGAAAAAAAAAAGACTAGCCTCGCTCTCACCCACGGGACCTGAAACAACACAAGCCGAGATCTTTCATCCTTCTCTCGAACTCGGATCTCATTACCTCTAAAAGAAAAAAAAAACACGATATGCTACAACCAAAGCCCATAAGACCAAACCCATATCTAATATTTTATTTTACTCAATAATACTTATTGACTTTAAAC
>NC_137105.1:6949393-6984393 GCF_949357685.1 Gobio gobio
TCCTGGCACCTTTATTTTTAAGAGTGTACACTCTAAAAAAAGGTTCTTTATGGCACCAAAAATGGTTCTTGGCTCGTAATCATAGGGGAACCTTTTTAAGTGCTATATAGCACCAATTTTGGTGCTTTGGTGGTTCTTCAGCGGTTCTTTGACTAAGGTGCTATATTGCACCGTTAACTAAGGTGCTATATACCACCACTACCATACACAGAACATGTTAAGATATGGTGCTATATAGCACCAAAAGTGGCTCCTCTATGATTACGACGAAGAACCATTTTTGGTGCTATATAGCACCTTATTTTTAAAGTGTAGCCCTAGTTAAATTAGAAAATGTGTGACCCTGGACCACAAAACCAGTCATAAATCGCACGGGTATATTTGTGGCAATAGCTACCAACACTCTAAAAAATGCTGGGTTAAAAATAACCCAAGTTGGGTTGAAAATGGACTAACCCAGCAATTGGGTTGTTTTAACCCAGCAGTTGGGTTGTTTTAAGCAAACATTTAACCCAACCGCTGGGTTAAAACGACCCATTCACTGGGTTAAAACAACCCAATCGCTGGGTTAAAACAACCCAATTGTTTTTAACCCAGCATTTTTTAGAGTGTAGTAATATGCATTGCTAAGGACTTCATTTGGACAACTTTAAAGGTGGTTTTCTCAATATTAAGATTTCTTTAGAAGCACCCTCTGATTCCAGATGTTCAAATAGTTGTATCTCGGCCAAATATTGTCCTATCCTAACAAGCCACACTCTAAAAAAATGAAAATGAAAATGAGTTGAAAATGGACTAACCCAGCAATTGGGTTGTTTTAAACCCAGCAATTGGGTTGTTTTAAGCAAACATTTAACCCAACCGCTGGTTTAAAACAACCCAATTCCTGGGTTAGTAAATTTTTTAGAGTGTGGCTTGTTAGGATAGGACAATATTTGGCCGAGAGTGCATAAATCAATGGAAAACTTTCAGATGTATAACTCTCAATTTCAATTTTATGACTGGTTTTGTGGTCCAGGGTCACATTTAAGTAGATAAAAAAAAAATCCTTAGAAAAAAAAACATTGTGCATCTTGAGACAAAACAATGGGATATTTTAAGATATGTCAGTGCAAGTTGCTTTCAGTTAAAACAGCTCAAACATGGATTTTAGACTGGGACTAGCTTAAGCCTTACCTGTGAATCGGGGGTTAGTGTTTGTATTCAATGCAGAAGAGCACAATAATGGAAGAACAATCATTTTTTAAGGTGAATTATTACTTTAATCTTCAAACAGAAAGACTTTTGTGTGCAGCACAAGTTCTTGCATGTTTCGTGTCTCACCTGTGCTTCAGGTGTTCGCTTTGTTTCTCTTCAGGCATATTATAGTACTTCATTTCCCAACCTGCACCACTGGACTTTCTCTACCCCCTGAAACATACACACGTGTGTGTGTGTGTGTGTGTGTGTGTGTGTGTGTGTGTGTGTGTGTGTGTGTGTGTGTGTGTGTGTGTGTGTGTGTGTGTGTGTGTGTGTGTGTGTGTGTGTGTGTGTGAGAGAGAGCGAGAGAGAGAGAGAGAGAGTGAGAGAGTGAGAGAGTGAGAGCCTGCAGGTCTAACTAGCTAATGCATTGGTGATCTCTCTCTATAATGTCCCACACACACACACACACACACACACACACACACACACACACACACACACACACACACACACACACACACACACACACACACACACACACACACACACACACACACACACACTCTCTTCTCAGGATTTAATGGCCTCTGTGGGTGGTGGTGGTGGTGGGGGATAAAAATGAACGTTCACTATATAATATAGTTCAACTATAAAATATTATCCTTGTGCTTATGATGAGCTTTATAGTGTTTGTCTGGAACAGTCTGTTGAACATACAATTATAAACTCTGATGAGATGAGCAAACCTCTCTCTCTCTCTCTCTCTCTCTCTCTCTCAATCCCCCTCTCTCTCTTTCTTTTGGCTTTGCCGCTGTGACCTTGTATGCTGACTAAATCCATGCCCTTGGCTACTGTTATTTACACATGGATGAACACACACACATACACACACACAAACCAAGGCACTTTTTGGAACTTTGGCTGGTTGAATATGTGATGTTATGTGTGAAAGCACAAATGCAGGCAGGACACCAAAAGTTAGTTTAATCAATCAAAACCTCTTTTTGGGGTCCTCAATTAAAAAAGTATTTATACATAAACTACATAGAAAAATCTTTCATTCAGCAAGGATGCATTTAATTGATCAAAAGTGGAAGTAAAACAAATGATACATGCTGTTCTTTTTAACTTTATAATCATCAAAGAATGCTGAAAAAAACATGGTTTCACAAAAATATATAAGCACAGCTGTTTTCAACATTGATAATAATCAGAAATGTTTCTTGAGCAGCAAATTGAATGATTTCTGAGGGATCATGGGACATTGAAAACTATAGTAATGATGCTGAAAATGTTCAAATATATTCAAATAGAAAACAGTTCTTTAATATTGTGAAACATTATTACAATTGAACAGTTTTTACTGTGTTTTTGATCAAATAAATGCCGCCTTGGTGAGCAGAAAATACTTTTTTCAAAAACATAAAATCATATGGTGCTCATAGCTCTTTAACTTGTGCATAAAATGGTGGTTACACTTTATTTTAAGGTGATGCAGTTACAATGTACTTACTCAAATAAGTACTGAGTAATATAAATGAACTACATGTACTTACTATAGAGTTAGGGTTAGGTGTTAGTTACTTGCAATTATGCATAAATTACTGCTGTTATATAGTAACTTACATGTAACTACGTCACCTTAAAATACAGAGTTACCAAAATGGTCACAGGAATTGTGATTTTTAATTAGTACTGAGGAAGTGGAACATGAGAATAATTGTAATGTGTGTGTGTGTGTGTGTGTGGTTCTCAGCAGTGCTGATGTCCAGCAGATGTATATCTTCGGCGACGGCGGTCCTAAACACTGATTGGTTTAGACATTGTTTCATGGAACAAGATGCTCAGCAGTGTGGACAGCATATATGAGTGTGTATGTGTGTGTGCGAGTGTTTGTGAGAAAGTCTCTCTCCCCCTCTGTGTGTGTGAGACGAGGATGTCTTGTGAAAGGCCCATCTGCCCTGGTGTCTGCCCACCAGTCATACTGCCAGCACAGGCACTGCAGTGGACGCCTAAACTATCTGTGACAAGGACCCCTAGAGTGCAGAGTGCCACCCAACATAAACAACACTGGCACTGCTCTTGCATAGGCACTGCTCTTGCATATGACAGCCTGCGTGTGCGACTCTTTGATTCGCTGTCTTTTTACCTCTTCAGATTTTTTAATAATTTCTACTTTTACTCAAATATATAATGTAATCGGCATCATTTCAGACCTCCTTTGATGTTTCACTTATTAAAAAACGATGTTCCCTTCATTTCAGCAGCATGAGATTTTGTGACTTTTGTAACATTATCTATCTAAACACACACACAAAAACTGGGCTCGATTCAGTTGTTCTGAAGGCAGGTAAAAAAAAAGTCACACTCAGGGTCTTTGAGGGTCCAAATGGTCCTCACATTGACAATGAATGGGAAAAGCGAAAAACATTTAGAAAAAGTTTTAAATTTTTTCAATAAAATCAATAAATATGGCATGAATCTGAAAAATTTCACATAGAAATGAAGGCCTAGTACTAGAGCACAAATGCAGTGTGCCTATAGGTTATATTTACATATTGTAAATATATTTTAAGGTTTTTTTTTACATTTAGTTTATTGAAAAATAATTAATGAATCCAATCTGACTCTTAAGGTTTTTTTCAGTGGCATTTGAGTTATATTTTTGCACATTTAAGTGGTATTTTTGCAAAAACAGACACTTCAAAACATAAAAAAAAACACCAACAAAAAATTCTAACTAAAATACTGATTATAATGTATTTCATAAGGTTTAAATATATATATAGGAGCAGTTAGCCACATCCAGAAAAATGCTGGATATGGTCAAAACTATTTCTAAAACTGTAATTCCTACAGGTTTTCTTCTAACCAGAAGATGGCAGAATTCTGCCTCTAACACCTAGATCAATATCCAGGAACAACTCATATTTCATTAAGATCATCATTAAAGTCTTTTTTTTTTCCAGAATTCATATGCACGCTAATTTTGTAGTTGAGTAATTTTGTGGTAAAAAAAAAAGTATATATACCCAAAAACACAGGATAAATATATAGTTGAGAAGTAAATAAAACATATTAAAATTTATTTGTATTCATTTTAAAAATATATATAACTTTAATACAGGGTTAAAACCTGTTCAATTTCTTAAAGGTTAATTTATAGTGTAATTTAGTTTTTTAACTATTGAATCCGTAAACAGCCAATAAAATCCTCATTGTTTCAATGGTACAGACACAAGATGTACACAAAATGCATGTTAACATGATTTTAGTATGTAAAAAGCTTACTAACTTTCTGTCTAAAGTTTTACTCAATTTTACAACTTTGTTGCCATGACAAATAATACAAGTTTTCCCAAAATAATCAAATTATAAGCTTCACATTCTGCTTTTAAATCCTTTTTAAATCCTCCAAAACTGGGTCTATTCACTTCCATTGTAAGAATGTTTTAAAGAAAACGAAAGACGAGTAATCAACATTATACCACGAATGCTACAGAATGAGCTTTAAAGGGACGTCTCATTTACTCACCCTTATTTCGTGAAATCCATATTATTTTCATCTATCTGTGGAAAACACACAAAAAGATTGTTACAAAATTGATAACATGCATCAAATAAAAACATTCCATATAAGTTCCAGTTTAAGTAATATCTGCCTTTTGTTTTGTCATGTCAGTGGCACATATTAAGAATTTAAAGTGAAATAAATTCATGAGCGGTATATTATGATGTCAGTGTGGAGTGAAACTTTGAGCAGTCTTGGAGAGTTCGTAGAGTGTAAAATACAGTTTCCATCAAATTCAGACCTTTCGTGTATCAGAATGTGAGTGCCCAGTAAACTGGAATGTGATGTTGTCTTTTTTTTCTCCTCTTCTTTATGTGTGTGTCTGTGTGTGATTTGCACATTCAGGTCATTCTCTGTCAGTCTCTGTCTGAACTCTGATTGACAGCTGCAGTCATGATCCCTGGGGGCAGCTTACTTGCTCCTACATGAATCTCTCTCTTTCTCTCTCTCAATCCATCCCTTCCTCATTTTCCTCTTTCTCTCACTTCCTCTCTGTCTCTCCAGCACATAAACTCAGTTTCTCATGTCAGACAGTGATTGATATGTTCCTGTATTTACAACAATCAGCTCTACAGTTCTGCCATCATAAAACACACATGCTTAAACACTTTTACTCTACTCAAAGTCCCACTGGGGAAATCCACCATCTTGATTAAGAACTCACAGAAGGAAACTAAAGCAAGCTAATTATATTAAGATAGCAATTCAAATCAAATCAAAATTCTTTGATCAAATTCAAAGCAAAGCAGTAGCCAAATGCATGACAATCCTGCAAATTAAAAAAAATATTAAAGCTTAGAGCCCATAAATAGTCAAACATTAACAACAATGCAAGATATGCAAAAGTTTTGGGTCAGTAAGATTTGTCATATTTTATTTTAAAATATATATATATAAAAAATATATATTTTAAAAATATATATATATAGATAAATGTCTATACTGTCCTTTTTAATCAATTTAATGCATCAAACATTTAAACGCTATAGGCGTTGCTACAATGACACTCACAAGGTGGCATAGAGAATGTCTTTACCCGAGTCATTCTCAAGCTTCACATGCAGGTGCTGCCCGTATTAAAGGCACAATATGTAAGATTTGTTGATTAAAATATCCCAAAACCATTAGAACAATAATCAGGCATCTTAACCAGTGTAATGGCCCGTGTCATTGCGTCACCTGTCAATGACGCTATATCTGCGCTACACCGTGTCCTAACTACACGCGCCGCGACACGCGATTAAATGTATATTTTCCATGTTAAAGGATTAGTTCACTTTTAAATAAACTTTTGCTGATAATTTACTCACCCCCATGTGATCCAAGATGCCCATGTCTTTCTTTCTTATCAGACGAACGTGATCATCTCTGAGCTCCCCATAACTTCCGCTAAGTGAGGTCAAAAGTGCGTGGTCATAGATCTATCGATCGTAGATGCCTCATTCTACTGATCCGTGCAGGCACTAATGAGGCATCTACGTATACATCTATGACCACGCTCGTATTTTGACCTCACTTAATGGAAGTTATGGCGGAGCTCAGAGATGATCCGTTCGTCTGATAAGAGGTAAAACAATAGCATAAATACTGCTAGGTTTCTCGCAGAAACTGATCGTTTCGCTAGATAAGACTCTTATTCATCGTATGGTATCGTTTAAAGCCCTCTGAAGCTGCACTGAAACTGTAATTTGGACCTTGAACCGTTTGGAGCCCATTGAAGTCCATTATATGGAGAAAAATCCTTGAATGTTTTCATCAAAAACCTTCATTTCTTTTTGACTGCAGACATGGACATCTTGGATGACATGGGGGTGAGTAAATTATCAGCAAAAGTTTATATAAAAGTGAACTAATCCTTTAATGAGAGTTTTTGTCCTAACCAGCCGCGACGGTGACATGCGATGATTCTGTTTTAGAAACGGTTTCTATTTCTGCGACATCGCGTCTGGAACAACAACACAAAACATGGCAATGATAATCTCAGGTAATTTTTGTGTGCTTTATGTAATGTTAAAAGTGTGTAATGTGACTTTGAATATCATTTAGTGCTCCCAGCGTTGTAACGTAGTCGTACTAAAAGCAACAATGGATAATTCACCTCAGATCCTATAATTAAACAAATGGAAACAAGAACGTTCAAACTGTGAACAAACAAGTATATTCTATAACAAAGATTGTTTTAGTAACTCAGTATGTATTTTAGTAAAGTTTAAATGGTGTAGGCTATATTTGTGAATTTGATTATGTAGGCTACTTATCCATTTCCTTGGGAATGCCGTCAAGATTAATCTACCGTACACTTGCCTCGCGAGAGCCCGCCCACACGCTGTTCTGATTGGCTGTGGTTTTTGATTGATTTGTCGCATCTCGTAGTCGCGTCTGGTGTGGACAGACAAGTTGCTTGTCGCTGGAATCTTATCGGGTGCGTCTCAATCAGCTCCGTAGTTCAGTAGTCAGGGCACTCATCAGGGAATCAGCTCATTGACTTATGTCCTGATCGGTGCTCTGACTACTGAAGGGGAGCTGATTGAGACGCATGTATTGTGTCGCGTGTAGTTAGGACACATGATACGTTGCGAAACCACTTGTCCGTGCGATACTTCTGTCACGCCGCACTCCACTTTATTCGTATGGGTGACGTCAAGCGACTTTAACATGCCCGCAAAGCATTCCAGGAAGGCGGCGCTGCATTTGAACAAATGCTACGTGTCAAAAAAGCTGGCTGAAGCCCATCATTATGCAAATTAATATGTTAACGCGACGCAACTATCCAATAGAAGTAGAGCACATGGAGACTGGGGGAAGTCTCTCGCGGGTCCTTTGTTTTTCATTCTCCGCTGGCTCAAAAGCACGCCCATAGCGGTAAACTTGAGGAACGCCCATCAACGTACACGAGGGGAAGCGTCACAACACCGCGCTTCAGTCGTGTCGCAAAAGTGGATCCGCACTCTTACGTGAAGCGTGGTGTTGTGACGCTTCCCCTCGTGTGTACGTTCCTCAAGTTTACCGCTATGGGCGTGCGTTTGAGCTAGCGGGGAATGTTGTGTTTTATACCCACGTGAGACTTCCCCCAGTCTCCATGTGCTCTACTTCTATTGGATAGTCACGTCGCGTTCAACGTATACATTTGCATAAAGATGGGCTTCAGCCAGCTTTTTTGATGCGTAGCATTTGTTCAAATGCAGCGCAGCGTTCCCGGAATGCTTTGCGGGCGCGTTAAAGTCGCTTGACGTCACCCATAGGAATAAAGTGGAGTGCGGCGCAACAGAAGTATCGCACGGACAAGTGGATTCGCACCCTTACCCTTGACTTCCGGTTTTACTTCCGTAGAAACCTTGTAAACACCAAAGATGCTTTAATATATTATATTTTATTAGACAGGTGAGCAACTGTTTGGATACATTAATCGACAGAAAACGAATCATTGTTATATAGCTTAACAGTCTTATTGATTGAATCTCGTTTTCTTGATTTACCGCCGCGAATACCATGTTTTACCATGCCTCAGAGACAACAATATTTTGTCAAGTAACATAGCATAATCAGAAAGAGCTTTATTTGTAATATAGTAATGCAGCATTTTCTCAACCATACAATATATTTTAAAATGTATCCAGCTTTTATTAATATGATATTCTCATATCGATAGCTTACTGCAGTGTGCCACTCATTCCAGCCACCGAGCGAATGCACAGGGTGACATTATAACATAACTTTCAACGCACTCAAATGTATTTTTAGTGTGATTGTTTTGACCAAGTAAAACAGCACTGTTACCCCCACAATTTTAACGTTAACTGACGTTAATAACTTTAATCGTAAAATAAACATAAACAACAAAATGAAAGGAGCGGCAGCGGCCAACTTCTGCGTCTATATGCATACATAATAAAAACAGCAATGTATGTCCCAGGCTCTATGCCCCGCCCTGCTTCATGACACAGTAACATAAACTTTTAATACATTAGCTCATCCATGAACATGATTTTCTCGTCAGATATTGCTTTCCATCAGATGTAGACGTTAAGACGACAACTCATGATTTGGCTCATTTACACGTTTTTGTTATATCTTTTTGAATAAGCTGTGAAACTTACATAGTGTGCCTTTAATCGCTGGCAAACGATATTGAGCGCTTTTGCAGGTTTGTTTAAAATTCAGATCTTTGAATATAGGTATTCATCTCTCTTTCTGTTCTCCGATGCAAAGTACTCCATTACCGTTTTACTGTGTAAGAAACCGTTCCAAGCGATTCATAGCGTGATTGAGCGGGATTGAACGATCCTATTTATAGGCTACTGAATCGCGAACCGATTCAGTCCGTTGTGCCAACCCGTTTATTCATGGAAAAAAACCGACTCAAATTAGTGACGCACGATTCGGGCATCGCTAATTCTGGTGTTTGAACAGACGGAAGAAAAATTGGAGACACGACACGATTGCGGTGAACGATGGAGAATGACTCTGAGGTCAGTGAATGGCAATTTTCATCGTTAGACACCGAATTACTATCATTTTTACATTGGCTTAATGTGTGGGGTTTTTAGCTTGTAGTTCCCGCGTGACCTGGTTCGTTGGCAGGGCGTTGCTACACATGTGCTGTTTGTTTTAGTGGTTGCTAGGACATTGCTAGGTCTTCATCCGATTTTTTAGCCATCCGTTTTTATCGTCTGTCAGCCCAAACTTGAAAATTTGTAAAGTTATGCACTTAAGGATTGGTGACTTTCAGATCTCATAAGCATTAATGATAGTGATACTGATAACCTTAGCAAACACTGCTAACAAGTGTGCATGTTTCAGAAGAACGTCAAATGTGTGTATGATCAGGGTAGTGTGTGTCTAATGTCTTAATAAGAGTTCTTTCACGCTGCTCTCTGTTGTTTGTGATGTGTAATTGTGTCGCTCTGCTTAAGGTGAGAGTCCGATCTGAATCCGGAGCGTTACGAGAGCCGTAGTCAAATCTGCTGTTAAATCCGTTAAGAGCCGAAAATTAATTACCTAACCAGAGCAGGAACGAGTCCAAAAGAAGGGAACCCGTGTGAGGAGACGCAGAGACAGCGAACAGAAGGAGGTCGAAGGAACGCTACGAGTCACCAGACTTCACGTTAAGCTTGACTGACTAATTATTGCTTATAATTTGCGTTTGGATTAATTAACTAATTAGCTGGGAATGTCTGAAGGCGTAGCGCAGTCTGTGCATGTCAGAGTGAAGACTTTAATTATTGTGATATTTTTAATTAGAATCTGCAGTTGAGTGAGACACGCATCCACACACATATAGGCTACACTCACACATACACAAAAAATAACACAACAATTCGACACATTCCTCTAGCTCAAACTTGCAACAGCAAGGTCTTGGGTTTGATTCCCATCCCAGGGACTGTATGAACTAATACAATGTATACCTTGTAGTTACTTTATAGTGTCTGACAAATGCATAAATGTAAATAATATTCAAATAACATACATTTGAATCTAAAATAGAAAAGATTTGTATAATAACTGCATGAAGCTCAAGCTCTTCTTATAGGTACATCCTTTCTCTCATATAATTTAGCCCAGTGCTGGTAGGTAAAAGATAATGAACACACGCTGGTGTTGAGGTAAATTCGGACACTGCAAGATGTCTCCGGCATCCGTCTCCCACCCTCCCTCTTTCTGAAAAGAGAGAAATGTGCATCGTCGACAGGATTCGATGCTGTGCATCTGACTATTTTCCATCACAAGGGGCCAAGTTTAGTAAACAGGCAAAACTAATGAGGCACTTTGAGCTGCGAAGCGGAGCTTCAGCCCGGGGCCCGAGAGCCCGCTCGCACCTGATGGAGCCGAGAGACATCAAAGCAGAGGATTACAGCAGCGCCAGGGGCCACATTCACAGACTTATTATACGCCTCGTTCCTAATCCGGTTATCTGCAGAATATGGCTGTGTTTAGGAGGCCTTGGCCTCACACACACACACAACATGCAAGTAGAGTCACATATAGAATGCAAAAAAACACATGCACACACATCAAAAATAGACAAGCACACGGCCACAAACACGCTTAAGAACACCACCTCATATTCATAACTAGAAAGCTTTCCAAACGCTTTATGTAATATTCATCTGCTGCTCATACATGATGCTTGAATCCTTCATAAGGTCATATTACTCTCCGACAGCAGGAATCCATCTGTCAGAGTGCCTGTGTGTGTATCTTCTGAAGGACTCGCAGCCCTGGGCGCATTCGGATGTGTTTCTGTTGGTCAAGTTGGTGCTGTGGTCAGACTTGAAGAGAACACTGGACACGCGGTGAAATGAAAGACAAATGTTTATGGGTGAACACGTCCAGGTCCGATTTCACCCCGAAGAAATCACGTTTCGCATAAAGAAAATGAAGCCATTTTTTTGGACTTCAAGAATGTTTTTGCGTTGTGACATTATCATGACAGTTCAGCACATTTTACCCCCAAACTCTTTACTGTAATGCGTCTGGATGTTATTTTTGAGTTTCTAATTCATATTATTCTCAGTGGGGATTCTCATTAGATTCTCATTACAGTAATACAATATTTTCAGATTTACATCAGCATAAATGCTGTATAAATACTTTGCAATTTATAATATATAAAATATATATACGAGAATGATTTCTTTTTTTGCATTAAGGCAATGCAGACTGCGGTGAGAGTAGAATAAAAGTTATTATTATTATTTAATCACCCTCATGTCTTTCCCATCCCTGATGATCCTTATGAACACAAAAGGAGATGTTTGAGAGAATGTTTGAGCCATTCTTTTCTGTAAAATGAAAGTGAATAACAAGATTTCAAGGCAGGATTTTATTGAATAATACAGTCAAAGCTATGATATGACATCTGTAAATTCAGAAGAAAAGTTCCTTATTCTTTTCTGATGCTTTTTAAAAATATATATTTTGGAGCTTGGCAGCTGTTTTCTATCCACTTTAATTTAAACATTTTAAGACACTTTAAACATCTTAAAATTAATGTGTTTAATTTTTTTAATTATCATTAAAGCAATTTCCCAATGCAAAGTCTTTTCTGTAAGCAAAATATAATTTATTATTTTGTTCTTTTGATTTTGTGGTGAAATATGACCTGGACATGTTCTTGACAGTTTTCATGAGATTCACAGAAACTGACTTTCAAATTGAGTGAGAAAAGGAGAAAGATGACTTAAAATATGTAAAATAAGAGAAGCAGGAGGGAGAGAAAGAGAACAGATAAAGGAAAAGAGATAGTGGGTGAGAGAAAGAGGAGGAAATTCTGACACAGTGATTCAAACTGCATGTGTGTGTCTTCATGTGTGTGTGTTTAGCTGCGAGGAAGGTCAGGTTCTGGCAGAGTTTAATCCTTGGATTGGCAGTTCTGCCCTCTGGTCAGTGCTGATTATCTCCCATAATGCAATGCTGCTCTCTGATAATGATTCTATGGACTGTTTCGAAACTGTAATAATTTTTGTTTAATAATTTCGTTTTTAACTTTTTAATACTATAATTTTTTTAAGTAGTTCAACTGCTCTGTCTCCTAATAACGGAAATGCTCAGCAGCCACGTTAAAAATGTTAATAATGCTGTACGACTATAGAATGGAAATCTAGTTTAATATTTACTGAATACTGCACCGTATTCTCAATATGCTTACAATATTTTTTTAAAATAGTAGGCATTATGTAACAATCAGCATATTAGAATGATTTCTGAAAGATCATGTGACACTGAAGACTGGAGTAATGATGCTGAAAATTAAAAAAACAAACATTTTCAAATATATTCAAATAGTTATTATACATTGTAATAATATTTCACAATATTACTGTTTTCACTGTATTTTTGGTTTTTTAAAAACACTGAAAATTCTTACTGACCTCAAACTTTTGAACATTAGTGTATATATACATCTGTAAATTAATATGTACACCTGAAAATTAAAGGTTGAGCACTGCATTGTGGGATATGTGGTGTTCTCTGTTGTAATAGGGTGTTATGCATACATAAAATATGCATACACATTGCATCAATTGTGTGTATATGGTATTATGCTATTCCACACACAGCCATTTCTCTCTCACGTACACACACACGTGCATTATTTCAATTCACTAGAGTGTGGTAGATTTAGAATGAACCTTTATTTATATTTTTTGTCATAAAGGCTGCTATTAAGAGCCCTAATTAGGGTCTAAAGGGAATTCTGCCCCACAGAGGAGGACAAACTACCTGCTGCGGGTGCGAGTATCACCGTATCAGAGCACCGGTCAAAACACACTCAAACTCTACTAGCCCAGAGCGAGTGAGATAGAGGGAGTGTGGAGACAGCGAGAAAGAAAGAAAAAGAAAGAGAGGGAGAGAGAGAGTTAGGACAGAGTGAATCAATGAATAATTCATAAAACGCTGTTGTAATGTTCCGTCCTAACCCTGCAGGCCTGGTTAAGGTCAAGGATGGCTACAGTGCGTGCGTGTGTGTGTGTGTGTGTGTGATGAGTATGAGCTTTAGATTCTACAAAGCCAAATGGAATAATTCAGAACTGTAATGTAACACAATATTTTAACCACCTTGCACAACACTGCAAATATTTCAACCTGCTATTTGAGGTAGATTTAAACAGATTTCAACAATCCACTGGCCCTATGTATGAAACTTGCATGCTAAATTTCTTTGGAGAGGTGTTATTACTTTTCTAAAGGATCTGATTGGATTTTCACATGCATGAAAAAGTCCTGTAGAATTACATTGCAGGAGGGACACAAACCATATCTAGAGGTTTTTGTCTTGAGCCAAAAGCAATGGTAATCACCCTAGCAACACCCTTGAAACAACCCAAACACTTTAGCAACTGCATGGCAATGAGCAAAAAACCCCCACAGAGTGGAAACCCTAACGGTCAAAATAATTAATTGGTTTGAGTAGAGCCAACTCAAATTAAACAAATTAGTTCAATCAACTTAACTTTTATGGGTATGTAGAACTTTATTTTTCTTTTGAGTTCACATTTTAAGTAATCTGAATTGTTTCATTGTTTTGAGTTTTATCAAATTTTACTTGAACAAATTTACAAATTTAATTGAAACTGGGCTGTGATTTCTATTTCCCAGCATGCTTTGCCATGACACTCAAAAGGGAGAGTAATTGCTAAAATTATTTTGTTATATAATGTTTTTTTTTTGTGCAAGATTAATTTAAGTGGCAGAATTAGTAGTGTTTAATGTTTTTTTTATGCTAGTTTAGAAGAGTTTCTGTTATGTTGGTTTATTTTGTAGGGTTTCCATCATGACGAATGGAGTATGAGATTAGTTCGAGAACAGATATAAGGTATAAATTGCTGTACTCATTCAGCAAGTGCTATGCTAATGCTATCAAAGCATTGTGTTACCAATTAGCAAGGTAGCATTTGTTGAATTAGTTAGCCAAGTTTCCACTACTAAAACTATTTCAGGTTAGATTACATGATAATTTTAAGTTATGTGTATGAATTAGCTTACTCAAATATTTCTAAAATGCATGACTAAAATGCATGTTTGAGCTGTTTTAACTGAAATAATCTTCTACTGGAATATCTTAAAATAAGTCAATGGCATTGTTTTGTCTCAAGATGCACACCAGTAATGTTTTGGACATGTTTACAAAAGTTACTTAAATGCCCTATTTTAACTAAGGCCTAATCCTGGCTTAATCTAAGCCCTGTCTGTGAAACCAGCCCTACACTTCTTAATTTAACAAAAATGGATGTAACTGATTACCATTTTTTTTTTTTGGAGTTTTGCCAATTTATTTGGGTTTACAACACATTTTCATCATGGCAACAAGTTTTGCAAAGGAAAGATGTTCTTTGTAAAATGTAGTTTAATTTAGCCTAAATCGAACTAATAAAAGAACAGCCGTGTGTTAATGTAATTATGTAAATTATGATTTTGAGTTCAATCTCCAACTGTGTGTAATGAGGATGTTGTGTTTGATTTCCTGTAAGTGGATGATTTGTTGTGTCTAAAACACAAACACACACACACACACACACACACACACACACACACACACACACACACACACACACACACACACACACACACACACACACACACACACACACACACACACACACTTCAATTCTGAAGTTTGTTGATTAACTAAGGACGTTCAACCCTGCTAAACCTTCAATCAGCCTTTGTGGTTTTATGGGTTTTAGGCACTTTTCCACTGCAGGACCAGTTTTTTAACTTTTTAGGCTGATTTAAGTCCAACAGTTCCATTCGTCTCTCTTTCTTTCTGTCACTCTTTCCTCACATCCGTCCAAGTTTCTTTCTTGTTTTAGCGCAACACAAAGTGAATGTCGCGTTTCTTTGCACTTATTCCTTCAAAAACTTCCAGCTTTAATAATTTGCGGCACAAACAAATTAATGCTGTTCTAATTACACATTTGTGGTCATTCCGAACAAACACGTAAACAACGAAAATCTGATTACGAGTGTGAGATTATTTTTCTTCTCATTACAACACGAGCAACACACGATATGAGCAATGGAGAAACCTCCAAGCTACACATTAACGCCACACACACACACACTCGCAATAACGAATGCAATAACAGCAACAAACAACAATAACAATAATAAAACCTTTGGAAAACGTTTCATAAATGATCAGTGTGTAATTAGTGTAATCTATGATGCGGCCTCCTTATGGAGAACTATTTGCGCGCTCCTCGTCTGTGTGTGTGTGTGTGTGTGTGTGTGTGTTCTCACGTGCCCTGCAGGGCCGACCTTCCAATCATTATCTGTCTGTCTTATTACCCCGCCAACCCAAGCCCACTTTTAAATAAAATATGCAAAGGTTTCTTAAATGATGACCCCGGGCGACGTGGATCTCCTTTGCTGCTGTACAGGCTGTTAATCTGAGAAATGCAAATTCTCTTCATCTTCCTCCGCTGCTTTATTAACTTTTTTGAATTTAAAATTCCACGAACAATGAGTTCTGTCAGCTTCTGGAATTATATTTTCCTCTTTTCTTTTCATGTGCTCGCAGAAGCGCGTTTCACCAGGGGAAATAAGACGGTTTCATCTCCTTCTCTCCATTTAATTGGCTGCTTTGCAATTATTAGTTTTTGCTGCTAAAGTCTTTTTTTTATTATTTCTCTTCCTGTTTTCTTAAAGCGATAGATGTCAACATTAGTTTGTTGATCTGCGAAACTAGAGGAGCGGTGGACGTTCCTGCTGCTTTGCCACCTCAGAATGAGAAGTCGTCTGCGAGGGGACGGTTCTCTTCTCCTGCATGGGGTTTATTTGGCTCTATTCCCCTCCTCTTCGTTCTCTTGCTCTCTTCTGTCATTGAAGTCTGAACTGCATATAGCTCATGAATTCTACAGGATTACAGACGCAAAATCTCTGATGGCACCCGCATAGATTTTTTATAGATTTATAGATGTAGAAAGACATTATTCTTTTAGAAAATATTTTTTTTGTACAGATTAACCAACAAAAGGACAGTTTACTGTAACTTCTTCTACCCACATGTATGATGATATTGGCTATCATATCTATGATATATCAAGATTTTAGAGTGATAAAGCGCATGAATGAGACAATAAAGAGCACTTTATGAGACAATAAAGTTCTTGATGTGCAAGAAAGTTATTAAGCGTAATACAGAAAAATACAGAGCGTGCACAGAAAGCCACATCTCTGAGCGTATGATCGCAAATTCAGTTCTCTTTTACATCTTATTGCGCTTGAATGGTCGAATACAAACACAGTTATGAAATAGCAACTAGATTGTATTTACACTAAGTGAAAATATATTTTCTTAGAGATATGCAATTTACACTAAGTACAAATAGCGATAGCTGCTATTACACTATGTAAAAATAGCTGTATTTTCTTGCAATAAGTATAAATAATAATTTACTCTCTCTCTGTTATTTTTGCATTGGTGCAAATAGTATCTGCTACTATTTAAAAGTAGTAAATGGATGCCACCTTATTGGGACAGACAATAAATCCCTGCCTGGTAGATACCCCTAATCCTAAACACTTTATTAGTAAACACACGTTAGACACTTTATATCCCCTTTTTGAATGTTTTCTTTATTCTTTATTGAAAATACATGCCTTTCCGATCTGATATGTGATTGGAAATTGGAGTAGAGCGAGTTCAGCAGATTCACGGGTCGATTTGCGTCAAAACCTTCAGCGCGGTCTCTCTTGAAGCCAACACGGAAGTGACTTAAACTGCAATTCATCGACTGGCCGCTAGAGACAGGCTCCAAAAGGGAGTTTTTTTTACAGCTTGGTAAAAAAAATTGGTTTTGGTTTATACAGCTAATTTTGCCCTTCATGACAACTGAGGCGGGTTGATTTTTTTTATAACTCATCCGTTTAAATTATATTAAGCCTTAAAGTTCTGCATAATTAAGGGCGTGGCGACTTGAGTGACAGGTGGATTGCCGCTATAGACTTGGTCTGCATTACTGGGAACGCCCACAAAAACGTCATATCTGCCATATGCCATGGGGGAAAACAAGCCATTAGAATGAATGCAAGTAGTAGACCTTGTTAGACGCTTTATCTTTATTCTTTGTAATGATTACGATTCATTTTTGCTTGGTGCAGTTCCGAAAAGTTGCCATGTGGCGTTCTGCACCTCTAGTAAGTTAAAAAACCCTGATCTGAAGTTTTATACTGCCAAATAAACTGACAGAGCCGTTCGTCAATTCCAAAGCCTTTGCAATGCGTCCATTTCAATTAAACATTTGCACTACATGATGCTGGTATTATTGTAAAGATTAAAAAAAGAGATGTCATAAATTGCAATGGCAAAAGTTTGTTGAACAAATTGAGACTCAATTTATCGTTAAAGCAGTATTTCACGATGAGCAATCACACAGCTACATAATGCGTGAGGATATTAATGTACAAAACATTCATAAGTCTTCTTTATTTCATGATGGGCAGGGCTGGGCTCAAGCTTGTGCTTCAAGCTGATAGTCACATTATATGTACGACACTTGTACATTTTCTCGTCAAAATGCATGCCACTCCCACAAATATTACACAACATAATACCTAGGCTACTTCATAAATCACCCAGTCTTTTGATGAAGACCGTTGCTATAAAAGAGTAAATAAAAAAACGTTGCTATTGTCAGTAATTCTAATAATATTGTGACACGGACATGTCAACTCCAAATTTCATAGCACAAGACACGTTTTATGATCATTTTTAAAACGTTAAATGTATGTAATACATAGTTTTAATCCACTAAATTCAGGAACACTGAATGAACGTCTTCATGGAAAGACTGGGTGATTTATGTAGTAGGCATCGTCATACCTATTTGGGGGTCGGCGGAGCAGCATGTATTTTGAAGAGATAATGACACCTCTGGCCATTGATTCCATTGGGTCGTTTATCAGTCACAGATACTGCACGGACAATCTGACCCAATATGGCTCAGTTTTTCTATATATCTTGCTCTGTCGAGCGGCAGAAGTGATTCTACACAGGCTAAACTGGGTTAACCCCATGCATTTCCATTGTGGGGAAATGGACTGTTTTCCCCCACATCGACTCCGCCCCCACGTTGACTCCGCCCCCACGCCACGCCCCCAGCTATGACACAACGCCGACCAAGTCTATGGTCGAGCTAGGCAGGCGTGGTTTCAGCAACCAGGCACCTCAGCTCCACCCACGTCCCACCTCTTTGCCCATTTTCAGTTATCTGGGTGTGATGCGCTGCCAAAATGGCGGCGGCGGGCTCGACCAAACCTATGGGTGAGGTCACGGACACTACGTCCATATTTTTTTATAGTCTATGTATGAAATACACACACACACACACACACACACACAAATAACAGTATATATATATATATATATATATATATATATATATAGTCAAAATGATAAAGATCTGAAGATCTTACTGTGGAATGGATAATAATGCACAAACCCACATATACACTCTCATTAGAAAGAGACACAATCACATATGGTCATGCATTCATTCACGTGATTACATATTTATATCCAATCAGGTCACAGTGTCGGCTTTGATATGCTCATGATTGGCTGGCACAGTCTTTTAAATTCTCCCAGAATGCACCTCAGCAGGGCTTCATTAAAAGGTGGCTGCAGGGTGGAACGAGCAGTGACCACAGGTGGTTTGAATGCATGGTGTCCTGAGGGAGTGTGTGTGTGTGTGTGTAGGAGGGTACGGGGGGTTAGTTTGTCTGATCTGGGGTCCTGTCTACACTCTGGGGATTTAGATCTGAACAGTCTTTCTCCTCAAAAATTCCACATTCATGAGAGTAACACACACACACACACACACACACACACACACACACACACACACACGGTCGTCAGAGCTCATGACCAACTGTCCGCTGGTCTGATCTACTTGCAATAAAATGTTTCTTGCTAAAATAAGTATTGAATGAATTATGACAGCAGATGGGAGCCATTATACACTGTTATAAGGAATGTTGTGGCTTGCAGACTTTTAGGCAAACTAGGCCTATTTCTTTAATTTATTACGAAAACTGCATGTTGTCTTATGTAAGAGTCATTTGTTCAGGAATCAGACGGGCTCATAATAGTCATTCGTTTGGCATTGAGCTGTATGTTTTTTGATTCACTAAAAAAAACTGGTTCACAAGAGTCATCAACGGTTGAACTGTATGTTTTTTGATTCACTAAAGAGCCAGCTCAAGAGTCATTTGTTTGTGAATCAGACTGTAGTCTTGTTTTTGCACGCAATATTCAGGGCTGCAATATTCATTTCCCAAAAGCATTGTCCCTACAATCATACGATGGCTGGCGCTTTATTATTTTGTGTACACAGCCTTTTTGTAGCATCAATACAGACTGCAAACTCGCATCCACACTCAGGTTAAATATTTTTTTTTTTTGCATAATAATTCCCATGCACTGCAGGAAACATTAATACACCTCAAGTCCTGACCAAAACCATGCAATAACTTTGTGTGAGGAACAGACTGAAACTTCAAACAAATGAGGACAGATTTCTTGTAAATAAACCAGAAGCTGCGTGTCGACAAGTGCTTGAGTTTCTCCATCTGCTCTCAGCTTCCTCAGCTGTCCTGGAAATTACCACTTTGCACCAGTGTTATTTTAGGGTACGTTTACATGACAGACGACGACATTGTCAAAGCTATGAAAACGACTAAACACGCTGTATTATGCATTCCTGGCCAGTAGTTGGCGAGGTAAACAAACACAACACGCTTATAGAGTGATGCAGGTTTGATGTCAGAACCCAGAAGACTAATTCGCCATTGGTTCCTTCAAGATCCTCCTATGGGGTTTTATAATGAGGTTTTTCGATTTATGTGTGAAGTAAAGCCTGTGGTAAATAACTTGTCTATACTTTGATGTTTTTTCTACAATGTATATGACACACACCCACACAAATTTTGTAAGCAAGTTATATTCATTTTTGAAAACATAAGTTTTTCATAAGTAACTGGATAAGGCAGTCTAGAGTGTGAGTGTGTGCAGTGTACGCTGTAGAACAAATCGTCAAAGTATCACAGGCTTTATTTTACTCATAAATTGAAAAACCTTATTATATAAGCCATGGGAAAATCTCAAAGGAACCAGCGGGGAATTAGACTTCCGACTACTTCTGCGTTTTTATTGTTTACATGGGGACGGTAACAATATTGTTTTCAAAAATGTGTACTTTGAATCCGTTTTCAAAAGTTGAACGGCCAAAACACATAAAAAGTTTAAGTTTTAGTTATTTTGATATATCAAGTTAAATTGAATTAAAATGAAAATATTGCATTGGCAGCACGGAAATAAAAGGAAACAAAAGTTTCAGCTTTTATATTTTATTTTGCTTCAGGTATTGTTTATATTATTTCACTAACACGTGACAAAAATATTTTAGTTTTAATTTCAGTTTTACTTAACTATAATTGTTATTATAGAAGGTATGCATTGATGTCACTTTCCCGCCGGAACACGCCCCCTCAGCCGGACTGAGTGGCAGAAGAGCATGACTGGATTTAATAGGGAAAACTCTGAAAACGCCAGTAAAACAAATGATTATCAGTTAAACTAAAGGTTGGACTCGATATAAGGGTTCATTACAACTTACCAAAGATCCAGTGATCCATGGATAATGACATGCAGCCAGGAATCGTGTTTTTTTAATTACACGACTCCAGGGATATACATAAAGCAAATTCGCCTGTGAACGCTTTATATAAATACAATATAGGTCTAAATCCGGATGATCACTTATATCAATATATCGTCATATCATCCAGCCCTAAAACTTGTATAGTTTTTGTCAGTGTTTATTTAAAAAAATTCAATTATGCAGAATTTGAGATGGTAAATATTGAATTGATGAGTTGTCAATACAATATGTAACAGTACAATATAGGGTATGATTTTACCCCAAAATTCAACATATTGACACAAAATGATAACTGCAAATCCACGTTTCGCTGCCTGGAGTCCAGTTGTTTCTGTGAATTGCATCGATCCATTTGCCTCTCTTTTCTGTAGCATTTGGCAGTCTGTAAAAATATACCTTGGATTTCTTGTCAAATGTATTGTTGCGAAGCTCTTTCCCGTTTTAGCTGTGTTTTGTGTGTTTCTCGGGGCATTCACGCTAGGGCTGTGCAATTAATCGAATTTCGATTTCGATTTCGATTTTGCCTCCCAACGATCACCAAAATAGTACAATCGAGAAAAAACGATTATTTTGCCTTGCGTTCTGAATGAAACGCGCACGCGCACATCCGCCCCTCCCGAACCCACAAGTCTCTCTCAGTTCGTGAGTCTCGTGTTCATATCATCCGCTGGAATTTAAAAACTCGGCGCGAGTAAAGATGGCAGAAGGAGGGCAGTTACAGCAGCGTTTGGTGAGCAAAAAAGGCAAAACCAACTCCGTTGTCTGGGAACATTTTGGCTTCGAGGAATCAGACGATAGCAGAAATATGTTTCGTGCAAGATTTGCTACATGGTAGTGGCTGCAACGCAAGGCAACACCACGAATTTGTTTAACCACTTGAAAATTAAACAGAGTGACCTATGACAATCTAATAAAGAAACAAAAACTGACGAGAGCAGGGGAGCCGTGTAAACGTCCTTTTTTTCCTTCATATTTTTCAAATAATTCTCTCTTTGTAAACTTTGTTCAATGCATGCGAGATTGCGAGTGCTGCCATATTTTCGAATATGACCAGTCGTTTTCACCGTCATCACCCGGGTTTAGTGCTTTAGGGTTTAGGTTTAGAATGAGAAGCCGCGCGCGCTGTGAGAAAATGTGTCTCTGTGCGTTCATCCGAGAGCGCGCACACGTCTCTCAGCGCGCAAATATTGAGTTATCTTTCAAGTCTTGCTCTTAAACGGACAAACTCACACAAAACGTATGTCAACATGTCCATCTTGATGAGTATCTTAGCAGACAGTCTGTATATGCCTTAAGTGAACTTTATACAGTCGATAAAGAAGACGCGAGGTCTTAAAGGGGCAGTAGCCTTTACTGCTGTCTGTTTAATGTCAAACAACAAAAGACAAGGACATCACTCACCGCTCTTGATTGAATAGCTTTTGTAAGTTTAATAGGATTAATCTTTAATTTATGCACTCAAATATGCAATGTTATTTTACATTTGATACATTTCTGTACCTGAAAACTAATGTTAGACGTACATGAAAAGCATAGCCGAACCATATTGTTGATCTTATTTATTTGTGGTTATCATTTTTACGTGAATACTTTTATACTTTGATTCGAATATATGTTATATTATTTATTTTAATAGTTCAAAAAGTACAACAAATGTTACAATTTCAATTGAATTGTTGAAAGGTGTATTTTTAATAAATACAACACATTCCCAAAGTCATGTGAAATAATCGTGTTACATAATCGTGATTTCAATATTGACCAAAATAATCGTGATTATGATTTTTTCCATAATCGAGCAGCCCTAATTCACGCTGAAAACCAATGCTGCCACTCAATCTTTTGCCACTCAGTGGGCGTAACCGCAGTCACTCCAGCCCACGGTGATATCCCGTGCACTGCATACCCTCTATAATAATTTGTCCACATTGCTTTTTTAATTGGCACCTGCTAACAAGATATAATAGTTCACCCTGTAGTCAATAATTTGACACCTTAAAGGGTTAGTTCACCCAAAAATGAAAATTCCCCTTCCCCTCATGTCGTTCGACACCCGTAAGACCTCCATTCATCTTCGGAACACAAATGAAGATATTTTAGTTGAAATCTGATGGCTCAGAAAGGCCTCCATTGACACAATGCACTGTACACTCTCAAGACCCATAAAAGGTACTAAAGACATCGTTACAAAGTCCATCTCACTACAGTGGTTCTACAATAACTTTATAAAGCGACGAGAATAGTTTTTGTGCGCAAAAACAACCTAAATAACGACTTATATAGTGATGACCGATTTCAAAACACTGCATCATGAAGCTTCAAAGCGTTATGAATCAGTGAGTCGAATCATGATTCGGATCGCGTGTCAAACCGCCTAACTGTTGAAATTTGGCGATCCAAACTGCTGATTCGACTCGCTGATTCATAACGCTTCGAAGCTTCACAAGGCCGTGTTTTGAAATCGTCATCACTATATACGTCGTTATTTAGGGTTTTTTTGCGCACAAAAACTATTCTCGCCGATTCATAAAGTTATTGTAGAACCACTGTAGTGAGATGGACTTTGTAACGACGTCTTTAGTACCTTTTATGGGTCTTGAGAGTGTACAGTGCATTGTGTCAATGGAGGCCTTTCAGAGCCATCAGATTTCAACTAAAATATCTTCATTTGTGTTCCGAAGATGAACGGAGGTCTTACAGGTGTCGAACGACATGAGGGTAAGTAATTAATGACAGAATTTTCATTTTTGGGTGAACTAACCCTTTAAGTCTTTGATCACCAAAATTAAATATTTAAAAAATGTTCCTGTGAAAAAAACCTTTCATGCCTTAAAGTAGCTTGAATGTAACTCTACACCCTTGCTTCATTTAGTATACGCAGAGCCATAAATATGCATGAATAGCCCCGCCCCCACCCACTCACACCATTCAGAGATCCACTTGCTCAACTTTTACTGTAGTAAACGCTGCACAGTGTCGGACACATAACAGTAATTAACATGATGAGCCTTTTGCTTGAGAGTCAGTGGAGAAAGCCATATAGTTCATCATAACATCATAATATACATCATATTGTAAATATAATTCACCCGCTATATTGCTAAATGTACCCGATTTACGTACCACATTGACATGATTGGTTACAAGGTAGTTTGTGACATAAGGAACACCGGTGATTTCGTTAATTTAAATGAATGTGATTAGGACCAACAAAGAATACATTTTTAACGTTTACATGAGGGTATAGCAAATGTCCAAAGCCAGTGTGCGTCCAGGACAAGAGGCGAAAATCGAATGCAATGCTGTGAACTAATGCGTGAGTTTTATCAAAGGCAGAACATGTTTGGTTGATGATTTTAAATATTTTTGCTTTTAAACATTTGATTTTAATAGAGATTCATGCAAACATCCTGACACTAAAAGCAGATGAGAGAAGGGCGAACAACAATAAGAACCAACGCGCATAACGCATTTGTAATACGATTTATTGACAGCACATTTCGGAAAGTATATATCTGTTTTCTTTTCTTTTTAAATGTGCATTATTTAATGATTCCCATGTAATTTCCCAACTGCAATAGGTTTACATTGGCCCGTTATTGGTGTGAGCCCAGGATGGACTGCTTTAATGTGTGTATTTAAGTCACAAAAACGTCAAATCGCTCACGTTCTCTCCCTTTCCCCAGGGTTGCATAAGTTCAGTATTTCTGAGATCTTACTCCAGGCATACAGAAGAAGAAAGTGACACTTTTAATTAATCATAATGGTAAAAGAGAATAATGATTAATCAGTGTGATTGCTATCCACATGTTCTAAAACGTCTGCCAAAGATCATTGCTGGCAGCTCTTTACAGATGAATGACATATATAAAATGTAGTGAAATATAACAGGCACAGATGCATTCAACCAGCACAAGTCAACCAGTTGCCCCTGTTGAATAATAGTCAAAAATCTGTCAAATTATGGTTGTGAATAAAAGCCTAAATTCATCATATAAATGAATCATATACACCATCTGTTCATCATATAAAGCGATTGAGTCTCTTCAGAAATTTTGGACTAAACCGCTTCATATGGATTAGTTTTACGATCTCTTTATGAACTTCTTGAAGTGTCAAAGTGATAGTTGTTTAGCTGTCAATAGAGGGACAGAAGTCGCTCCTATTTTATTAAAATATCTTAATTTGTGTTCGTAGATGAATGAAAGTCTCCCGGGTTTGGAACGACATGAGGGTGAGTAAATTATGACAATTTTCTTTTCTTTTTAAACTAACCCTTTAACACATACAACATGTGGTGAAAATCAAGTTTTTATTGTTGGTTGTACGTCAATGTGGTGTTTTTAATATGCTATAAGACAAACCATGTGCAAATTCATAAGTCAACAACATTATTGAGTATTTTCTTATTAAAACCGGTTTGAATCAAAAAAACACGGTTTGAAATTGCCGGTGTTTTTTACATCACAAACTACCTTGTAACCAATCACGTCACGAGGGGGGGCGGGCTTTAGCATATCATTAAATGCTGCAAAGCAGGGCGTCTCAAGAGAAGCCATACTGGCATAGTTTTCTGTTGATATGAAAAGTTGTGTACATTTAGCAATATAGCGGGTGAATTATGTATATGATGTATATTACAATGTTATGATGAACTATATGCCTTTCTCCACTGAATTTGTATGATGTTCAAAGCGTATCTAAGGCTGCTGATTTTTAGAAGGCATGCTGAGATTGCGAACGGGAACATGGTTTATGTAACATTAGCAACATGTTATTATCTGTTTGATAATGTAATCAAGCAAAAGGTTAATCAAATTAATTTCCGTTATGTGTCTGATGTTGTAAAGAGCGATACCATTGTGCAGCGTTTACTACAGTGAAGTTGAGCGAGTGGATCTCTGAGCTGGTGTGAGTGAGTGGAGGCGGGGATCCATGGGCGTCGGAAGCAAAAAAAATGTGGGTGGGTCCTCAGAAATTTTTTACTGGAGTAGATGCCAATTACATTAAGTACAAATATACCGCTTTGCTTGCTAAACGTATAGTTTGGAAAGACAAAATTACGGAAATCACCATATCATTGAGAGCGGCAGTAGTGTAGGGGTAAAACACACGGCATCTAGTTTTGACACAAATCGACCCGCGGTTCGAGTCTGGCTTTTGCCAAACTCAATCTTCTCCGTTTTCCCATCACATATCAGATCGGAAAGGCATTTATTTTCAGTAAAAATGAAGAAAATATTAGAAAAGTGGAAATAAAGTGTCTAACATGTGTTTAATAATAAGTGTTTATGGATTAGGGGTATGCTAAGCTATGCGAAAAGTGCTATCGGCAGACCCGGAGATCGGCTGAATGGATTCAAAAACGGTAAAACTCAACTGTTTTACTCTAGGGGAGTTGGAAAATTAGCTATTTTAAAAAATATTGGCGTGTTCCTTTAAATAATGAATCAGTAAATGTTGAATTTAATATTAACTAAGATTAATACATGCCTTATAAATATTTGTAAGTGTTAATTCATGTTAGTAATGTAGTTAATGTAAGGTGGTACCAATTATTTGTGTGTGTGTGTGTGTGTGTGTGTGTAATCTACTTTTTTTTGATGATCAGAAATCATGATCATACTTTATATGAATGTTTTTTTTACCCCCAAGGTGAAAGTACAATCATTTGGATTGTATTTTTTTACTTAAAGGTCAAAGGGTTTCCAGCTGACCACAAAGTGACGGGGGGGTTTTTTCAGAGCGTCTGATTTGTGATTTTATTTATCTGAGTTTGAGGAGAACAGGCCAGCAGTCAATGAATCACTACATTAATGAGGACGGGACACACCTTTATTTTTCTCCTGTCTTTTGTTACAGAATAACTTCAAAGCACCCAGTACCTCTACGTTTCTTTTCCAATTACAGTTTTCTTTTGCTTTTGTTTTTCGAGGGCAAAATGGATTGTGTAAAGTATGAGCTCCTGCATTATGGAAGTGCTTACGTTGAGATTTCTTTTTTACCTTGACTAGTAGTTGAATTATGTTGTGCATGTGTGTGTGTGTGTGTGTGTGTGTGTGTGTGTGTGTGTGTGTGTGAAGTGCTTGGCTTAGGAATTTCTCAGACTTGGATCTGCCCCCTTAGGGTGAACGTCATGTCAGGATTTGAAAGAACAAAGACAGTGAAACCTACACACACACACACACACACACACACACACACACGCACACACACGTACAGTAGTAGAGATAATTGCCGCAGGTGTGCTGTTTTGATCCTCAACAGTATGATGAGACACAGAGGAAACCTGGCCTAAGGTGTGCGTGTGTGTGCGTGTCTGTGTGTGTGTGTGTGTGTGTGTGTGTGTGTGTGTGTGTGTGTGTGTGTGTGTGTGTGTGTGTGTGTGTGTGTGAGAATGACAGTGAAGATCATGACAGACTGATTTTCAGCTCCTTAATGAAAATGATTAATGTGATTAAAGATCAAACACACCCAGCGGATCTTAGTAAAACTCACAAACCGCATCTCAGTCATTTGCCAGTCACTTCGGATAACGCAGATTCTCACCTGTCATCTCATCTGTGTTTATTTCTTTTATTTAAACGGCACCTACGGCGTATTGTTATGACAGCCTTTATTACCATGACTACTGTAACGTAAGGGACCTGCTGTAGGTTATCCTGGAGCAATACAACTGAAAAACATGAAAAAGAAGAAACGTATTCTGTCATCAGTTGCAAATAAATACATAAAACCTCCATTATGTACAATTTGTATGTTCAATATGTATGACGAACACTCACCATTCAATGCTCTACAAATAATTTCATTCTGCATGAGCATTCTGATCTGCCCAAAGTGTTTGGGAAACCTGAAACAGGTTTGAAACAGTCATTATTTTTGCTGATAAAATATAAAATAACATAAAATATATTAATTAGTTGAAATGATTTATCAGTTAAATTAAAATGAAATGGTCAGGTCTTAAAGCTGCAGTCCGTGACTTTTTGCGCTCTAGCGGTTAATAAACAAAACTGCATGCGTCTTGAGGAAGAACATTGCAGTCGGAGCTACTTCTCTCTGTTTATGTCTATGGCGAATCACACAGCGGTTCCTACCAGACCGGTCTGAAATAGTCCCAATATAAACACTTAGTTTACACTATGTGCAAGTGTACCTAGTTTACAAGTGTACCATAATGATTCAGGGTAAGACAAAAACACGGTTTGGAAAAAGGATTCATGTTGTACATTCTCATTATATCATTTTTAAAAATCTTGAACACAAAAAAAGTTACGGACAGCAACTTTAAACTATGGAAAAATGAAATGTGAATCTCTGTCTCTCATACAATCAAACAAAAAGGTACAAAAGCGGTCACCTTTGTACCATATTTACCCCTAAAGGGTGCATATTAGTACCTTTGGAAAAGTTCTATCCCTTAACTCAAGTCAAGTTTAATTTTACTTTCAATTTTAAAGAGTTAGTGATTAATACATTATGTTATTAATTACTCGCCCTCATGTTGTTCCAAACCTTCGTAAGACCTTCGTTCATTTTCAGAACACAAATGAAGATATTTTTGATGAAATCCGAGAGCTCTCTGACCCCTCCATAGACACAGACATCCCAACCTGCAAAAATTCATTTCAGGGAGGTATAACACCCCCCCCCCCCATCATAACTATTTACACACACGCCAAAAGTAAACTGTACAGCGTGCAAGATTGTCATTATGTTTAACGCTTATAAGACAGGGGTACACTTTCGCGTAGTCATGGCACTCCAGTTTCTAGATACACTGAACTGTTTAATTCGGTTCGGGAGAAGAGACAAAAGCCCGCCCACACTGACGAATGATTGGTTGACTTACCGAAACAGGCCAATCAGGATGCTCTCTGTCTCACATCCGCTTCTCGAGGCACTGGTTTGGAGCACAGTCTCTGTCTTGCATGCGCGCTCTTGCTCGCTCGCTCTAGATTCCGGGAGATTTTAACAAATTTGCGGGCATCAGGGAGCCGCTATCAATTTGCGGGAGACTCCTGGAACTTCCGGGAGACTTGGGATGTCTGTAGACAGCAATTACCACTTTCAAGGTCCAGAAAGGCAGTAAAGACATTGTTAAAATATGGACAGCAGCTTTAAACTATGGAAAAATGAAATGTGAATCTCTGTCACTCATACAATCAAAAAAAAAGGTACAAAAGCTGTCACCTTTGTACAATATTTACCCCTAAAGGGTGCATATTAGTACCTTTGGAAAGGTTTTATCCCTTAACTCAAGTCAAGTTTAATTTTATTTTCAATTTTAAAGGGTTAGTAATAATACATTCTGTTATTAATTAATTCCGGGAGACTTGGGATGTCTGTAGACAGCAATTACCACACCAAAGGTATAAGACATTGTTAAAATAGTCCATGTGACTCCAGCGGTTCAACCTTAATTCAATGAAGCAACGAGAATACTTTTTGTGCTCGAAAAACAAACAAAAATAACTTTATTCAACAATCTCTTCTCGTATGTGTCAGCCTCCTACGCAGTGTACGTTGGTCAGCTCCTGCATCAGCATCATGTGTCGTGGTGCTCACTTGAACAGCTTCGGCCAATGGTAAGGCGGCGTTCTGGCGTAGCTCTGGCGTAGCTCTGGCGTAACTCGGAAGCGCTGGACTGTATTTACTACTTCAACAGTGTAGGAGTCTGACACAGACGTGAAGAAATCGTTGAATAAAGTTGCTATTTTTGTTTGTTTTTTGTGCACAAAAAGTGTTCTCGTCGCTTCATAAAATTAAGGTTGAACCACTGGAGTCACATGGACGATTTTAACTATGTCTTTACTTTACTAATTGCTGTCTATGGAGGGGTCAGAAAGTTTTTAGATTTCATCATAAAGATCTTCATTTGTGTTCTGAAGATGAACGAAGGTCTTACGGGTTTGGAACGACATGAGGGCGAGTAATTAATAACAGAATTTTCTTTTCTACCAGAAAGACTCGGGAGGCCAGATGAAGTACAATGAAGTAACAAATTTGTTAACAGACCAGCAAGTATTATATTTAGAGTTTCTTTGGCGTAGCTCCCATCTCAGGGGTAACGGACTCTGCATTTCCTGCCTGGGAGGTATAGGCAGGGACCATCCTGGTGGTGGTGGGGAGGATGGAGGTTGTCGTAAATGTTGTTCGTACGGGAAGAAGGAGGCGGGAACCGGCGGACATTCAAAATGTTTAATCAAAATAACGACAAAATAAAATGGCGGCGGCAGCCCCTCGCGGTCGACTGCCGCCTACATACAAACACAAATGAAAATAAAAAGCTGCAGCCCCTCACGGACGACTGCAGCGAACACAAAATAAAACATAACACAAAATCCAGGCCTGGTCCTCTCTCGTCCCTCACTGTCGTCGCTCCTCCTTTATACTCCCTCACTCCTCCGCAAGGGCCGAGATCGCTGCGGCTCGCAGCTGGCGCTCATCCTCTCTGATGAGCGCCGCCTCGTCCTGCCCTCACGGTCCCTCTGCCTCGCTGCTCGCCACAGAGGTAAATGTTGGTGTCAGCATCTGTGAACTCAACATGTGTGTTTTATACTCTGAGAATTAGGACATGATTGGTTTGGTCTGAATGTAATAAGTGATGTAACATTGAATCTTCCTGGCAGAACTTCTACGCTAGAGCTTTCATTCCTGGGTGAACTAACCCTTTAATAAAGTTTCTGTAGTATAGCGTGTTCATGCCGCATGCTTGCAACGTCCAGCTACACTTGTTAAAATGTGCAGTATGTAACCGGAGCGTGGTGCTGTCACTTTTCAATAGTTACACTATTGTACCTTATTTACCCCTGAACGGTGCATATTAGTACCTTTTTTAAAGGATTCCGCCCCGGTGACAGATTTTGTACCTTTTTTTTGTACCATCCCACAAAGCAATGTGCTCAATTTGGCCAGCAGTGTCATGAATGAACCAGGTGTTATATCAGGCTTATTATCTTCTTATTGACTCACTAGTTGCTCAGACTGACAAAAGTTGCGATGTTTTAGGGCGTTTTCACACCTGAAAGTCCACACCAAGGTCCGAACCGAAGTTCATGTTTTGATACATTTTATACATTCGGTTAGTTTTGGTTTGGTTTCACATTGCAATTATGTGAGCGCACTAAAGAACTTTACATGACACACTTGCGTCCACTCGTCATCATCTATGTGTGTAAACGAACGTGCGTCTGATGTCAGCGTCTTTGACAAGAATGAATGAACGGACGCATATCGTTGCCACTATTGAACAGTGCGCATTGCTTGACTATTTTCTTTTCGTTAAAGTGGACATTTCAAGCTTTATATACACATATTTCTCATGTTTGTGAGACGAGTAGCCTGCTGAGTTTCGGTTTATTTATGAGACGCGCTCCAGTTCATGTGCAAAGCATGTGATCGCTCCCGCGATTATTGTCTGCTATAGACTATTTGCTTCTCTCTAGACCGCCGGACACATAACAGTAATTAATGTGATTAGCCTTTTACTTGACTACAGCTAATAATTTGTTGCTAATGTTGCACAAACCATGTTCCCGTTCGCCATCTCAGGGCCCTATTTTAACGATCTGAGAGCATGATCTGAAGCGCACAGAACAAGTGCACTTAGGGCGTGTCGGAATCCACTTTTGCTAGTTTAACGACGGAAAAACGGTCGGCGCGCTTAAAGGAACACTGTCCCTTTAAGGACCGCGTGTTCTCTAGGCTGCGCTGCTGTCAATTTAAGACCTGCCCGCATCTACTATACAGACACACGCCGATTTTACTTTCTCTTTAGACATAAACCGACTGTGTTTATGTAAACCTTGTGTGTATTTGACAGTATTAGCGCAGTAAGACTACTTAGTCCAGTAATCACGTGTTTGACAGGCTTTTAGTGTGCACGCTCGGAAAAGCACGTGCATAAGCACGCGAATGAAATGTTTAGACGCCAAGGCTTTAAAACACATGCAAATAATGAACTTTCATGATTGTGAATATCTATAGTGTTCCGTGAGTATAACTCTACCACTAACGTGTGATGTGAATGTACACTCACCTAAAGGATTATTAGGAACACCATACTAATACTGTGTTTGACCCCCTTTCGCCTTCAGAACTGCCTTAATTCTACGTGGCATTGATTCAACAAGGTGCTGAAAGCATTCTTTAGAAATGTTGGCCCATATTGATAGGAGAGCATCTTGCAGTTGATGGAGATTTGTGGGATGCACATCCAGGGCACGAAGCTCCCGTTCCACCACATCCCAAAGATGCTCTATTGGGTTGAGATCTGGTGACTGTGAGGGCCATTTTAGTACAGTGAACTCATTGTCATGTTCAAGAAACCAATTTGAAATGATTTGAGCTTTGTGACATGATTATCCTGCTGGAAGTAGCCATCAGAGGATGGGGACATGGTGGTGATAAAGGGATGGACATGGTCAGAAACAATGCTCAGGTAGGCCGTGGCATTTAAACGATGCCCAATTGGCACTAAGGGGCCTAAAGTGTGCCAAGAAAACATCCCCCACACCATTACACCACCACCAGCAGCCTGCACAGTGGTAACAAGGCATGATGGATCCATGTTCTCATTCTGTTTACACCAAATTTTGACTCTACCATCTGAATGTCTCAACAGAAATCGAGACTCATCAGACCAGGCAACATTTTTCCAGTCTTCAACTGTCCCATTTTGGTGAGCTTGTGCAAATTGTAGCCTCTTTTTCCTATTTGTAGTGGAGATGAGTGGTACCCGGTGGGGTCTTCTGCTGTTGTAGCCCATCCGCCTCAAGGTTGTGCGTGTTGTGGCTTCACAAATGCTTTGCTGCATACCTCAGTTGTAACGAGTGGTTATTTCAGTCAAAGTTGCTCTTCTATCAGCTTGAATCAGTCGGCCCATTCTCCTCTGACCTCTAGCATCAACAAGGCATTTTCGCCCACAGGACTGCCGCATACTGGATGTTTTTCCCTTTTCACAACATTCTTTGTAAATCCTAGAAATGGTTGTGTGTGAAAATCCCAGGAACTGAGCAGATTGTGAAATACTCAGACCGGCCCGTCTGGCACCAACAACCATGCCACGCTCAAAATTGCTTAAATCACCTTTCTTTCCCATTCTGACATTCAGTTTGGAGTTCAGGAGATTGTCTTGACCAGGACAACACACGCTGTCCCAGTTTAAAACTAGATTAAAGACGCATCTCTTTAGCCAAGCATTCACATTATAATTAAGTTTTATACTACAGTTAAATCGCACCAACAGCATTAATATTCTGAACAGCAGCTATGCTAATTATTTCCCATCTGCTTTTCTGTTGTTATCTCGGGACACTAGTCCCGAGGTAACTAGTTCGTCAGCTCCAGTTTGTATCCAGCCTCTGATGGAGACTTCAGATGCCCCGACACCTGTGATGAGACGACTCGACGCCTGTGAAGAGACGACTCAATGCCAGCGTTGTTATGGCCTAAAATAATACATGATTGATTAACTTATCCTAACATTTTTTCTTTAACATTCTCTTTTCTAACATTTTTCAATGTACATTTATGAAATGCACTTTCTGTGAAGCTGCTTTGAAACAATGTGTATTGTGAAAAGCGCTATACAAATAAATTTGAATTGAATTGAATTGAATTAAATGCATTGAAGCAACTGCCATGTGATTGGTTGATTAGATAATTGCATTAGTGAGAAATTGAACAGGTGTTCCTAATAATCCTTTAGGTGAGTGTATGTCGCGTTGTTCAGTATATTGGGATGGAGGCAAATGATAGATGTGCAAGCGCATATTGAACCGTGAACGCCGTACTGAACGGTTCAATATTATATTGAGAATTGTGGCATCCCTAAAGCAGAGTGTACGCACTTTGTGCACCCGCTTATAGACGCATATTACTTACGCGCCCTTTAAATAACACATCGTTTTACTTCAAAATAGCAACACGCCAACAATGCGCCTGAACACACCTTGTTCAGACCAGATGGGCATTTGCTATTTAAACAACGTGGCACAGGAAGTGAAAATGAAATTTAAAAAAAATTACGGGTCGGGTATTTATTTCTTTATGTTATAGTAGACGTTTTACCAATGCCTGGTTGTTTTTCTGGAGGGCTGTTAAAACATGAAATGGGCTATTTTCTCTGTCTGCAAACTTTGACAGCACAGCTCAGGATAGATATTTTTCTGTCTTGCATCCCAGCTGAGAAACTGGCATTGAGATGAATGGGAATACTAACAGAGATCTTTCTTATAGATATTTTAGAATTTTATGAACTGAATTAATGAGGTCATTTGAGAACAGTGAGCATGTTTATCAATGTATGATAGGTACCGTTTCATATACTATTTTTTTAGTATTCAGTGTATACTTCATTCCAAACATATTCAGAGAGACGTCAAAGGTAGAGAGACGACAAGAGATGCATTGATCTGAGCAGATTCCACAGCGTGTGTATAAATATGAGAGCGTCAGACGGGGAACGAGAGACAGAAAGACAGAATTTAATCTTCACTCGTGTGTCAAAATAACACAGCCCCCCTTTTTTAACACAAGCACAGTACACTTTTTTTGGCCAACGTGTGGTACCAAAGTAAATGCATATTTATGAAGTTTGTGTGTGTGTGTGTGTGTGCCAGTAGAAGAACTGCTGATCATGAGTTTCATTTTTTTTTCTCCCTACTTCCTGATCCAGACAGGAAATAGCCCAGGGGGCGGGATTAACAGAGCTCCAGCAGCACCTCATTTACATATTCAGATAGTCGATGTGTCCATCACCATGACAGATTTACTCTCCCGGTCTCTCTCTCTTCCTCTGTCTGTCTCGTTTTCAAACACACACATGCATCACCGTCTATTTAAAATGTTTAAGAACAAATAACCGGTGTAAATGACAGATGAGCTCGCTCTTATCGCAGAGGCCTTTGTCTCATAAATGGAGATAAATGAGGTAAATGAGTGAATAATGATCAAATGAACTAGAGGGTGAGCGATAGGACAAAAAGACGTGCAAAAAATTATTACATGGCACAAAATAAAAGAGTGGTTCAGTACAATTTACTGTAGGCCTATATATTGCATTATGCTAA
>NC_137105.1:6986893-7014393 GCF_949357685.1 Gobio gobio
TACAATTTAATAAGACAAATATGTTGATTTAGAACAGAATATTAATAAAATATGAATGGATAGAAGATTTATCAGGCACAGTTATTGGACAATGCAGAAAATCTGGCATGATAACATATTGGTTCATCATTATGATACTGCATTAAAACGTAATATAACATGAAATCTGGTGTAATTTAATCAAACATGATTGTGTCATGCGTAATATCTAGAAGAACATACAACTGATTAAAGGTGTATTATAAGGCATTACATAATGTATGTAGGCTTCATACAACGTGACTGAATTTATATCAATTAGATGTAATTATTTTATTCCTATTGGAAATCAATGGCAGACTCTAAAGCTACTGTAGTACAGTAAGTGAAGCCATTACATTAATAATTCACTTCAATCGGAGGCAAATATATGCAGTATGAAGCGTGATTTGAATCAGACAGGTAAAGAGTTCCTGGTTTCTTCTGAATGTAAAGTGCTCTGTCAGTCACATGGGCTTTAAAACAGGCTTAGACACATGATGCAGGACTAATAATTACAATTTAAAAAGGCTTTAAACTGAAAGAGCTCCCCGGGCGTTTCTTTCTCATTTCCAAAGATATTAATTTGAGCCGAGTGGAGAGATATTTTTCTAAAGGAAATATTTAATTAATTTCCACATATGAGCATAAGGGGTTCTACTGGATAATAATTACGATTTAATATTTCCATTGTCTTTTTTTAGCCTCTAATGCCGGTCACATGGAGATCAGCACCGTTACATGCACGTATAAAATGCACTAATAAACACAATCCAAAATTTATAATGAGATTTTATCCATACACTTTTTTTTCCTTTTGTGAATATACTTTAGATTTCAATTGCATCTAGCACATTTTGAAATTCAAACAGCAGATTGCGTTTATCTAGAGACACCACAGGTACAGGGTCATAATAATGCGTGTATGTTTCTCTTGAGCAAAAGAAAATATTGCATAATGGAGAAAAATAGCTGGCACGGTTCATTTTTGCTTTGATCATTTATGTGTTTATTTTTACAGGCCTAAGCAGAACAGGCCACAAACCAAATATTAAATGATATACTGTCACTGCGGCATGGCTGTGTGTGTGTGTGTGTGTGTGTGTGTGTGTGTATGTATGTTTGTGTGTGTGAGAGAGAGAGAGATGAGAAAGGAGAAGAGGTGATGATATCCGTTTGTTAATTTGCCCTTTCCTTAGGCGATTACTCAAGCTTCTCATATTTATCAATACACAGAGCACAATCCATCACACACACACACACACACACATTCCCAGCATCATCTCTTTGTGCACGTAAACACGTTGACTCTTTCCATTCCTGTTTTATCTCTGTCATTAGAATTCTCCAGCAGTCACTACAGATATACAGCACACTAGAGTGAGCAAAATAAATACTCAATAAATGTGTGTGTGGTTCAGGTAAACCCTACATTATGTGGACAAAAGTCCTCACAAAGATGACAATATCCGAAATCCTTGTGGGTAAATTTTTTTTGGTCCCCATGAGGAAAACAGCTTATAAATCAGACTAAAATATGTTTTTTAGTTTTTAGTTTTTTAAATATGAAAATGCAGAAAGTGTTCTGTGATGGATAGGTTTAAGGTTAGGGGATATAATATACAGTTTGTACAGTGTAAAAATCATTATGTTTATGGAAAGTCCCCATAAAACATGAAAACCCAATATGTGTGTGTAACTGGGTTTGTTTTTGATTATCACACACAGACACACATTGTCTGTGAGTATCAACATTCTTCCAATTAACTCTTTTAAACTGAAGCCACTACCCTGCAGCCAACAGAAACACACATACACACACACACACACACACACACATTTTCATGAGCCAAAAAAATTGTGCACACACGCACCCTGATTTCATCTTTTAAAAAAATACTTTTTTCTAATGAATGCAGAACTAAATGATGAACAAGAGAAAAGTAAATACCTTGTATTGCTTATTATGAACGATTCTTCAGTGCACATTATTCTAAAGGGGAAAAAAGCGCAATCTGTGATCGAAATGTAGCCTAGAATTAGCTCCGCCCCGAAAATGACTTTCCTATGCAGTTGATGTCACCAAGTTGTGAACTTCACATGATCTCACTGCTCATCTTTTCCAAAATAAACCTGAAAAGCAGCTCTATAAATAAAGAGTAAATTCTTACGTGTTAGTTTCAAAATGCTAACTTTTATAGTCACTGGAAAAATATCATTCTATTTCAATTATTTCAACCCAAACATTATTTCTAGACTTCAGACATTTCCCCCTGAACAGCTTGTGCAACATAAAAGTTAAAAAGTTTCTCTTTAAATAAAGTGTGTGTGTGTTTATATATATATGTTTTTATTGAAGAACATATAGGGCCCTATTTTAATGATCTGAGTGTATGGTGTACGGCGTGCACTTAGGGCGTGTCAGAATCCACTTTTGCTAGTTTAACACGTAAAAAACGATCGGCACACCAGGTGCATGGTCCAAAAGGGTTGTACCTAGTCTAGTAATGAGTCATGGGTGTGTTTTGGTCATAACGTGCAATAAACCAATCAGAGTCTCATCTCCCATTCCCTTTAAAAGCCAGTTGCGCTCGTGCCATGGCGGATTCACTATTTACATGGCGGAAAGAGCAGAAAGACTGAACCCTTCTCCAGTGAGGAATCCTTTTATTTTTCATATTTAAAAGTGTTTGTGTGCTGCTGCACGTCCCTGTGTGTGTAACAAGTGTGTCGGGCTGAAACCAGCAAAAAACACTTGCGTCACGCCTGGTGTCGCATTGCACTGGATGTATGATAGTGCCCATAGTGCTTCAAATTTCTGGAATCACAAAATTAATTTTGCTTACTTAAATTTAAAGGGTTAGTTCACCCAAAAATGAAAATTAGCCCATGATTTGCCGTACGCATCGATTTACGGCGAAAGAGTAACCCTTGACGTAGGCGTATTGACGAACGCAGAAGCACAGAGGATAGAGCAAAACAAAATGGTCATGAATTCAAATCTAAAACGAGAATTTTTAAAGAGAAATGCCGGAGGATTTGGATATAAGAGAAGAGGGGCTTGAGTTTGTTGCCCAGCACTATCTGCGAGAGGCATCAAAGCTTGCGATGCTCCTGTACATCACATCAGGGGTTACTCTTTTGCCCTAAGTCGAATTGCTTACAGCTTTCCGTCGGAAGTTTGTTATTTTAGTCTATAAAGTTTTAAATATGGATATTTTTCTTACACAAATGTGCCACTTCCCTTCAGAAGGCCTTTATTAACCCCCCGGAGCCGTTTGGAGCAGTTATATGATGGATAGAAGCACTTTTATGGACTTCATAAACGAGACAACCATTCACTGTCAGTATAAAGCTGGGAAGAGCCAGGACTTTTTTAATATAACTCCGATTTTATTCATCTGAAAGAAGAATGTCATTGACATGACTTGAGGGTGAGTAAATCATGGGTTAATTTACATTTTTGGGTGAACTAACCCTTTAATATATCAATACCAGTTCCAGTTTCTCTTAGTAAAAAAGGCTTTGTCTACAAAAGGTTGCAAAAATACAAAACTACAACGACGCAAAGAAGTGAAATACCTTGCAGATTCTGTCACCGAAAAACCCATAATGATCAGCCACTGTTCATTGTGATTTCTGCAGGGACTCATTTGAATCAATAGTGATTCATTTGTTTGACCCAAATCATTTACATGAATCATTCAAACAAATTAGTTCCATAAATTGTATTTCCCAATTCTTTACATAAGTGAGGGCAGTTTGTTCTTAGTTCAACTTAAAAATAAAGGTTCCAAAAGGGTGTTTTCGCAGCTAACTATTTATGGTTCCTCGAAGAACCTTTCAGTCAACAGTTCTTTAAAGAATTTTTTTTTTCTTAGTGTGAAGAGAATTTTATAATCTTAAGAACCTTTCCAGTATAAAGAAACCTTTAGTGCAATGGAAAGGTTCTTCATGGAACCATAGATGGCAATAAAAAACCTTAGGTTTAAGAGTGTAAGTTAGTAGCATTTCTGTATTTAGTTACACCTTGGGGACAAAATTGTCTGAAAAAGTTAGCTAAGACAAACCAAACCATATGGGGAAAAAATATTTGATTTAAGTGAAAGCATGTGTCCGTGTGTGTGCATGAAAGGATGAGGGATTATTGATCAGACAACTAACATAAAGATACACACTCTCACTCAACAGCACACACTTCTGTGATCTGTTCTCTCTCTCTCTCTCTCTCTCTCTCTCTCTCTCTCTCTCTCTCTCTCTCTCTCTCTCTCTCTCTCTCTCTGTCTCGCTCTCTCTCATGGCCGTGGGTGAGCCTCAGGGCTACATAAAGCTTAATAGGCGTGTCATTCTCTTCTGTTGTCTGAATGGTGAGTGTGTGTGTGTGTGTGTGTGTGTGCATGCACAAGTTACACTGATGATTTGCAGGCTGCTATCTGCACCTCTGCGCCCAAGGCTACTTGGAGAAATACGATTACTGAATAAAACACACACACACACACACACACACACACACACACACACACACACACACACACACACACACACACACACACACACACACACACACACACACACACACACACACACACACACACACACACACACACACACACACACACACACACACACACACACACACACACACACACACACACACACACACACACACACACACACACACACACACACACACACACACACACACACACATGTCCATCATCAGTCAGATCTACTCATACTGAGATTCTAGGTGCTTTGGGAAGTTTGTAAAGACTGCACATCCAGTTCAGTGTGTCCGGCGCTGACTTCCTCTAAATCTCCCCCTTTTTTTTTTTTTTACCAAAGAACGTGAAGTATCGAGCAGCGTGGAGGGAATCTGATAGAAGACAGATGCTGGGTAATTTGATTAACTGGATGGACATTTCCCAAGATGCATTTGTGTTCAAGATTCCTCCTCAGTAAACACAGAAATGTTTTTGTTTTCACACAAACAGCAATGTACCAGACTTTTTCTGACTGCTGGGGTTCTTTCACAGATATTTCTCGATTTAAAGTGTACGAGGGCAGATGCTCAGCACTGGAATACTGAAAGTTTCATTGGGTTGTTTGGACTCAAAAACACCCTCAGGCTGATTTGTTCTTGTTTTTGGTAGAAGAATCTGTTGTGCACAGCAATCGAGAAAAGAGACAGAAAGACTTTTACTATGTACATTTTATATTTTATATAAATTTTACATATTATTTATAGTAGTGATGCACAATATATTTTTGGCCACCATAACCGTATCGATCGATATATTTTCATTTTTAAAGTTATCGTTATTGGTCCAATAAGAAAAATGTTATTATATACAAATATATAATTCAATCGATATATTAAAGATGATAAATAATGTATTATTTCCTTCAGCTGAGACACTTCAGATGCGCTCTGTTCATGGGTTTGAATTGCTTGAAATATGATTGAAATCACTTAAAAAAAAGGGAAATTCAGTCTATCATAGGACACATACAATTATAAGGAAAACACCATTATAATTGTGTGCTTGGGACATGGCTTTTATTGGTGAGACTTTTGTTTTTGTAATCAGGCTTAAAAAAATTATATAAAAATTGTGATTTATTGGCCAATTTATTGGTTATCGGCTTTCAAATATAAAGAATTATCGGTATCAGCCAAAACTGTCATATCGGTGCATCCCTAATTTATATACAATTTTATATAATTTTTTTATATACTTATTTTTACATTTTATATACTTTATTTTTATTTTAAATGGGCTATATTTAAGAATTTTCAACCGCTTTGTTGCCAATGTGTGAACATCAACAAAACTTAGGCAGTCGTGGCCTAATGGTTAGAGAGTTGGACTTGTAACCCGAAGGTTGCGGTTTCGAGTCTCCGGTCCGGCAGGAATTGTCGGTGGGGGGAGTGTATAAACAGCGCTCACTTCCACGCTCAATACCACGACGGATATGAGACCCTTGAGCAAGGCACCGAACCCCCAATTGCTCCCCGGGCGTTGCAACAATGTGGCTGCCCACTGCTCTGGGTGTGTGTGGGTGCACTTGAACACACATGTATTCTCTTCCTATGCAAAGCATGCTGGGAAATAGAAATCCTCATTTCTAATTTTCAAACTTATCAAGAAAATTTAATTAAGTTACTACAACCTAATTTATAAAAAGCCAATTAACGCAGAAATTTGAGTTTAAATGACAGACGATATTAAGTCGATGTAATGATCCACATTATGTCAACAGAAATCAACAAAATAATGTTTGCAACTTAAAATGTTTAATTAAAACAATAAATTAGAATTTTTAACTTGCAACCATGCATTTATTTTGATAGTTGTGATAACAGGTCCCCTGAAATACTTTTTAGACGGCATCTGGATGTTCGTAAATAGTATATCGTTCGTTAATAGTATTTCCAACTTCTTTTTACTTCTAAGTAAAGAACGAAAAAGAACTTTGGTGTGAGTATATCAGGGCCTTGAAGCACGTTCAGTCTCTTGTCTTGTACAGTACATGTGCACGACTTTGAGCATGTGCAATAAGTTGCTGGCTGCAGTTCCCTTAACAACCACCGGTGTCGCTTATAACAAGGGTTTCTGGATTCTACATAATAGCCCCTTTAAATTGGCTCTAATGCTGTGTTCTCACCAAACGCGAATAGAGCGTCAAAATCGCGTCTACCGCGTCTAGTTGGAATTGGACGCGCGTATAAATCGGGCATTTGAAGCGAAATAGACGCGCGTTCAAGGCGTTCAAGGGGAAATATGTCATAAAACACCACTCTGCCTCTTTTCATTTTCATTAAAAATATATATTAAACATTAATAGCCACACAAATGTGGTCCATGCAACTCCTACATTATCTTCACTGCATGTTATATTTAAATATCCTAAAAAATAAAGTTATGAAACTTCTCTTTGCCCTCAGTCAAAACGATTTGGAAGACAACAAATTATAGATTCATGACACCAAAGATCGCCCGTTAGATCCACACAAGACGAACCAGGACAGGACATCAGAGCCAGCGGCAGACGGCAGCAGGACTAGCCGAGGAAAGGCTGCTCTCGCTGGGGTTAATGGACGCTGATTGCCCGGTGATCGCCTGGATCTCACAACACAAGACTATTTTTTTTTTTAAATAGGCGCTCTCTTTATAAATAAACCACAGATTTGAGCTTTAAACAACTACATTCTCACCTGAAAAAGTCTTAAAATCTCATTTTGTGACACAATAGTAGTATTTTTAAATTATGCAGGGTTTCTCATCACGTCACTTTACCATGTGACCGCAGCGAGCAGGCTCCTGATTGGTTAACGCGGCGCGAATTGACGCCAAAGTTCAAAATTTTCAACTCGTGCGCCAGACACGAATTCGCTTCGAACGCGTGAATGCACAAAAGCAAAAGTGTAATGCGCGTATCACGCAATACGCTCAAATCGCGTCCATCGATTCGCACCGCATGAAATGCGTCTATCGCGCCGCAGGACCTCCAGACGCGCGTCAATGCACCTTTCCATTGACTTAACATTGTAATCACTTGCGCCTGACACTCTATTCGCATTTGGTGTGAACGAAGTGTTGTCAAACAAAACAGATGGAGGCTAGCTAGACCCTCCCTCCTCCTCCTCCTCCTCCTCCTCCTCCTCCTCCTCCTCCTCCTCCTCCTCCTCCTCCTCCTCCCCTCTGTCCTTCCTGAAACAGTCATGAAGAGATAGAGATCGAGATCGAGCGTTGGCTGCTAGAAACCAAGTTGTATTCACCAACGTTAGTGCTGGCTGCATAGTTTTAGCTAATTATATCATTGTGTTGGTTAGGCGAACATGAACGTCCATTTAGAATAACAAAAAAATGCTTTAACCCACCTGTCCAGCAAAAAAAGAGCCACCTGAATGTCGGATTGGAAGCCCTTCTGCCGCCGGAGTTCTCGCCACCTTTCGAAGGCTTTTCCGATGTAAATTCGGGACTTTGCACGTTTCTTCTCCTTTTCCATTTTCTTAGCAAGCTGTTCATCAGAACGTCGTCTCTTTGGTCATGTGTCGGCCATATCAAAATCATATAATTCGAACTTCCCTCTTCATGTGCACGCGCACTAACCCCAAACCTCCACCCCCAAATCATTCTTGTCGGTTATTGGCTGGAGCTTGTGCTGACTACAGAGGCCGCGTTTTTTTTTTCCAGTGTGTTCAGGGGACAGGCATCTAACGGATAGTGAGGAGATGTTTGCTGTATGTGACAAAAAAAAATTTGGCCTAAAAAACGTGTGACATCGCTTAGAGCACCTTTAACTAATACTTGTTTTTGCCCTATTTACAATTTACTTTTATTCGACTTATTTTCCTTTGGCAATATAACTACAGTTCTACCAGAAAGACTCGGGAGAATAAATACTGTGACAATTATCCATTTATTAACAACCCAGCAAGCAATAAAGTACTTTGGCATAGGCCCCGTCCATAGCTCGCAATCTGAGGGTCCGGACTCTGCATATCCTGCCTGAAGACGAAGGCAGAGGCGCAGCCGACCCCCCCGTGAGGTATGGAAGGGACCATCCTGGTGGTGGTGGGGTGGATGTAGGGAAGGATTTGACTTGGAGGTGGTGGGGAGGATGGCGGTGAATTGGAGCGTCAGCATCTGCGAACTCAGACATGAGTAGTTACCGATCTTTTATACCCAAGTATTAGAATGTGATTGGATAGATAAAAAGTTGAAGTGACGTGACAATTAAGTCTTCCTGGCAGAACTTATGCTAAAGCTTTCATTTTTTGTCATGCCAGTTAAGTAATTCTCAATAAAGAAAGAAATGAATGTAAAAAGAACAGATCTTCAGGGATTTTTTCCCCACTAATTAATTATTATAAATGACTGTCACAACCAACGCCTTAACCATGATGCAATTACACAGTCTCACAAGGAAACACCATTCTAGAAATGTTTGTATGTGCAATACTGAAATGTCGTCTTGTCAAAGGGATAGTACATGCAAAAATCACCCTGATGTAGTTTCAAACCTGTATAAGTTTCTTTTTTTCTGTGGAATACAATTTTTTTTGAAGAATGCACCAAACAACAAGAAGAAAGAAAGTCATAAAGGCTTGGAATGACATGCATTTGCCTCTTTTCTGTGATTTCCTAAAAGCCTTGTGGAAAAATAAAGACTATTATCAAACAGGTTTCCCCAAAACGTCCCACGTTATTCAGAGAAACAACCTCAAACTGACGCTACTGACTGAGCCACGTTACTGTTTTCAGAGAAATCAACCCACAAAGGGTTTACTTATAGTTGCTTTGCAGCTTAAGACAAACAAACTTCCCTTGTAAAAGTACTTTTTGCCCTTGTAGGCACAAAGTTGTAAGAGGGTCGTTAAACTAATTATCACCGTGGCCGATGACTGTGACTTCTGTAAAAAAAACATTCAATCATCTAAAAAATGATGGATCATTGATCAATTATGAATCATGCTGTGTCCTTAAAGGAGGACAAGTCTGTGCCTATTTCAAGCTGCAGTTGGGTTTCATTCTTAAAAAGGAGATTAAACAAGCTACATTAAGTATTTGCAACCTTAAGAGGAACATGACGTGGACTTTTTATGTTATGTTCCTTGAGATTTACTTAAGTTTTTTTGCATAACACCGCACTAGTCATTATTTTGAATCGAAGGAGACGTAGTTGTGTTATCCAAGCATTAATGGCAAGGAAAGTCAATTGGGAGCGGCCACGTATGAGATGTTTCTGGGTGTTTCTCCCTCTTATCTGCTTCAAGGTAATTTCTTGATTAAATCTTGATAATTTTAACATTTCTTTGTTGTTTCGAATCCAGTGTTCCCGTAATTCTTATGTCTTTTATGAGTTTAAAGAACTCTGTCTCGTCTTCTGTCCCAGCATACAACTTCATCTACACTAAGAGACCTGTAAGGGCCCTATTTTAATGATCTGAGCGTATGGTCTGAAGCACATGGCACAGGTGCACTTAGGGCGTATCCAAATCCACTTTTATCCATGTATCCGAATCCACTTTTGCTAGTTTAACAATGGAAAAATGGTCAGCGTTTCAGGCGCATGGTCCAAAAGGGTTGTCCCTAGTTTCTTAATGAGTCATGGGTGAGTTTTGGGAGTAAAGTGCAATAAACCAATCAGAGTCTCATCTCCCATTCCCTTTAAAAGCCAGGTGTGCTTTCAGCATGGTGGATTCAATATTTACATGGTGGAATATAGACATCCTCAACCTAAATACATGTGTGTATTGCCACGATTGGTTAAATAAGTTGCCAATTTCATTGGTCATTACTGCAAATAGGTCATTCTGATACAAGCAATGACTATCCATTATGACATGTAGGCATTTTTATCTTTATGTACACAATAATAATCTTTTACATTGTAATCCTTTTATTTTTAATGTTTGGCATGTTTGTATGCTGCTGCGTGTCCCTGTGTGTGTAACAAGAGTGTATGCGTGTTGTGCATCTGCCTATAGGCGCAAATTACTAACGCACCCTTGAAATAACAAAAATAATACTGCGCTATAGACTTTAGACCAGGTTTCAGTTGATCAATCGCTCAGTCATTTTCAGTTGCCTCAAAATAGCAATGCCCCAACAATGCATCTGAACACACCTGGTTTTCCGACCAGCACGCCCATGGGCTCAGATTCATTTGCTGTTTAAACAATGTGGCGATGTACGTGAAAATGTTAACTGCGTCGGGATGAAGCAAGTGAAAACACTTGAGTTGCAGTTTTGTGAAATATTCCTTTTTCGCATTGCCTGAAAAACCACCTCATGCGAGCGTAAAAACTTTTTTGCAATATATATGGCCGTATTTTTAATTCACAATTTCAATTTGCACAATTTGAAGGGTAATGGAAACCCAGCTAATGATTGGCTAACGTCATTGCATAGGAAACAGTATCAACATCCACTCGCTATTGCACAATATAGTAGTTGGCTGCTTCATCTTTACGAAACAAAATGCTCCGCACAAACACATAATCTTCTGACGCGATCTGGGACGCCATTAAAATAAACCATCTCTTGTTCCTGACGCCGGGATCCTTCTGAAGACTGTACAGAGACACGTCAAAGCAAACGTTCTTTCACTCTTCCATTTGTTCTGTTGTCGACAGACTGGAGTATCAGTGTAGACAGTCAGTGATAACGGGTTCTATTTGCTTTTGACACGACACTTACATCCAGTGTAGGCAAGAGTATTCGCTGAGGTCTTGCTCTGGAGGCGGTCATATGCAAATGAATTCACCTCTGTGACATCACAGATCCCGCAATATCAAAACGAGCCATTTTTGGAGCTTGATTAAATAAATGCTTTGTTTATAATGAGGAGGACAATTTAAGCTATGAAACTTCCAGGATGCTTTAATGGTGCAAAGACCTCTTATATGTCAAAAGATCAAGGCTAATTTAAACAGTGACTGTATAAGGCAGAGATGATCCACTCGTATATATGGGAGAAACTGTAATGGTCAACAAGGCGTCTTATAGTTATAAGAGCCAATTGTGTGTTTGTTTACCCTGGAACATGCAAATACTGCTTTTTTCTAAAGAAGAGCAATTAATATCTGTTTTTACCTCATTTTGAATGTTATTGAAACATATTCCATTGACTTCCATTGTATAAACCAAAAAAAAAGAACTTTTCTCAAAATATCTTCTTTTATGATCCACAGAAGAAAGTCAGTCATACAGGCTTGGAAGGACACGAGGGTGAGTAAACAATGCCTACATTTTCATTTTTGGGTGAACTATCATTTATATGTCTGATTGTCATTGCATTATACGTATAATCATTTGTAAACTTGGAGACATGACATGCATTCACTAAAAGTCACCAAATCACACATACACAGACACCTGACAATGACATAAGTGTGACTTTAGTGTCCAAATACATTTTGGCAACACTATACATTAAAACATAACTTTAAATAAAGAAATTGTATATATATATATTTATTTTTTATTTGTTTAAATAAAGGTTTCAAAAAACAGTTCTAAATATTAGACTATAAATTCTAAATTTAAGTTCTAAAAATAGATTTAATAACATCACTAGATCAGTGTAAAAGTCCCCACCCTTGTAGAAAATTTTCATTTGCATGCCGTAGCAAATACAAAATTAGAATAATTTGATAACGATCACTTCCTTTAAATTAATGTTTGTTTTTTCACCAGCTGTTACACAGAGAGAGAGAGAGCGAGAGAGACAGAAAGAGAGAGAGCGAGAGACAGAGACAGATGGATGGATGAGTAATAACTTTCTTTAGCCTGAGGAATGTGAATGACAGTGATATGAATGTAGGAACTGGGAGAAGGTTTAATAAAATCTAATGCACACACACACAACAAATCAAATCTAACTCGTGAAACAGCTTGTCGAGAGAGAGAGAGAGAGAGAGAGAGAGAGAGAGAGAGAGAGAGAGAGAGAGAGAGAGAGAGAGAGAGAGAGAGAGAGAATTAAACATTACAGGTTCACTCATGTAGATCGTGTCATTTGATTGTATCAGTGAGTGAGTCTTATATGCATCACATTCCCTCATAAAATCAACTCTTTATTTCTATTAAATCAACGTCACAGTCGTCTTAAAACCAGTCACACGAAGTCACACACACACACACACACACACACTAGGTTTTGCTATCTTTGTGGGGACTCTCCATAGATTTAACAATTTTTATACTGTACAAACACTAAATCTACTCCTAAACATACCCATCACAGAAAACTTTCAGCATTTTTAAATTTTCAAATAAGCATCCTTTTGTATGTTTAATAATCCATTTCCCTCATGGGGACCGCTGGCTGGTCCCTACAATGTAGGTGATCTCAGGTTTTACTATCCTTAACTACCATCCTTAGGGCAGTTATAATGTTTTACAGTTATGTACGTTTTATAATGTATTCATTTATATCTTCTTTCAAGATATATCTTGAATATATCTTTTTTTTTTGCCTACTTGAAATCATATATATATGCATTTGGTAGATACAAATAAATGCAGATGTAATAAATATAATAATATTATATAATTTATACTACAGGGCTGTTGAATGCTTGAATCTGATTGGTTGACGAACATTCTAAAGCAATTATTTTTAGGGAAAAGCATGGCTAAAGTAGTTCCAGGCATGTCTTGACCGCATTACAGTTCCATATCACTACGCCAACTACGCTCCTTACAGACGACAACAACAAAAGAACCAAAACCCACAGCGACACTGACCAAGCAAAGAAATATAGTAAACAATAGGGTAAAAACGACACATTATTTCCATGTTTTTGCCACAAAATTACGTTTTATAATGTACAGAAAGCACACACTCTATTTCTTCCGCTCTCTCTCCCACTCAAACGCACGGATGCACACTCGCACGGAAAGGTATTGTCAGCGCTGCTCTGACAGGTTTATCAGTAAAATAGTTTAACAACTTGACATTTCACACTAGTGAGGTAATAACGGCGCTGTTCTTGGAGCAGATAAACACTGTTGAGAGACACAGACTCAGGAAATTCACATTCACTTAATAACTGCATTGTTAACTGCATTAGCTATCAATGCCGCAAGCCTCCATTACTAGCTCTAAAATGACATTTTGGAATTAGCAATGGAGGTTTAGGATTAAATGTGTAAGAAATGAGTCGTACAAGAGCGGTTTTAGAACAAAAACCTGACAAGTGTCTTGAAATGCATCATCTGTTGTAACCGCCGCATAAGCGGAATATTGACTCCGTCGGGAACACATTACCACCTTGGGCGTAAATTTTTCGTTTTTATAATTCAACGGCCCGATTAATTATTCCTTACACACACCGATCAGGCATAACTTTATGACAAGTGAAGTGTATAACACTGATTATCTCTTCATCACTGCACCTGTTAGGTGGTGGGATATATTAGACAGCAAGTGAACATTTTGTCCTCAAAGTTGATGGGTTATGCTGCGTTCCAGGCAGGTTTTTGAGCCCATAAGTTACAACTTTAAACCACGACTCATGACTTTGTAGCGTTCCAGGCAAAGTCACGCCAAACTGCCTGAGCGCAAGGAATCGTGTGGTAGCTAGATGTAAACTAAGCATGGCGGACTGTATGAGGCTTATGCTAAATTTACAATCATTTCTATCACCAAAGGTGCTTACTCCTTGCTTATTTGAGGGAACCGGAGGGGAAAAAACAGAGCATACGGCAAGAGAAGCTGTTATACCTTTTATTTAACGTTAATTGTATATTTGTTTCATAAACACTGCATCCCTACGGGGCTGTCATTGTTGTTTCGCCAGCTATGTGAGGTTAGATCTCGTAACTGGGAGTACATCGATCTAGTACGAGTTCATGGGTGGGAAGTCACAGGTTTGACTGCCGTTCCAGTCCACTTTCACGGGTAGAAGGTTGGAAAAACACGGATTACAGGTTCCCTGGAACGCGGCATTAGAAGCAGAAAGCTAGCGCAAGCTTAAGGATTTGAGTGAGTTTGACAAGGGCCAAATTGTGATGGTTAGACGACTGGGTCAGAACATCTCCAAAACTGCAGCTTGTGGGGCGTTTTACATCACATGGATGGCCGGGTGCGTGTGCGTCGCTTACCTGGGGAACACATGGCACCAGGATGCACTATGGGAAGAAGGCTAGCCGGCGGAGGCAGTGATGCTTTGGGCAATGTTCTGCTAGGAATCCTTGGGTCCTGCCATCCATGTGAGACCATGTACACTCTTTCATGGAAACGGTATTCCCTGGTGGCTGTGGCTCTTTCAGCAGATAATGCGCCGCCACAAAGCAAAAAGGAATGGTTTGAGGACAACAACGACGAGTTCGAGGTGTTGACTTGGCCTCCAAATTCCCCAGATCTCAATCCAATCAAGCATCTGTGGGATGTGCTGAACAAACAAGTCCGATCCATGGAGGCCCCACCTCGCAACTTACAGGACTTAAAAGATCTGCTGCTAACATCTTGGTGCCAGAGACCACAGCACACCTTCAGGGGTCTAGTGGAGTCCATGCCTCGACGGGTCAGGGCTGTTGCAGCAAAAAGTGACCAACACAATATTAGACAATGTTATGCCTGATCGGTGTATATAATAAATATATAATATATAAATCATTTAAAATCCACATGAAAATAAGTTATTGTTATAGGGATTTTTTAATTAGTTTTACTGTAAGAAAAGTATTATTTTAGTGTATTTCATCTTCTAACACTTTTTTTCATAAAAAAAGTTAATGAAGAATCCTTCAGTCACACACAATACAATAAACAGAACAATTAGACAATGTGCTCTTAAAGGGTTAGTTCACCCAAAAATGAAAATTCTGTCATTAATTACTTACCCTCATGTCGTTCGACACCCGTAAGACCTCCGTTCATCTTCAGAACACAAATGAAGATATTTGATAAGAAATACAAATATTTTATATCCGAATCATGATTCGACTCGCTGATTCATAACGCTTCGAAGCTTCATGATGCAGTGTTTTGAAATCGGTCATCACTATATAAGTCGTTATTTAGGTTTTTTTTAGGCGCACAAAAACTATTCTCGTCACTCCATAAAGTTATTGTAGAACCACTGTAGTGAGATGGACTTTGTAACAACGTCTTTAGTACCTTTTAAGGGTCTTGAGAGTGAACCGTGCATTGTGTCAATAGAGGCCTTTCAGAGCCATCAGATTTCAACTAAAATATCTTCATTTGTGTTCTGAAGATGAACGGAGGTCTTACGGGTGTCGAACGACATGAGGGTGTTAATAATGACAGAATGAGGGTGTAGTAATTAATGACAGAATTTTCATTTTTGGGTGAACTAACCCTTTAAATCAAGCAATTATTTATATAATTTTATAAATATTTATTTAAAAATGTTATTTCTGTCTCTCTAATGCAATGGCAGTATTGATTTCTCTGTCGATTCATAAATCTAGTGCTGCTGTTCAGGTGAAGCACTGGCTCTCAATTTCATTCAGCCAGTCCGGTTGAACATGAATCCTGAATCCTGTATTAGAGTGTGTTGAGTTCACAGTGACTGTCAGTCTCTGGCTCCGCTCCAGACCCTTGTGGTCCGTCTCACTGTTAGACCCGTACAGTAGCCAGACAGACGTTTGGCTTGCAGCATAAAGTCTGGTCCAGTTTGCTGCTTATTCTGGCCAAGAACCGCCCACTTAGACAGGAGAGGTCTGTCTGATAGGAGAACTGTAATGCTTGGAGAAAGTTATCCGTTAGCACTGCCATTCATCTCAATGGAGCAGGACCCTCTGGAAGCATGCAATGTTAAATCTGACATATTTGCTCATGGCCGCTCAGTTCTGGACACAATTGTTTTTGAGTTCCTGAGCCGTCAATGCCACGTAACTAGAAGCTTTTAAGAGCCTCTATAAAAGAATCAGGCACTGGTAAAACATCTAATATAATATGATAAAATGTATTTAATAAGAATACACAGCCATTTTTGAATGTCCATCATCGGAAACAGGCCTTTGGCTGCAGTGTCAGTCTGTGATTTGCTGTACGGAAATAACACAGAATATGTTCAGATATGGTAATGGCAGTTTTATTTCCCACACGCGCTGTAAGCAGTCGACCAATCACAGAAGCCGGGGCGTCTGACCAATCAGAGTAGAGGAGGCTCTCGGAAAGGAGGGGTTTAGAGAGACTGAATCTTTGAACAAACCGTTTTCAGGCTCGTTGAGAAATGAGGTGAGGTGTATATTATGAGAAAAATAAAAGGTTTTTGACCTTGGAAGCATGTAAATGTATTGCAGGAGACCAAAATTAGGAACTTTTAATAGGGACACTTAATTGTCTTTGAGAAAAGTGTCTTATTCTCACCAAAGCTGCATTTATTTGATCAAGAATAGAGTAAAAAGACTAAAAATATGAACTATTATCACAGTTTAAAATATAATTCATTCCTGTGATGCAAAGCTGAATTTCCGGTCTTCAGTGTCACATGATCCTTCAGAAATCATTTTAATATGCTGATTTGCGGCTCAAGAAATGTTTGTTGAAAACAGCCGTGCTGCTTGATATTTTTGTGGAAAGCATGATTAATTTTTTCAGGATTCTTTGATGAACAGAAAGTTCAGAAGAAAAGTTAACAGTAAATTCACTTTTCATCAATTTAATACATCCTTGCTGAATAAAAGTATTGATTTATATATATATATATATATATATATATATATATATATATATATATATATATATATATATATATATATATATATATATTATTAAAAATCTAGCAAAGAACCTTTCAAAGAATTTCAAATATTTCAAAGCATTAATGCTACAGACAGAAATATTGTCACAATGCCAACATATTCCATCAGGATTCACACATATTTCTTATAGTTACGGCCGCATCTCTCCAGGTGAGAGTTTTCATCTCTCTTCACTTGCTCAGCCAATCAAGCGCTGGCATGGGACAGGAGATGATTGCTGGTGAATTATGGGATGTTGTGCAGGTGCCTCAGCCGGTCGCCGTGGCGATTGATCACAGTGTAGTGGAATTGGTGAGAGGGCAATTGATTGGCGTTGGGCTTCTGTGTGAAAGACTGAGAGAAAGAGAGAGAAATAAAGAGCGAGAGATGGAGGGTTCGGCTGCCATATTAGATTCCTCAGACGGGCCGTTCGTGTGAAGCGATACAGGCAGCCCCAGTGGTGATGTACAAACCTGGTTACAGAGGATATTAAACATGCCCAATAAGACACACACATACACACACGCTTACGAGGCCCCAATGGTGATGTCCAAAATGCCCAAACCTGGTTACAGGAGATATTAAACACAGCCATTAAATCACACACACACTCTCTCTTCTGTGTGTGTGTGTGTAAACCTGGTTACCGGCTTTGGGATATTAAACAATCCCATCAGCACCTTATTGCTCAACACTGGGATTTCTCATCGTGTCCCATTATTCCATTTACTACAGACTCTAATGCAGCGGTGGCCTTAGGCAAACACACACACTTTCACACAAAGATAAACACACACATATGACATTTCCTCCTTAATTGTAATTCATTATTGAGAAATGTGATATTTGATATGTATATATGGCACAGAAAAGCCAGCTTCATAATGCAGATTTCAACCATATGAAAAAATGCCTATAAATATGAAGATTTTTTCAAGCTAAAAGTACAAACGTGAAATAAAATTGGTACTTGAAATAGAATACATTTTAACTAAAATAAAACAAAAATATAAAACACCTTACACTTTTTATTTACATTTTATTTGAGCTAGTTGCCAATATTTCTCATTTTCATTTAGCTTAACTTAAATTAACTAAAACTAAAAATGTATACAATAATCTACAGAGATATTTTAAAATAAAATGACAAAAACATAACAAAATGACTAAAATTACAATGAAAGCATAAAATATAAAAACTAAATTCAAACCGTGATACTAAAAAAACAGTTTACAATTTTGCGATTAAAAGTCAATTGTAGCTTTAAATTAAAAAAATAAAATTGGATATACTGAATTTGGCATATTTTTATATAATAATCTTATTTTCCGACAACAAACAATTCATAAAATCAAAAAAACAATGGAGGGGGGATTGCAAAATGATACACTTTTTTTGTAATCAAAATTAGTTAATTACAAATATAATCTTATACAGTGAATTAAATATACATTTTAAAGATAAATCAAAATTATGACTATGTATTATGATTTTATTTTTTGAATACAGTTCAAGAAGGTCGAGACCACTGAGACGGGACAGGCCAAAATCCCCATTTTAAGGGGGGTATGTGGATATTATGTCTTTAAAACTACTGTTCATGAAAATAAAATAGATATCTAACATATTCTCATTAAAAACGGGACACCAAATGATGAATAAACGGAGGAAAATAGAAGATGCAGATGTTTTCATTTGAGCTGGTCAGTCATTTCTCATCCTGCTTGCATTTTAACTTCTGGTCTAGAACAGTATTAAAGCATTGGACAAAGCAGAGTTGAGTGGAGGAGATGAGTTAATAAATGTGACCCGTTAAATGCAGCGCTTTAATGATGGACATTCATCAACATCAGAGAGTGTGACATCGTTTCCATCAGCTCACAGAAATAGCACACAAGTGATTTTTAACACAGCGACTGCAATTGTTGCTTGTGGATCGCCTGCCGTGTGCATTGCCCCATTGATCGCTATTGAAATGATTATATATTCCAGTCGCTTTATGCAGTTGTCTGGCAAACGCCCGCAGTGTGAACCTCCCTCAGGGCTCCGAGTATCCCATGGATGATCAGTTAGCATCAAACTCTCAAACTGGGATTCTTTTTTATTTTGTTTTTACTAACGTTTTTAAGAAAACTCTCTAGGTCTACCACAAACAATAACGCTCTTAGACCCGCATATGGTACCATTATTAAAAAATAACAGTAAATCACATTTAAAAAAAATTATAATTATATACAAAAATACAATAAAATATTTGTATATATTAATTATAACACATATATGTGTGAATATATATTTAATTATATATTAAAATATAATTATATACAATTATGTTATTTATTTATTTTTTATGAATATTTTTTCATTATATATTTCATATAGCCTATAATACAAAATACAATACGTGTATTTATTTCATATTGTGTTATCATTTAAACAAAAATAAATCACAAGTTTATTACGTGTGTGTGTGATTTATACATTTAGACATAATTTAGACATATAAATGGTTGATTTCTGTTTTATCCAGATCCTTTTTTTTCTTGCGATAATACTGCAACTTAATGATCAAAGATAAAAAAGAAATTGTTTTAGAAGTTACATTGATAATCTTGGGGGGCACGTGCCGCCTCAGTCTGAATGGGCATGACGCTTCTGACAGCCATAACTGAGACGATTAAGGAAAGTGATCATTTAACAGTCCGTTTGACTGAAAATAACCATAATGAACACACAGGCACATTAAATAGCGTTTTGTCCTCCCTCCTAGCGTTAGCATCCGAGGGCTTAAGCGAGTATATTAGCCTGGCAATGAGGCGCTGCGCTAATGCTACGCTAACTCTCCCCAACTCCCATGACTCCCCAGTGTTAGATAACAGTAAGAGCAATTGTTCAAACTAGTTGGTGTAACGAGGGATGACCGGGACACACCGCAGCAGAGAGAGGAAGAGACGCCCCCCTCTCCTCCTTCCCCCGGGAACATTTCCTGCCTCTCTGTCACACCCCACAGGTTAGCGGTTAGCGGTTAGCACTGATGAGTGGATGGAAATGTGCCTTTAATGACTTAATGAAACTTCATTTATGATGATAGTCATTAACACTAAACACGGCCACAGGCCAGCTACCCAATTACACACACACACGTACACGTTCACACACAGACATTTTAAAGTAAGTGCAGTACAGGTGTAGTGGAAGAAGAGGGCAGACTGTGTTTCGAGATATATGCCATGCTCATATTCATATTCAGCACAGCTTCTCCATTTCATCTTATCACATCTATCTATCTATCTATCTATCTATCTATCTATCTATCTATCTATCTATCTATCTATCTATCTATCTATCTATCTATCTATCTATCTATCTATCTATCTATCTATCTATCTATCTATCTATCTATCTATCTATCTATCTATCTATCTATCTATCTATCTATCTGTCTGTCTGTCTGTCTGTCTGTCTGTCTGTATATAGATCTATCTATCTGTCTGTCTGTCTGGTCTGGTCTGTCATCTATCTATCTATCTGTCTGTCTGTCTGTCTGTCTGTCTGTCTGTCTGTCTGTCTGTCTTATCTATCTGTCTGTCTGTCTGTCTGTCTGTCCTATCTATCTATCTATCTATCTATCTATCTATCTATCTATCTATCTATCTATCTATCTATCTATCTATCTATCTATCTATCTATCTATCTATCTATCTATCTATCTATCTATCTATCTATCTATCTATCTATCTATCTATCTATCTATCTATCTATCTATCTATCTATCTATCTATCTATCTATCTGTCTGTCTGTCTGTCTGTCTGTCTGTCTGTCTATCTATCTATCTATCTGTCTGTCTGTCTGTCTGTATATAGATCTATCTATCTATCTATCTATCTATCTATCTATCTATCTGTCTGTCTGTCTGTCTGTCTGTCTGTCTGTCCGTCCGTCCGTCCGTCTGTCATCTATCTATCTGTCTGTCTGTCTGTCTGTCTGTCTGTCTGTCTGTCTGTCTGTCTGTCTGTATGTCTGTCTGTCATCTATCTATCTGTCTGTCTGTCTGTCTGTCTGTCGGTCTGTCTAGAAAACAGTGAAGGGCAGCCTATTCATCTGTCAATCATCCCTTGGACTAAAACCAAGGTTTGCAACTATCAATGTCAGAGCCATAGCCTTGTAGACAGCGCTTCGACATAAAGCGCAACATCGCTTTGGGCGTCCTGGCTTGTGGTCCTTTCCCGATCCTATGCCCTTCTCTCCTCCCCTATCGCTGCCTGTCTCAGCTTGACTGGTAGTTGCGCGACTTCAACTGCTGCAATCAGAAGCACTGAAATTCTCATTGTTTGCAGGCCGTATGTAAGCTATTTTTTTTTTTCCTGTGCCAAGGGTGTGTTATTTCAGCTCACAGAAACAAGTTGAAATTTGGGAAGAAAAGTGAAATTTGGTATGAATGAAATCAAAATATGTGTGTGTCATGGGAGAGACAGAACTAGAAGAAGAAAAGAGAGATTGTGTGTGAATGTATGTGTGTGTGTTTTAGTAATGAAATTAGAATGGGAAGAGGCCAAAACAATAAATCAAAGCCATATGTGTCCATTTCCTGTTTGAGTTCCTTTCACGCAGACCACTGCTGACCCCGTGCGGCACACACACACGCGCACGCGCACACACACACACACACACACACACACACACACACACACACACACACACACACACACACTTATGTTGGGTTTTCATGTTTTATGGGGACTTTCCATAGGCGTAATGGTTTTTATACCGTGCAAACCGTATTTCATATCCCCTTACACTGCCCCTGCCCCTAAACCTACCCATCACAGGAGACATTCTGCATTTTTATATTTTCAAAAAACATCACTTAGTCTGATTTATAAGATGTTTTCCTCATCGGGACCAAAAAATGTCCCCACAAGGACGAGGATTTCAGATATTGCCATCTTTGTGGGGACATTTTGTCCCCATAACGTAGGGATTACCCGTCCACACACACACATACACACACACACACACAAACACACACACACACACACACAAAAAAAAAAAAAAAAAAAAATATATATATATATATATATATATATATATATATATATAGTGGCAATATAGTGACATCACAAATAAAGGATATGACAGTAAACATCTTATTCAGCACTAATAGTGTTTGTGTGTGCGCATGGGCGTCAGTTTGGTTTGAAATGTGCTGGAGACAGAGACGCATTCAGAAGTGCATTTTCAGAAGTGCTGGGTACATTTTTTTTTCTCTTTCGCGCAGGTCATGTTTTGAAAGACTATGTCCTGCAGCTTACTAATGTAAATAAATAAAAATGTCAGATGAGACATATTGCGGGTCTTATAGCCTATCTTACTCATGCCGACGAAAGCGCCCCGCGAATTCTTTAATATTTTTCATTTTTGCAATTTTTTTTACCACTACATTATCAGAGTCCCACTGGAGCCCGTGTTTTTTTTATCCTCCCTATTACACATTAGTTACAGCCATTATAGTTCAGTTTTGTTTTTAATGTCAAAGTAGGTATATTTCGTTTTGTTTCTTTATTAAGTTAATTTAGAAAAATGTTTAAAGCATTTAATGTTTGTTAAACTAAAGTGTTTGCTTTTTAAAGTGACGACCAAGCGGCCAGCGGCCGACAGTGAGTTAACCCAACACTTTAGCCTCTGAAATCAACACTTGACTTGTCTTGCTTATTAAATCCATAAAAAACACTTAAAGCATCGTTTAAACGTTTAGCCTATTATCACCACCATCACAGTAAAAAGGCATTTTTGACAAGATGAGGCAGGCAGATCGCAACGGCGCGCGCAAACAAAACGGGCTACACAATCTAAACAAATAATTAAAAATAAAAAACATGCTGGTTGTCTTACCTTAGGCTACACCTCTCCGCGAAATGAATATATATCCGATCTTCAATTCCCGTGCTATATGCACATTTAACGGAGTTCATGTCAACGAAATCAACCGATATGAGTATTTTATTCATCAGCTCTTTTCAACATCAAAGACCGCATTATGAGAACGAGCGACCTAAACACTGGTAAGAGCATTTAGTCTCATTAATTTTAATGAAGATGATTGTGCTTTTGAACATCTAAAACTTAGCTTATTTTCAGTTTCACTTGTGGCAGTTTGCGTGTTGGCTTGCTTTACTCATTTGCGGCGATGCGTGTTGCATAGCGCCGTCCTATAGCCTAAAAAAGCCCGAAGCCCGGCCCGCGTCTGAGGTAGGCTATGACTGGAAAATTGGCCCGAAGCCCGGCCCTAGGGCGTAAAAAAGTCGGGGCCCGTCGGGCTCGGGCAGAAATGTAGGGCTCTACTTTGAGTAAGGCTGAAAGCGTCTTTCTTTTTATACATTTCTTGAATGTCTCAATTACAGTAGGCCTAGCCTATAGATAATTATGATATTTGTGGCTGCACCGGGGTCCGTCATTACGCTAAATCATGAGCGGTCCATGGCACCTGCAACCCATTAAGAACTGTATAGGCTACATCAATCCATTACAACAATTTCGTGTTATGGGCACTGCCACTGATACAGGCAGCGGAAGAGCCTATTTTACGGAGCTTGCTTCTGCTTTTCAAACGTTTTTACAACAAAAGATGTCGTTAAAACGACATAAGATCTCGTATCATCCACAAAATAAGTGATTTTTTTTTACACGATTCTTACCCACAAACTTAAAAAAAAGAGTCTAAAGAGTTTATAACTACACAAAATATTTTGATTTTGGCCGTCAGCGTCCTGATCCATCATTGCACATCACACTCATCTAATCTCCTTGAAGTTTACTTCCCGCTACTTTTTCCCTCTTCCTCCCGCCCGCGTCTTCTTCTTCTTCGATAGTAGCCTAAGCCAGTGTTTCCCAACTTTTTTCAGTCATTTTATCATACGTTACGCTAGGGGTAACGGTACAGATTGCTCACGGTTCGGTTTGTATCACGGTTTTAGGTTCACCGTTTCGGTACGGTTCAGTATTTGCTATGTTCAGGGAAAAAAGGACTACAGTCAAATAAAAAAAAAGAAAATAATAAGAACAAATCATTTATATACAAGCAGCAGCACAAATAAATACTATCGAGCAAAGATACTAATAAAATAAACTATGCTTTTCAGGTTTTTCAGGTACGTCTAACATTAGTTTTCAGGTACAGAAATTGATCAAATGTAAAATAACATTGCATATTTGACTGTAAAAATTAAAGATTAATGCTATTAAACTTACAAAAGCTATTCAATCAAGAGCAGTGAGTGATGCCCTTGTCTTTTGTTTGACATTAAACAGACAGCTGTAAAGGCTCCTGCCCCTTTAAGACCTCGGATATGCGTCGTCTTTTCTGGACTGTATAAAGTTTACTTAAGCCATAAACAGACTATGTCTGCTAGAATACTCATCAATATGGACATGTTGACATACTTTTTGCGTGAGTTTGTCCGTTCAAGAGCAAGACTTGAAAGAGAACTCAATATTTGCGCGCTGAGAGACGTGTGCGCGCTCTAGGATAAGTGCACTGTGCACAGACAAATTTTCTCACAGTGCGCGCGACTTCTCATTCGCGTCTTCTGGCACTAAACCAGATAGTTGCGTGTTCTGAGTTAACACAATCAGAACGTAAAAATACGGGATATTTTACGGGAAAATACTAAAACGGGAAGACAGCGGGAAAAGAGCTAAAATACGTGAGAAACCCGGAAAAAACGGGAGGGTTGACAGCTATGAATTGAGTGGAAAAAATAATATGTGTGTGTCAGCAATGCTTCACCGCAAAATTGAACTCGAGGTTTAAAAAAAAAAAAAAAAGTGGTGGGTACAAAAGGACTCATGACGAAATCTGGTGGGTACGCGTCCCCCCCGTCCCCCCCGAAATCGACGCCTATGTGTGTGCGTATGTCTACAAATGCAACATTTTCCCTCAAAACTTGCACACACATTTCGTCTATTAAGTCTATTCAAGTTTATTCTAAATGAGGACATAGATTTGACTAACTCAGACCCTGAACCTAAATGATAGCTTTTAGCATTTTTAGAAAACAACATTATTTACATTGTTTATGAATCCGTTTTCCAACTGAGCATGTCCACAAATGTCATCAAAGAGAGATCTTGGCATATTTAGTTCACGTTTGGGGCAATTTTGTGCATATTTTGAGTCATTAGACACAATGTCTGGTCCTCATTGCAGCTTATTCTGACCAAAAACACCACTTACACACAGAGCAAGCGAAAAGGGTTTTTACAATTTTTTACTAACCCATTTTAGGTTTTACTATTCAACACCGTACCTAAACAAAACATGCAAATGTCTGCAAAGTGAAAGAATACAAAATAAAGCAGATGAAAAGAACAAGATTGTAATAAAGAGAGAATCTAAGCAACTCAACTCCTCACTGCCAGGCCTGAACCCAACACAAAATAAACATACAGAGCGTGGCTTTGATTAAAGCCTAATATCAGCTCTGTGTGTACGTGTGTGTGTGTGTGTGTGTGTGTGTGTGTGTGTGTGTGTGTGTGTGTAGCTGAAACTCTTGATCCGTTTGCAGCAAAAGACTTGCTTTATTGCTTTGATGCAGAAAATATTGTAGGAAAAGCCTCTAAAGTCTCTATGATCTTTTATTAAAACAGTCAGTCTCGCTGTCTCCATCTGGTGTGTGTGTGTGTGTGTGTGAGAGAAAGAGAAGAGAGAAAATAAAGCAGACAGGAAGTGAGAGAAGGGACGACACATGTGATTTTTTTCATTGCTGAGCCGGATGTTTAGTAGAGGATGATTGTGATTATAACAGGACGGTCAAACACACACACGCGCTGTCGCTGTCCCACCAAACTCACTATATAATGGGATGTTGCCTTGCCTTCTTCTATAATGCCTGATGAGTTTGGAGAACACCTGACAAGAGATCAGAGACCATTCCTCCATACAGAAGCTCTCCAGATCCTTCAGCTCTTCTCTTCAGTTCAGCCCACTCATTTTCTATAGGGTTCAGGGCAGGGAACTGGGACGACCATGGCATAAGCTTCATATTGTGCTCAGTGACACCATTGTGTGTTGATTTTGATGTTTGTTTTGGATCGTTGTCCTGATGGAAGATCCAACCACGGCGCATTATAAGATTTTTAGCAGATTGATTTTTTATCTGTTGGTATTTGCCATGTATCTGAACAAGATGTCCAGGACCTCCAGCAAAAAAAAAGGCAAACAACATTAAAGATCCAGTTGTATTTTTAACCATGGGCATGGGGAACTTTTTATCCCTGTTTGCACCAAACCCATCAGGTGGGTTTGCTGCCAAAAAGCTCTTTTTTTACGTTCATCTGACCATATAACCAGGTCTCGTCTGAAGCTCCAGTTGTTTCTGACAACTGAATATGCTGGAGTTTGTTTCTGGATTTTTCTTGAAACCCTCCCAAACAACATGTGGTGATTTAGGAGTTGTTTGATTTATTTTTTTTTTTTTAGGCTTCCTGACCCCAAGACTCAACTAATCTCTGCAATTCTCCATCTGTGATCTTGGAGAGTCTTTATCCACTCAAACTCTCCTCCTCGCCGTGCATTAGGACGATATAAACAGGCAGATTCATAACATGTTTAGTTGATTGGAACTTCTTAATTATTGCCCTGATGGTGGAAATGGGGATTTTCAGTGCTTTAGCTGTTTCCTTACAGACACTTTCTCATTTGTGAAGCTCAGCAATCTTTTGCTGCACATCAGAACTATATTCTGTGGTTTTACTCATTGTGATGAATGATTAAGGGAATTTGGCCTTTGTGTTTCCTCATATTTATACTCCTGTGAAACAAGACGTTGGACAATTTCATGCTCATGGACACCCTGGTGTGCTAAAAATATAAATATTAATGGGAATATACTTCAGAGATATTTAACTCATAAAAAATTCTAGGGGTGCACATAATTGTGGCCGATGTGTTTTGGAGAAAAGCATTTATTTCATAATGTGATTTTCCTCCGTCTTTCTATTCTTTTATTTCAATAAAAGGTTTGATTTTTGTGAATTTGTTGAATGAAATATCAAAAGGATAAACAATGCAGATTTATTTTTACAGCCATCTTTGATCATATTTACCAGGGGTGCCAATAATTCTGTCCACAACAGTACATGGCTGCATATCAAATAAAGAAATTCAAAAATTCAACTTATAGGCTATAAGGCTGTTTACCAAATAAACAAATAATTGATTAAATAAATATTTATATTGAAATTATTTATACAA